>NC_054468.1:69865409-70179050 GCF_017639515.1 Carcharodon carcharias
TGGCACTTATGTGGCACGAATGTTACTTGCCACTTGTCAGACCAAGCCTGTGTGTTGTCCAGGTCTTGCTGCACATGGACGTGGACTGCTTCTGTATCTGAGGAGTCAGAAGTTGTGCTGAATAATATGCAATCATCAGTGAACATCCCCACTTCTGACCTTATGATGGAGGGAGGGTCATTGATGAAACAGCTGAAGATAGTTGGGCCCAGGACACTACCCTGAGGAGCTATATTTAAAGAGCTACCATCACTCTTGTATGATTTCCATGGAGACCAATAGCTTTTAAAAAGAAATTAGAACTTCCAGTGAATAACTGAAAGGATTACACAGCAAGTGTCATGTTTTAAGACTTATATTGTAACAAACTAAATGCAGCATTGACTAATCACTTTTTCAATAGGCAACTTAAACTCTAAACTACAGGAAAGATCCCCCATTTAACATTTAAAAAAACAATCAAAAATCTCCCTCTACTGTTCACTCTGTCCCTTAAATAGAAAGTTCATTCTCAAGGAACGAGTCCAAAGCTATGCTTAGCTCCTTTTTCTTTTTCCAGACTGATAAGTTTTATTCCCCAAACTGACTTTCAAAGTGAGGGATGAATTGGAGGTTCCTATCTCTAACCAAAGCTAAGTAAAGCTTCCAGCTTCATTTAAACCCTCTCAAACTTGGTCTCTTCAATCCAAGCATGAGCTCCCACCTGCATCCTGTGTGGTCAACAATAGACACTTGCTGCTTCTATCTCTCTGCTCTCTCTCTCTTATCTCTCTCTTTCTTGGATTCTTGCAGACTGACCCTTTCTGTGACATTTGGTGATATTTTTCAGAAAACCTGCAACCTGATCCTACACTGGCTTCCTATGTACTCTTACCCTCTCAAAGCTCATCTCCATTGCAACATGAATCACAGGGGCCTTATATCCATGTAGAAATGCTAATAGCTATCCTCTAGATCCCGAAATCTATTCTATCTTGAAATTAAATAGACAGTATAATGTTTACAAAACCTGACATTCCTGACAACTCCCTGTAACTTTTGGACTAAAAGCCTATTCCACTATCAACACAGCTGCTCTGGTCATTGTTTACAGTAATATCTTGCACCTTTCTCCCAGTAAAACAATCTGGGCCTCCCTTTAATAATAAGCCACCCAGGCTGGCAGCCTGGCAGAATTAAGGTCAAATGACTCCCTTCATTCCTCTGCTTTAGCCTAAACTAAAGACATAAACCTGAAACACACAAATCTCATATTTGTAACATTCTGTCAAATGGAATCATCCACACAAGCAGCATAGAGGGAGACCTGAAGAATAAGACATGAATTGGAATGTCCCAAGGATGATCCAGGATGGCCCCACTGGTTTATTGATGCCTCCCTTCAGCTTCTTATTCAAGCTGTTTGCCCAAGGAGGGAGGACCTCTTCCTCGGGAAGGGATGGGGATACCACTCCAGCAGAGTCAGCGAGCCTGGACAGAGATCACAGAGGATGTCAGCAGTCATGGGATCATCTCTTAAAGCTTGGAAGAGAAGCTTTGTGCTGTAAGAAGGTTAATGACCACATGCAATCCACTAAAGTAAGTGCACCACACATTGTTTACCCTATCACCTTCCATGTGGCTAGGCATGAAAGTAACATCGGTAGAAAAGGCATGTACACTTGGTCACTGATAACAGCCAGGCAGTAGCACTGGCTGCCAGGGCATGTCAACCTCTCGGTGCTGTGCCCCAGTCCGTCAGCGTTGACTCTTGCACTACTGCTACAGAGTGACATTTCTGTGGCACTACCATGGACAGTCAGTCTGTCACCAGGCATTGGCCACGCTTTTGTCTGGCAACTAGTAATGAACATTCATCTGCCTACAAGAGAAGATAATGCATAACGTGAAGGAGAAAAGATGGGTGAAAGCATCTCTTTCCTAGCAATCCTGATGTTGATAAAGGGAGACGCTCTGGAACTAGGGCCAGAATTTTACGTCCTGTGGGTGGGCACAAGCCTGACTCGTCCAGCTGCAAAATAGCGCGAGCTGATGTCGGGCAAGCATCCTGACGCATCGTGCACTCGCATGACATCTTGCTCAGTGGGAATATGCGGCAGTCAGAAGCACGTCCACCAACAATTAAGAGGGCAATTAAGCCCATTATGGAGGCACTTGAAAGTGATTTTTCTTGACCCGTACTGTTTTACGGTTGGCGGATGGGCTAATTGGCCAGACACCCTTTACAATTTTGTTCAAACCTCGACCAAGGGCGGGATGAAATCTCTGTGGGGAAATAAAATAAAGAGATATGTGAGCACTGTTTTTTTATGGGAAATGCTTTCTGGTGCTTGATTGTGCTGCATGGACATATTTTGCAGTATTTTTGTAGTTTTGTTTATTCTGTGGAGGTCTGCAGCTCCCTGGGAGCTGCCTTCAGGGAGCTCACTGGAAGTGCTCACCAGCGCCCGCGGTGACCTCGGCACCTGCCCTCTTCCTGCCCCCACCAGCAGTGCCGAGCCTTTCTCAGCACATGTTTCATGCTGGCAGGCTGTTAATTGGACAGCCAGTGAAGGGGGACCGTTTCTTGTCCGTTCCTGGGCCTGCTGATTGTACGTGTCCGATAAGCGAAAAATTCAGGCCTAGGAGGCCAGAGACAGGTCAGTTCATTGCTGTTGGTGAGATGGAAGTGGAGGCCTGAGAGAGTAGTAACCTAATGGATTGGCACAACAAAGCCTCTGGCAAATATGAGGCATAATGTTTATATCGCCACCACTGGTTAGAATCTCCACACTCAGTGCTGTGAAGGAAGTGGCGGAATGCACATAACCCTCTAATCACTCTTCTCTCTCACGCAGGTCAAAGTCAAGATCAGCCAGCTGTAGTGATCAAGGAACACCCGTTCACCTCTGGGAAGAGATGGAGACCTCAAAGGGTGCAGCATCATATCATTCCCCAAAAAACCCTCCACCTGTGCAGATAATATCATGTGGATAGGTATTTGTGCATGTGTTGCTTCGGGATCACAACTTGGTGAGCACAGCATTGATGTGCTTGAGCAGCTGATGGATGCTGAGACAACTCACACTCAGAAACTGTGGGAGGCCAGGGCAATACTAAACTTCAGACTAATGACATGCCTCTGGAGATGTCAATAAGGCAGCAGATACTGGACCTGCAACGTGAGTTGACAGAACATCTGCCGGAGCTTCCAGCAGTTATGTGCAACCATGCATGAGCAATGGAGGAGCCATCCAGGCAATGAGTGAGCCACACTTCTGGCATTTGGGTGCACAGTTACCTCCATGTCGAAAGTGGTGAACCTCTTGGAAAGCCACATCCAGCAAAACCACATAGCGGGTGTCAGAGATGCACACAGACCTGTGTTCCTTCACCACCTCCATGAGTTCTACGGATCAATAGATGCCAGGGTTGTGGGATGGGGGGTGGTGATGAGGAGGCTAGAGTGACCATTAGGTCCTTGCTGGGCAGAGAGGGACAAGTGTGCCATGAAAGGATTGCAGTACGGCTCCCTGCAGCTTCTGAGGGCTCCTTTCAGGCTCTCCTGGCATGGATAGTGGGTCCTTGCCCCCACTGTCGGTGACATGATCACCTCAACAGGCAACGATGGCAGATGTGGCTCCTGCACCTTTGCAGGAGGCACCCAATGTGCCGGGGCTGTCCAGGCCTCAGGCAGCCGGAGGACAACTGCCAGCAAGCGAGATGAATAACAATAGGTAGTGTTTCACATAAAACAATGAAATTTCTCCATAATCTGAGAGTGAATTAAAATTAACTCTAAAAGAATGGGAAAATATTCCAGTTTAAATTATTTGGCCTGGTGTTCTTATAATTTTCTTATTATACAGATGAAGACATAATATCACTGTTTCTGATCAGTAGTTAACCCACATGTGTTTGTTGCGGATGGACAGCGTGCTGTTGTAGGGGTAAAACACAGGTCATCTCGTGCCTAGCAGTGAGAGCCAAGTTAGCCTGCTCCCTGCTGGCTGCCCTTTCTCTGCAGTGGGCAGGCCCAATATGTACCAAGCTGAGTCCTCTGGGATCATGGAACAGGTCATGTTCAAAGTGACCTCAGGAATACTGTCCAAAACGGCTAGATGTGAGCACATGGCGGAATATGCAGAGGAAGTTGTCCTTATGTCCACAACCCCTCAAGCAGTCATTTGGTGTGGAAGGATGGAATACGTGAAACAAATGGAGTGTCCAAACCTACTCTGCTGATAGCTCTAGTTTAAATTAAAACTTTCACTTACACGGACATGGGAATATAGAATTCCAACTGAAGTACTGAAACAAGAACAGGTTGTTGTTAAGTATCTGCATGATGTTCTGGAGGAAGGAAAGGGAAGCACAAGACATATAGAATGTCAATGTCTTTCCCTGTACTGAAAGAAAGGAGACTGGAATGATTACAACAACAAGAGGGAAAGTTCTTTATGTCGTGTTGCCAGGAAAGCAAACACATGGTTAAAAGATTGCAAGCACAAACTGCATATGTTTACCCAGAGAGTCAGTGTGAGTTTCATGCTGTTAGATTAACAATTAACATTGTCCTCACACTAGGCCACTGCAGGAGAAGTGTCAAGAGCAGGGAAAACTTCTTCATATGGTCTTTATGAATCTTACAAAGATTTTTTGACCTGGTGAGCAGAAGGGCCTTTTTCAATTGTTGGAAAGATTTGGTTTCCTTTCAATTTGATTTGCTCCTTCCATAGTGGAATTTTTGTTGGGCAATCGTATTTAGGGTTAGAAAGCAAAGTCAGGTAAATGGGGTTAAGGCAAAGTTCAGCCATGACCTAATTGAGTAATAAAACAAGCTTGAGTTGCAGAATGGCCTACACCTGTTCCTATGTTTCTATATCTATATATTTATGTATATATATTCCAATTTATGAAATTTATAATCCAGTACAATGGTAATCAATCTGACAGTTTGCATTAATCTCAGGAAGGCAGTGATCTACAGAGGAAATAAAAACAGAAAATGCTGGAACTCATGAAAGGTCATCAAGCTGAAATGTTGACTCTGTTTCTTTCTCCACAGATGTTGTCTGAGCTGCGGAATATTTCCAGCATTTTCTGTTTTCATTTCAGATTTCCAGCATTTGCAGTATTTTACTTTTGCATGGAATGAAAAAGCTGTGTTCCCCATAAGATGTTTCCATAGCTAAAACTATGCTAGAAACTGCTGAACTGCTGTCTAGTATCAACTGAATTGGATAGTTTATCTCTAGATAATGAGCTAAGCTCGAGCACTGGAAAGGCAGCAAAAATATTTGGCCAATTGACTAAATCTGTGGAATAATAAGAAATTAACATTGAGCACCAAGATACAGATCTATTTAATATGTATTCTGAGCTTACTATTATATGGTAGCAAGCTGAACCACCTACAACAGGCATGAGAGAAGGCTAAACTCTTTCTGCACCTGCTGACTCCATCATATTCGGAATATCAAATGAGAAGATAAAAAAATTCCTGATTTTGGGATGAAGAAGCTAAATTGCCAAGTTTAATAACTTTTCTCAAAGACACCCCTCCATTGGATTGGTTACCACTATTGGAGTGGAAGATGGGAGTATTCCAAATGATCTTTTGTATGGAAAACTAACAGATGCTTCAAACCGACTGACCGGACCTGGACTCAGGTTCAAAGATATTTCGAGATTGATACTGCAAGCTGGGAAAATATGACTAATAAGCAATCTTATTGGAGGACTGCGCTACATTAAAAAAGATTTGCATTTATCTAGCGTTTTTCATGACGACCATCTCAATGTGCTTGACAGCCAATTAAGTACTTTTGGGGTGTAGTCACTTTTGCAATGTAGGAAATGCAACAGCCAATTTTGCACATAGCAAGCTCCCAAAAACAGCAATTTGATAATGACCAGATAACGTGTTCTTTTGTTATATTGATTGAGGGATAAAGATTGGCTGATACATTGAGATAATTCTCTTGCTTTCCTTTGAAATCGTGCCAGCGATTTTTTTACATGATCCAAGCAGGCAGATGGGGCCTCTGTTTAACATCTCATCTGAAAGACCACATCTCTGAAAGTGCATTAGAACTATACTGGAGTATTAGCCCTGATTTTTGTGTTCAGGCCCTGAAGTGGGATTTGAATCCAGAACTGTGTAACTCAGAGGCAAGAGTACTACCAGTTGAGCCACAGCTGACAATGAGAGAAAAAAAAGTGTAAAAAGACCAGACAAGAAAGCACATTAGATCTCAAGAATTAATACTGTATATAATTCATCATACACCCTTGTGGTTTGTGCCTGCAGAATCTGTGGCAATGACTGGTGCTCACGAATTGCACCCTTCAGCCGTTTACAATGCTGCAGGCATGACAAAATAATCAAATTGGGGGCTTACACCATCTCCTTTTGAGATGGATAGTAGCCATGAGTTTCACCTACACAGACTTTAAATAAAAACAGGAAGCGCTTTTTTATTTCAGATCTCCAGCATCCGCAGTATTTTGCTTTTACTTTTGTCTTTAAACCTGGCCATTCTACCGTACTCTGCCAATCCAAATAACATACTACTGTCAGATGGACATTTTCATTCATGCTGATCATGTGGAGAGTGAATGCTGGAGCAGTAAGAGGGGCGTGACTGCTGTGTGTCTCCCAGTGTTATTGGGTATAAGAAAAAAAGACAGCCAGTAAAATTATAAAGGAGAGGGTACTGAGATGTAACTTGTGTTGCAGATTAATAATAATAGCCAGAGCCTCCCTCCCCTCCAGTGGAGGTCAGCAGGAGCGTCAGACTGAGTGAGAGAGAGGGTACAGATCAGTGGGAGCAGGACTGGAGCAGAGGAAGTAGGAGAAGAAGGAGGAGGAGGAGAGGTGGGAGGCAGAGCAGAAGCTGCTCCCAGGCAAACCGTATTCGGCCCCGCTCAGGGTAATAATGATTCACAATGAATCAGAGAGACCCCTTGATACATCTGTTTGCTGGCGGGTAGGTAACGGCCGGACACATTATATATTTAATGGGTTTTGTGAGGAGGTGAGTTAATTGAGCGACATGTCTAATGTTTTGAAGCTTCATTTATTTTTTTTATTTGTTTCTTCCGCCCCCACCCCGCTCTCCCTGTACAAGGTGCACTGTTTATTTTCTGTGTAAAATGTGTTGTTCTTTGCTGATCCCTCGCTATATGAGCAGAAGCCGGTTTATATTTTATATTTATTTATATCATGGCAGTGGGTGTGTGTTGGCAACTATTTAGTTCTCACCTTTCAGTCACCCGGGGGGAGGGGGGATTGTGTTTTTTTTAAACTGCAATTGTTTTGAAGCCGGGTTTTAAACACTTAAGAGGTCACCTCCCTGAGATTGTAGCCCTGGGAGAGCAGGCCTCGCCAGTCCCCGGCTCTCTCCTGGCGGCTCTCCCGCTCTGGGAACACACAACCTGGGCTGTCAGAGGCTGACCGATGGCGGCGAGCTGAAAACCTGGTAACTCTTCCCTGACACTTCAGCATTGGGAGGAAAAATAGCTTCAGTTTAAAATTAGATATGCCTGGTAGTGATGCCGTCTCTCTCTTTCTCTCTCTCCCGTTTAAATTATTCTCACAATTTGACAAATGACAAGAGCTAAAGCTATGGTTTCCTATCCTCGAATTTCTTCCATAACCCATTTGGTTTAACAACTCAGGAGTTTGGGGGGGTGGGAAGGCTTCTCATTTTAAAGCAAGGTTCTGTGACACAAAAAAAAACTGCACTGTTTACTCTTAATTTTCAGTAGTAGCCTCTAAACTGCCATTGAAGGGAGTGAAACTTACAGCAAGGTTTACATAAACTGCAAGTTATCCTGTGTGTCTGATTTCAGATTCTTCTAGCAGTTATCTTACTTCCATCAATATTTAATGTGAATGGTAGAATAATTTATTTGACCTAGTTCAATTATGGTAGCTTTGAGGCTAAGCTGTACATATTTTATATTCTATCTGTCTCTGCTAGCTCCCCCACATGCCCTTTCCAAGCTCATCTTGTCCATGAGATCCATCTCCTGCTCCCTTGACCTTATTCCCACTGAACTGCTGACTACTTGACCAACTTCCCTTGTGGCTCCTATGTTTGTTGATGTTGAAAACGGTTCTCTCCTGATGTCCCCCTCTCCTTTAAATCTGTGATCATCCCAAAAAACAACCCTTGACCCCATTATCCTTACAAACTACTACCCCACCGTCAACCTCTCTTTCCTGTCAACTACTTGAACATGTCACTTCCCAAATCCCGGCCTATCTTTTTTAAAAACTCCATGTTTGAACCCCTTCAATTAGTTTTCTGTCTTCACAGTAGAGAAACAGTTTTTATCAAAGACATGAAATTAATCTCGCATGACTGTGACAAAGCTAAACTATCCCTCCTCGCCCTTCTGCAGCCTTAGATACAGTTGATTACAACCACCACCTTCAGTGCTCCTCCACTGTTATCCAGCTGAGTGGGATTGCTCTCTCATAGGACTAGGGCTAGGACTTGAGAGCAGGAGTAGGCCATTCGGCCCTTCAGGCCTGTTCCGTAATTTGATAAGATCATGGCTGATCTGATTGTGGCCTCAACTCCTCTTTCCTATCTGTCCCCACATAATCTTTGACTCTCATCCTATCAAGAATCTAACTAAATTAGCCTTGAATTAATTTAATGGCCACAGACTAACAATCCTCTGAGAGAAAATAATTTATCTTCATCTCTGTCTTAACCGGGAGACCTCTTATTTGTAAATTCGTCCCCTAGTTCTAGTCACCCCTTTAACAGCAAACATCCTGCTGGCATTCAAGCTGTCAAGTCCCCTCAGGACCTTACATGTTTCAATAACAATCAACTCTTGTTCTTCTAAACGCCGATGGGTATAGGTCCACTCTTGTTTAACCTTTCTTCATAAGATAAGCCCCTCATCTCTGGAATGAGTCTCCTGAATCTTCCCTAAACAGCTTCTAATGTCATCATATCCTTTTTCGAATAACAAGACCAAAACTGTACACACTATTCAGATGCAGTCTCACCAAGTACAGCTGCAGCAAAACTTCCCTACTTTGATATTTCATTCCCTTTGCAATAAACACTAATTTTCCATTTACCTTCCTAATCAGTTACTGTACCTGCACACTAACCTTTTGTGATTTATGCATCAGGATACGGAGATCCCTCTGTCCAACAGACTTCTGCAGTCTCCTCTCCATTTAAATATTAAACTGTTTTTCTGTTTTTCCTGCCAAAGTGGACAAGTTCACATTTTCCCACAATATACTCTACCTGTCAAAGTTCTGTCCCCTCACATAACTTAACCATATCCACTTGTAGGCTCTTTACCTCTTCTTGACAAATTTCTTTCCTACCCACTTTTGTGTCATCAGCAAATTGAGCTACCATATATTCGGTCCCTTCATCCAAATCATTAATGTAGATTGTAAATAGTTGAGACCCCAGCACAGATCCCTGTGGCACACCACTAGTTATAGCTTGCCAACATGAAAATGACCAATCTATCCCCACTCTCTGCTTCCTGTTAGCTAACCAATCTTCTGCCCATGCTAATATATTACCCCCGACACCATGAGCTCTTATTTTGTGGAATAATCTTTGATGTGGCACCTTATCAAATTCTTTTGGAAATCCAAGTACTTCACATCTACCTTGCATGTTACTGCCTCAAAGAACATAATTCGTGTGTTTATGATAAATTAGATAAACATAGTTTCCCTTTCAGAAAACCCTGTTGACTCTGCCTGATTGCATTATGATTTCCTCCCTCCCTTTCACCTCTTGATTTTCAAGTAACTTTAGGAAGTTTTTTAAGTCTTCTACAATGAAGACAGATTCAAAATACCCATTTAACACTTTTCTCCCCCCTCATCTTGTTTTCCCATTATTAGTTCGCCAAAATCACTCTCCAGAGGACCAATGCTTACTTTAGTTACTGTTTTACTTTTTAAATACTTGTAGAAACTTTTGTATTTTGAGCTAGTTTTCTTTCATAACTAATTTCTAGCTCATTATTATTTTAGTTATTCTTTGCTGGTTCTTAAACTCTTCCAATCTTCTGACCTTCTAATCTTCGAGGAATTTACAGTGTTTCTTTCAATTTGATACTATCCTTATCTTCCTTAATTAGCCATGGATGATACATCCTTCTCATAGGGTCTTTCTCACTGGGATATAACTTTGCTGAGAGTTATTAAATACCTCCTTAAAAGCTTGCCACTGCTTTTGCATTGTTCTATATTTTTAACATAGTTTTCCAAGTTCACTTTAGCCAACTCTGCCTTTGTACCCTTATTAAGGTTTAAAATTTTTATTTAGGTTTAAAATACTAGTCTTAGACCCACACTTCTCAACTTCAGGCTGAATTTGAAATTCTATCATGATATGATCACTGCTGCCTAGAAGTTCCTTTACTATGAGACTATTGATTAACCCTGTCTCATTGCATGATACCAGGATTAGGATAGCCTATTCCCTGGTTGGTTCTAGAATGTATTGTTCTAAGAAGTTGTCCCGAATGCACTCTTTGAACTAATTTCCAAACTACATTTTCCAACCTGATTCTCCCAATCTATATGTAGATTAAAATCACCCATGATTGTTGCAGTACCTTTCTTACATGCACCATATATTTCTTCCTGTACACTCTGTCTTACAGTATAGCTACCGTTAGGGTATCTGTAAACTACTCCCACAAGTGACCTCTTACCTTTCCTATTTCTCAACTCTACCCAGACTTATTCTGCATCTTGCTCTTTTGCACTAAGGTCTTCTCTCACAACTGAACTAATGTAATCCTTAATTAACAGAGCTACTCAATCACCTTTTCTGAACTTCCTATCTTTTCAAAATGTGAAAATGTCCTGTTTCCCTCTGCTCTCTCCTGGTTCTATTCTTATCTGTCTAATTGCAGCACATACAATGTTATTGTCGCTGCTGCACCATTAATCCCCTTTATTTTGTGGGTACATGCTGCTCCTTGATGACATCAATTGAAAGCACAGCATTGGTTTTCACATGTACGCTGATGACCGTTCCACCTCACCACCACCACCTCTTTCGCCTCTTCCACTGTTATTAAATTATCAGACTGGTTCACCGACATCCAGTACTGGATCAGAAGAAATTTCTTCCAGTTAAATATTGGGAATACTGAAGCCATTGTTTTCTTTCCCCGCTCTAAACTCCTTTCCCTAGATGTTACTACATCTCTCTTGTCTGGCAACTGTCTGAGACTAAACCAGACTGTTTGCAACCTTGGAGTCATATATGACTTTGAGATGAGCTGCTAACCACATATTCGTGCTTCACCTAAAAGGGTCATTTTCCAATTCTGTAATGTCATCTGGCTTTTCCCCTGCCACAGTCCTGCTGCTGAATCCCTCAACCATTTTTTTGTTACTTCTAGGCTTGACTAATTGAACTCACTGCTAGCTGGCCTCCCACATTCTACCCTCCATAAATTTGAGGTAATCTAAAGTGCTACTGCCTGAGTACTAACTTGCACCAAGTCTTGTTCACCTATCACTCCTGTGCTCATTGACCTGTGTTGGCTCTGACAGGCAATGTCTTCATTTTAAAATTCTCATCCTTGTTTTCAAATCTCTCCATGGCCATGCCCCTTGCTATCTCTGTAATCTCTTCCAGCCCTACAACCTTCTGAGATATCTGCACTCCCCTAATTCTGGCCTCTTGAGCATTCCTGATTTTAATTGCTCCACCATTGCTGGCCATGTTTTCAGCTGTGTAGGCCCTGAGCTCTGGAACCCCATCCCTAAACCTCTCCACCACTTCACCTTACTTTGCTTCTTTTAAGACACTCCTTAAAATCTATCTCTTTGACAAGCTTTTGATCATCTGACTTAATATCCCCCATTATGTGGCTCAGAGTCATATTTTGTTTTGCATTGCTCCTGGAAATCGCTTGGATGTTTTAATACATGATAGATGCTATGTGAATATAAGTTGTCGCAATTTTATTGTTCACAGTAATTCAGAACTGAGTTATTGTTACTATATTCTGAGGTGGCATTAGGACCATGCAATTGCACAGGTCCCCTAGCCAGTTAAGAACCCTGATTTGAGCGGCTGCAATGACACCTCTGCAATAGGAAAAGATGATGTCTATACATCCAACCGTTTTCTTTCCATCACATTTGGTTGAGCCTTAAGGTATAGAGGTGGTGAGAGGAAATTTGTATGATATATAAATAATTAGGGATTGACAGCATTTGATTTGATTAATGAGAGAAAGGGGAGATGTTTTTATTCTTTCATGGAATGTGGGCATCACTGACAAGGCCTGCATTTGTTACCCATCCCTAATTTTTTTTTTTGAAAAATTTACTTTATTCATAAAATATCTGAAAGAACATTACAAAACATTTCTAAATGGCCATCACAAAAAGTGCAATCAGATTCAACTTTTACACATGGATCGCGAGGTGTTTCAATACAATCAATGAATATTACAATCATTTCAATATGGTCATTACAGACAACTCCAGTACCATTGCATGATCGGCATACATCATCTTGCACTCTGAGGTGCTTCAATACAATTATGATACATTAAGTATTCACTACATACAATCTTTGTGAGTTGTACAGCCCCTCGGTGCACTATGGCAGAAAGGCCTTAGGCAGCGACCCTTCCCCATTGTGCCTTTGCAGTGGCTGCCCCAAGCTTTAGTGCGTCCCTCAGCACATAGTCCTGGACCTTGGAATGTGCCAGTCTGCAACACTCAGTCGGGGACAGGTCTTTGCACAGGAAGACCAATAAGTTTTGGGCAGACCAAAGAGCGTCTTTCACCAGTTGATGATCCTCCAGCTGCAGTTGATGTTTGTCTCGGTGTGTGTCCCTGGGAACAGCCCGTAGAGCACAGAGTCCTGTGTCAAAGCACTGCTTGGGATGAACCTCAACAGAAACCACTGCATCTGTCTCCAGACCTTCTTTGCAAAGGCACATTCCACAAGGAGATGAACAATGGTCTCTTCCCCACCACAGCCACCTTAAGGGCAACCTGCGGAGGAGGTGAGACTCCTGGCGTTTAGGAAGGATCTGACGGGGAGGGCCTTTGTCACCACCAGCCAAGCTACATCTTGGTGCTTGTTGGAAAGTTCTGGAGATGAGGCATTCTGCTAAATTACTTTGACAGTCTGCTCGGGGAACCATCCGACAGGATCCACCTCCTTTACCCATCCCTAATTGCCTTTGAACTGAGCGGCTTGCAAGGCCATTTCAGAGGATAGTTCAGAGTCAACAACATTGCTGTACGTTTGGAATCACATCACATGTAGGGTAAGCATGGCAGATTTCCTCCCCGAAAGGAACCTTGAACCAGATGGGTTTTTACAACAATCAATGATAGTTTCATGGTCACCATTACTGAGACTAGCTTTATATTCCAGATTTATTAATTGAATTCAAACCCATTTGCTGCCATAGTGAAATTTGAATCTACAACCTCAGGGCATTTGCCTGGGCCCCTGGATTAGCAGTTTAGTGACATTACCATTATGCCACCATCTTCCTGTGGGGGAGAGCAGAGGATTTTTAGTTCTCTTATAATAGTTGTAACCAGGGGACATGCAGCAGCCACCAACCTCAGCACTTGAATTCTTGCTTGGCTCAATATCCAGCAGTCATAACAACTGGATTTCAATGTGTGCAAATCTGAGGTGATTCATTTTAGATTGAGAAAGAATCAAAAATGGTTCTTTCTAAAAGACAAAAAGCTAGAAGCAATAGAATCCCAAAGTGATGTAAGGGTCCAAGTGCATATATCATGAAAATGTCATGGACAGATATAGAAAATAATTTTAAAATGCTAATGGAGTGCTGGCCTTTATATCTGGAGGGCTAGAATACAACAGGGTTGTGGATAGGGTGGGGTGGGGTGAGGAGTGGAAGTCATACCTCAACTCCACAAAACTCTAGTGAACCATACCTGGAGCACTGTGAGCAGTTCTGGGCAACACTCTTTAAGAAGAACATATTGGTCTTGCAAGGAGTGCAGTGTATATTTTTGGAATGAAAACTGAATTCTAATGGTTAGATCACAAGGAGAGATTACACACATTTAGGCTTGTATTCTCTGGAATTTAGAAGAATAAATGATGATTTAATTGAAGTTTTCAAAATATTAAGGGGAACAAATAGGGCAGATAAAAAGAAACTATTTCTGTTGCTTAGGAAGTCTGGGACTTTGGGGGCATGGTCTAAAATTAGAAGCAGACATTTCAGGAGTGAATTTAGGAAATGCTTCAACACACAGTGTTAGAAGTTTGGAACTCTCTTCCGTAGATGGTAATTGATGCTAAATCAACTGTTAAATTCAAAGCTGCGATTGATCATTTTTTTGTTCATCAAAAGTATTAAGGGATATGGGCAAAGATGGGTATATGGAGTTAGGTCACAGATCAGCCCATGATGTCAGTGAATGGTGGACAGACTTAATGGGCTAGGAGTCTTCTGTTCCTATGGCTAAGGCAGTGGGAGAAGAAGAAGAAATTTAGCTGTTACAAGCTGTGAGCACTTGACTGCTTGGACAATACATAAGATTTTGCTACAACTGAAGCACAAAAATCTAATTTCTCATTTATAGTACATCATATGTACTGACGGTGTTTGAAGTTCTTTTTATAATTGTCATTTACTTTTGTGTCATCAATCACTGATCATTTTGTCATCTGTATTTATATTATCTATTGCAGACATGACTTTTCATGACATATATTTGCAGATTCAACATTAAATGAAGTACAGAAAAACTGCGGATGCTGGAAATCCAAAACAAAAACAGAATTACCTGGAAAAACTCAGCAGGTCTGGCAGCATCGGCGGAGAAGAAAAGAGTTGACGTTTCGAGTCCTCATGACCCTTCAACAGAACTTGAGTGAATCCAAGAAAGGGGTGAAATATAAGCTGGTTTAAGGTGTGTGTGTTGTGTGTTGTGTGTTGTGTGTGTGTGTTGTGTGTGTGTGTTGTGTGTGTGTGTTGTGTGTGTGTGTTGTGTGTGTGTGTTGTGTGTGTGTGTTGTGTGTGTGTGTTGTGTGTGTGTGTTGTGTGTGTGTGTTGTGTGTGTGTGTGTGTGTGTGTGTGTGTGTTGTGTGTGTGTGTTGTGTGTGTGTGTTGTGTGTGTGTGTTGTGTGTGTGTGTTGTGTGTGTGTGTTGTGTGTGTGTGTTGTGTGTGTGTGTTGTGTTGTGTGTGTTGTGTTGTGTGTGTGTGTTGTGTGTGTGTGTTGTGTGTGTGTGGTGTGTGTGTGTGTGTTGTGTGTGTGTGTTGTGTGTGTGTGTGTGGAGAGAAGTGGAGGGGGTTGGTGTAGTTGTAGGGACCAAAAAGCAGTGATAGATAGAAGCAGATCATCAAAAGATGTCTCAGACAACAGAACAAAAGAACACATAGGTGTTAAAGTTGGTGATATTATCTAAATGAATGTGCTAATTAAGAATGGATGGTAGGGCACTCAAGGTATAGCTTTGTTTTTATCTCTGTGTTTAATTGACTGCCACTGCTGTTCAAGAAATGCCTACCTCCTTGAAGAAGTTCTGTTCGTCTCTACGACAAGATTTCCGTATCTCTCTTTTGCCTTGCTCACCTTCATTGCTTTCCATTTCTCTCCTGGTGTTTGACAAGGTGTTTACTAAAACCCACTTTCACAGCCATATCTCCTTTCTCAGTGACTGTCTCCGTCTCCAACTTACCCCACGTGGATTTCAACTGAAATTCCACCTCATGTTTCGAACCCACCCAGGATTACAGGTAACACCGGGACATAAAACGTTTCTCGGACAGCTGTTCCCGTTACATTCTGAGATCCACACTCAGTGCCATGCGCCGCCATATGAACACACTCGACCTCTCCCTCCAGCAGCACCGCTGTACCCTTTTTCAAAGCTGCGCGTGCCCCCAGTTTCATTTTATTCTTCGTCTCATCCGACGCCTCAACAAGAAACTTTTTCTCTTTCTCTCAAGTGCTAAGGAACGCAAGCTGCAACAACTCATCGACACCAACACCCATCTAGGACCCTCCACTCCTGCCTGTCCCTCCGTCCCCACCCCATCTTCCAATCCCAGCCACAGCCGTGTATTCACTATACCCCCGACCTTCCCCCTCTCTGATGCTGAACGTTCAGTGCTCAGCAAAGGACTTAGTTTCATACCCTTACGCCCTCACCTCAATGAATTTCGGGCTCGGCATGACGCTGAACTCTTCTTCCGCCGTCTTCGTCTCCGGGCTCACTTCTTTGGGCAGGAGTCCTCTCCCAGTTCAACGAATCCTTTCACCCACCTCCAATATTCTCCCTCCACCTGGCCCCTCCCTCTGGATTCTTACCTTCTCTTGATCTTTTCATTGAGAACTGTCGGCGCGACATTAGTTGTCTCAATGTCTCTGCTCCTCTCACCCATTCTAATCTCTCTCTTTCTGAACTTACTGCACTCCGTTCTCTCAGGTCCAACGCTGACATTGTCATCAAACCCGCTGACAAGGGTGATGCTGTTGTCTGGCACACTGACCTCTACCTCGCAGAGGCTGAGCGTCAACTCGCAGACACTTCCTCCTACCTCTCCCTGGACCATGACCCCATCACTGAACATCAAGCCATTGTTTCCAGGACTGTCACTGACCTCATCTCCTCTGGGGACCTTCCACCCACAGCTTCCAACCTGATAGTTGCCCAACCTCGGACGGCCCGCTTCTACCTCCTACCCAAAATCCACAAACAGAACTGTCCCGGTAGACCGATCATCTCAGCTTGCTCCTGCCCCACAGAACTCATTTCTCGTTATCTTGACTCCCTTCTCTCTCCCCTTGTCCAGTCCCTTCCCACCTACATCCGTGATTCCCCTGACACCTTACGTCACATCAACAATTTCCAGTTCCCTGGCCCCAACCGCTTTCTCTTCACCATGGACGTCCAATCCCTCTACACCTCCATCCCCCACCAGGATGGTCTGAGGGCCCTTAGCTTCTTCCTCGAACAGAGGCCCGAACAATCCCCATCCACCACTACTCTCCTCCGTCTGGCTGAACTTGTTCTCACACTGAACAATTTCTCCTTCAACTCCTCTCACTTCCTCCAAATAAAAGGTGTGGCTATGGGTACCCGCATGGGCCCCAGCTATGCCTGTCACTTTATGGGGTATGTGGAACATTCCTTGCTCCAGTCCTACTCCGGCCCCCTTCCACAACTCTTTCTCCGGTACATCGATGATTACTTCAGTGCTGCTTCATGCTCTCGTCGGGACTTGGAAAAATTTATTAATTTTGCTTCCAGTTTCCACCCCTCCATCATTTTCACGTGGTCCATCTCTGACACTTCCCTTCCCTTCCTTGACCTCTTTGTCTCAATCTCTGGTGATAGACTGTCCACCAATATCCATTACAAACCTACTGACTCCCACAGCTACCTTGACTACAGCTCCTCACACCCCGGTTCCTGTAAGGACTCCATCCCATTCTCTCAGTTCCTTCGCCTCCGGCGCATCTGTTCTGATGATGCTACCTTCAAAAACAGTTCCTCTGACATGTCCTCCTTCTTCCTTAACCGAGGTTTTCCACCCACGGTCGTTGACAGGAACCTCAACTGTGTCCGGCCCATCTCCTGCGCATCAGCCTTCACGCTTTCTCCTCCCTCCCAGAAACATGATAGGGTCCCCCTTGTCCTCACTTATCACCCCACCAGCCTCCGCATTCAAAGGATCATCCTCCGCCATTTCTGCCAACTCCAGCATGATGCCACCACCAAACACATCTTCCCTTCACCCCCCCTATCAGCATTCTGTAGGGATCGTTCCCTCCAGGACACCCTGCTCCACTCCTCCATCACCCCCTACTCCTCAACCCCCTCCTATGGCACCACCCCATGCCCACGCAAAAGATGTAACACCTGCCCCTTCACTTCCTCTCTCCTCACCGTCCAAGGACCCAAACACTCCTTTCAAGTGAAGCAGCATTTGACTTGCATTTCCCCCAACTTAGTCTACTGCATTCATTGCTCCCAATGTGGTCTCCTCTACATTGGAGAGACCAAACGTAAACTGGGCAACCGCTTTGCAGAACACCTGCGGTCTGTCCGCAAGAATGACCCAAACCTCCCTGTCGCATGCCATTTTAACACTCCACCCTGCTCTCTTGCCCTCATGTCTGTCCTTGGCTTGCTGCATTGTTCCAAACTGGACGAACAACACCTCATCTTCCGACTAGGCACTTTACAGCCTTCCGGACTGAATATTGAATTCAACAACTTTAGGTCTTGAGCTCCCTCCTCCATCCCCACCCCCTTTCTGTTTCTTCCCTCTTCCTTTTGTTTTTTCCAATAAATTATATAGATTTTTCTTTTCCCACCTATTTCCATTATTTTTAAATAATTTTAAATCTTTTATGCTCCCCCCACCCCCACTAGAGCCATACCTTGAGTGCCCTACCATCCATTCTTAATTAGCACATTCGTTTAGATAATATCACCAACTTCAACACCTATGTGTTCTTTTGTTCTGTTGTCTGTGACATCTTTTGATGATCTGCTTCTATCTATCACTGCTTGTTTGTCCCTACAACCACACCAACCCCCTCCACTTCTCTCCCCCAACCCAAATACCACCCCCCCACACACACACACCTTAAACCAGCTTATATTTCACCCCTTTTCTTGGATTCACTCAAGTTCTGTCAAAGGGTCATGAGGACTCGAAACGTCAACTCTTTTCTTCTCCACCGATGCTGCCAGACCTGCTGAGTTTTTCCAGGTAATTCTGTTTTTGTTTTAAATGAAGTACATAGCATTTAATCTTATTATTCTGTGAAGTATAGGCACCCCAAGCCAAACCTTTTGCAAGGTACCTCTGCAAGCAAATGTCACTTCTGGATATATTTGTTGTGAATAAGCTACAGTCTATATAAAACTATCAAAACATTTCACAATAATTCTATCTTGTTTAAAGGTGGGTGAGGGAGATAAGAATGATTTCCTGACTGGCTATGATTATCATTTGTTGTAACATAATCATAGTGACATCTTATGTAAAGTGCCCCAACTTAATTTCTTTTGTATAGCTCATGAAAGTTATGGCGTAAAGTGGTTATTTATATTTAAAATGCGGGCATGAGTGAAAAATAGTACCACTACTTTCCTTCATACTTATGCCACCTGTTTTTCCTAAAACTAGTTAAGACAAATTCAACCCCCACCCAGCCCTTATATTGGCAGTGGGCTTTTGGCATAGCACCTGCTGGTGATTCTATGGTGATGCTGAGTGAAAAGTCATCTTTCTTTTTAGGAGTAATACAGGATTAGTGAATGATGACATTTATAACAGATGCACAATAAGGATAAATAGGTGCCCATCAGCAAGGAAAACTTAATGTCTCAAGAATATGCAATTCCCTGATTACAAGATTTAGAGTTGGGTTCATGATCATGGCTGCTGTTGACTTCTGAAAGTTCCACTTTCCCTCTCACTTCCCCCAAGCAAAGCAATTTCCTCAACCAGTCGACCCATCTGCAGCACCATGCCAGTGCATTGTTACTCTGCTTCTCTTGTCCAATAATCTTTAAAATGTTAATTTTCCTTCTTGACCTCTGATAGCCTAAGCTGTTGGCTCTAAATTGAAGATGACCTAGAAGAACAAATGTAAGGAGACTAGAGTGAAACTAACAGCAAGAATCATGAGAGAGGGTTACTGTTTAGATATTTGTGAATATCTAAATATTCATAACTATGCAACGATGGACATCAACACACTAGTTGAAACAAGCAAAATGGAGAGAAAATATGTAGTGCCAGCTGACAGGAAATTGAGAATCCTGATGGCTAGGAGCTTTGTAATTATGGCCCTCATAACCGAGTAATGGATTTTACTTTTGGATTTGATGGGCAAAGTCACCTTGCATGTAGGTCATCTTGTTTATGATGATTTACTGTATCCTGTTTTTAAACACACATCTGCATTTGTTTGAAATTATTACAAGTAACCAGTTTATTATGGTTTCAATTGTCTGACAATTTCACATCTCCGGATGCAATTTATTAGCATCTTGAATAACTTCAAATGCCAAGTATTCAATTTACATGATTTGCTTAAGCCCGAATTCCTGCTGCTTTCATGAATGAGTCATGAGCTACTCGCGCTTTTAGCTCCATATAGCTGTCTGTTGCATGGCAAAAGAATTGAATCAGTGCAGAATTTTTGAAGTCTTGGTGATCTTTAACATACTATTTTGCCCAGATGCACCCCTGATGCACAATGAGCAGTGTGATCTAAGAGCCTACATTTCCCCTGAATATTGTCTATTGCAGTATTTAATCTTCCAAATGTGATGGTGTGAATCTAGAAAAAAACCTATGTGACGCCACAACAATTTTTGTAAGTAATTATTTTTTGCTTGGATATTGCATTTTTGTGTCAATTTCTGCTTCTTCCTCTCGCCACACCTTCCCTGTTTTTTTTTTTGAAAAGCACTGATTCCCTGCTGATATACCATTCTGGTCCCTTGACCCAATGATATTCTTAGCTGAGAGGTTGACTGTCAGAAGGCAAATTGACCACTTTGATATTGCAGCACAGCCTGGTCTATACTTGTCCTCACTCATGAATACCCAGGAGGAATTGCTGGATAGTGTTGAACAGTGGGAATTCTGACCAACTTTTCTTTTCTCTCCGTTCTCCTCTCTAATCGTATTGTACTGAGGCCAATTCTATTGCTGGTGCCTTTGCCTTGATTGGAATCAGTTTACTTAACATTGGCTGTGTCATTCAATCCTGAGACCTTACTGATCTGGATGGCTCAAATACTTGCTTGAAGCATTGAGGGAGCTATTGTCATGCTATAACTGGAATTACTCATTTAGTTTTCCAAGGTGTTAAACCAGTTCTGCAGTGCACAAGAAGAAATGTGATGTTCATTGCAATTGCAGAGGAGTAGCCCTACAATAAGTTTTTTGCTTCCTTGTTAACGTGCCAAAATAGGTATTTGAGTCAGGCAGCAATTGCCAGGAGGTTATTTAAATTTAATTGCATCAGTTCTGTTGAAGGGTCATGAGGACTCGAAACGTCAACTCTTTTCTTCTCCGCCGATGCTGCCAGACCTGCTGAGTTTTTCCAGGTAATTCTGTTTTTGTTTTGGATTTCCAGCATCCACAGTTTTTTGTTTTTATCAAACTAAATCATATTGGGCAAGATCTTACCTGTGTCGGGCAGGCTGGGCAGGAGCGGGTGGGGGCTGATGCGGAGCCACTCACTGCCCACGATCGGCTGTGCGCTGCTATTTTACATGGGTAGGCCAATTAAGGTCTGCCCAGTGTGACGCACAACCGGTAGCACTGTGTTACCTGTGCAGGTGGGGGAGGAGGGAGAGTTGGGGCCTGTGCTCTTTTGCACATGCGCACGAGAGAACGCAGCAATCTCCTTGAAGCACGGAGCTACCTCAAGCAGATTAAGTTGATAGTACAAATTTTTAATAAATGATCTGAAAAATTATTTAAACATGTCCCCTCGTGACAGTGGATGAGCTGGGACATGTTTGTGATGTGTGCAAAAATTAATTAATTTTCTAAAACCTTCAGGGAATCTTATCCCGCCTGTGGATGAGGTTTCCTGAAAAACGCAAAGGCTGCTCGGGCTCTTCGCCTGCTCTCCAACCTTAAGATTGGGCGGTAGTATTGATAACTACTTTAATTGTTATTTTAATGGCCTTAGTAGGCCATTGACAGTTTGGGTGTGCAGCTGCCTCCAGCGCACGCGCGCTGAATGAAATATCTAAATGACGTTGGGATGCACGCCCGACGTCATTTTGCACGCCAGCATGTCGGGTCATTATTCTCACTATAAGCAATCCGTTTGTTTAGCATTTAGCATTGATATTTTTACTACAGTCAAGACACTATATAAATAGTTGTTAGATTGTTAACTTATTCTGGTTTGCTACTCATTGCTAAATCTGGTATAGCCTGCTTTTTTATTGATCTGTACATTGACCCAGATAATTGTCCCTTTGCTACTTGAACTGTTCTTCCCCGAAGTCAATAGAAAATTGAAATATCCCATTATAACCATGCAGTTTGTGCTACATGCTTCTCTGTCTGCCCGTCTCTCCTTTGTTCCTCTCACTACGTCACTACTATTTGGAAGTCTCCCATCAGAGTCTTTGCAGCCTTTATTGTTTTTTAGTTCTATTGGCTGCATTTCAACAGCATGTCTTTTATCAAAATTGCTACTTTTCCTTTCCCAATTTTCCTGCCCTTGCTATAACTGGGAATATTTGTCATGCATTCATGCTCGTCTTGTAGTCAGGTGTTTATAATGGTTACTGCATCATATTCTGTAAGCTGACTTTGTGCTGTGTTTCATTTATTGTGCTATAGGCATTTATATGCAGTATTCTTACCTTGGGCAGCTATCTTCTTGATGTCATCGCATTTGCTATATAAAGCTCTGCTCACTTTGGGGTTAACAGGCTTGTTGCCTTCATTCTTTCTGGCAGAGCCCATTGTGGTCCTGAAATTCAGAGTTGAGAGGGTGTGTGTACTACATTTTTAGTATTTCTAATGTATTCTCTGTATAGATATAGTTGCCTGAGTTTAATGCCCAATTAAAATCAATTTTGGGATGCCTTTGCAGTTTGTCATAGCTGAAGCCTGGACTTCGGTCAAATTATTTAGTCGGGGTGGGGGGGGAGATAAAAACTCTGTAAAGCTGCCCAATCTCACGATCGTGATGAGTTAATGGTCCAAAAACTCATGTGACTGTTCAATAAATGGTGCCTCAGTTAGTTAGGCTGGTTCATGTGTTTTTAATTTTCATGGTTAATTTGCATAGCATGTTGCTGGAGGTAAAAGATGAAAATGGCCCTGCAACCTCTACAGGGCATCTGGAATCTGAACAAACAGTACAAGCAATTGTGTAACTCCATAACTAACCAGCTTGAAGATTCTGAAATTAACAGTGCAGGACAGTGAATTCAATGTTGCAGATTACAATGTTAAATAAGGTATAGAAGGAGAAATAGTGGGAAAGAAAGTTGAACTACCAGAGAGGATAATTCTTGAAAAAATTCCAACAGTTAAAACCCAAAGGAATGACACTCTGTATTTTAAAGGATAATTTGAGTGTCAGATAGGTTGACTGACTGTGATTAACACATCATGCCTTTAAAAGGGTACTTAGACTAAAATGGGCAAGCCCAAACTTTCTGTGGCAAGTTTACTTTGTATTTACAGTGAGATGCAGCATCTGCACGCCTTTCAAGGCATTTGAATGAAGAGGCATACAGAGAGATGCAGTTTTTGCATGTTCAGCGGCAGAGCAGCACACCTCTGACAGAAATTCCTTGCTTTCTGCACTTAATCGCACATCTGGCCTCAGCTTGAGTTGCTGCAGCATTTGCACTTAAATACCTGGACCAGTTAATAACTTCTGGCTCAAGCTGGAGTGGCATGCAAATAGCACCACTCCATAAACTTTTGTTTAATTCACAGTATTTAATGCCCTAAAAGCTGTTTTTCATTTGAGTAGTGTTTCATTATATATCATGGCAAGTTTACATACAAACATATGAGTTAAAAGCAGGAGTGGGCCATTTGGCCCTTATAGCCTGCTCTGCCATTTGATAAGATCATGGCTGATCTGCTTGTGACCTCAGCTCTACTTTGCTGCTTACCCCCTATACCTTTTGACTCCCTTGTCAACCAATAATCTGTCTAACCCAGATTTATTATTCAATAGCCCTGCCTCCACTGCTCCCTGGGGAAGAGAATTCCACGTACTAACAACCCTCTGAGAGAAAAAATAAATCCTCATCTCTATCTTAAATGGGAGACCCCTCATTTTTAAACTGTGTCCCCTACTTCTAGCCTCCCTCATAAGGGGAAACATGGACAAAAGAGCTGAACTCCCGAGGTGAGGTGAGAGTGACTGCCCTAGACCTCAAGGCAGCATTTGACCGAATGTGGCATCAAGGAGTCCTAGCAAAACTTGAGTCAGTGAGAATCGGGGGAAAGCTCTCTGCTGGTTGGAGTCACATCTAGCACAAAGGAAGATGGTTGTGGTTGTTGGGGGTCAGTCATCACAGCTCCAGGACATCACTGCAGGAGTTCCTCAGGGTAGTGTCCTCAGCCCAGCCATCTTCAGCTGCTTCATCAATGACCATCCTTCCATCAGAAGGTTAGAAGTGGGGATGTTCGTTGATGACTGCATAATGTCTAGCACCATTCGTGACTCCCCAGATACTGATGCAGTCCGTGTCCAAATGTCAGGTCCCCTCAGGATCTTGTATGTTTCAATAAGATCACCCCTCTTCTAAGCTGCAATGGATACAGGACCAGCCTGTCCAATTTTTCCTCATAAGATAATCCCATTCACCCCATGATTCAGTTGAGTGAACCTTCTCTGAACTGATGACACAATTATATCCTTTCTTAAGTAGGTAAACCAAAACTGTGCACAATACTCCAGATGTGGTCTTACCAACATTCTGTACAATTGTAGCAAAGCTCCTCTACTTTTAAGTTCCATTTCTTACAAATGAGAAACAGAGATTGCAAAATATGATGGTACAGTAATCTACACAGCGTCTCATATCGGATTTTTTTTGCAATGTGCTTCTGACCTCAAAGGATAAACTGTTTCCAATGATTACACAGTTTTTCAGACTGCTCAATGCTATTTAGGATCTACTTTTGACATCTATGTGTGGAATTTCTGCAGAGTTGTTATCAATCTCTAATCTCAATTCTGTGAGAAACAGTAAAACAATGACCATTTACACCGTTTCTCCACAGATTTTGCCACATTACTATGGGAGATTGGTAGATTTTTGTTTCCCAGGATTTTTATTTCTTGTCATGAGGATTTCGTTTCAGGCATGCTAATCTTTATGGGGTTTCATAAACAGTTTGATTTTAAAAATACCAGAAAACACAAAAAAACCATTAGACCAGAGTTTGCTGTAGCAAGGCATCTGCAATTCGTTAGACTGTACCCTTCAGTCAAAATTGTTTTTCCACTAAGTTGCTGGAAGTGTAACTGGTAACGGTGCAGCAAGGGAAACAGGTCACCTGGGACCTGAGTGATCAGAGCAACCAACAGGGTTTCTCCTTTAACCAATGTGATTTTTAAGGATTGAGAAGGAAGCAGCAGAAGGACTCCGAAGGAGGTGTAGCTTTGGGTGAAACCAATGTCCGCTCCATCAAATGGAGATGGAAAGAACAATTTGATTGAGAGCACAAAAAAAGACAAAGGAAAATTACACTTTATTACAAAATTTTAGAAATAGACTTTTAAAATCTCCAACAATTAATAGCTGAAGGACTGAGAGTCCACACTTGTAATTCATTTTCAGAGCCAGAGAGGTTGTTTGGAAGTAATTAACAATTATAATATTATTAAAATGGTACTTGCACTACAAATAACGACTTGCCTTTCTGTGGTGCATTTAATTTGTATCTACCACACAAGTGCAGCAACTTCATGATGTTCCGTGGTGGAACATACAGTGAAATGATTCTTCGTAAAGCTAATCGCAAAATAGCACAAACTGGACAGCAGCTGTTACATATAACTGCGCATCTGCTTCTTGCCAAAAATTGCCGGATCATCAATGCATAAATAATGCTGAGTGCCATATACTTTACCATTATTTTGGCAGTGAAATCTGACCCATCATAGAATAGCAAAATTAACATAAACAAGTTAGGAAAGCGGAGAATTTGTGAGTTAATGAAATAGAGAAATATTCTGTTCGGAATTCATTTCTTAATCAAATTCATTATGGTTAGTGTCAGCAATGTAACTTTGGCTACAATTGTAGAGCTTTTCACTGTGTATCATATACTGTTTATACCTTCCTTTCTCACTGCTTCTTAACCTTCAGAAAGTGACTACCCTTGTTGCATTGAACTGTCCTTGCTAATCCTGGACCCATTCAAATTTCTTCAGTCTTTGATCTCCAGCTCCTTTTAAATTCTGCAGTCATTTTCAGTTTTGAATCTTTTTATAATCTTAGTCCTTTTTAATACGTGGCTTATGCCTTCTGACATCAGTATCTCACATTTTGCTTCAGCCGGTTTGAGGTGGCTTTGGAGGCTCAACACTTTTGGACCTTAGTCATCCCTGATTTAATTTGGTGTTGATGAGCACCATTTTGAGACCATATAATGCATCATATGAATTAAATCATTCTCTATTTTAATCATATAATTAAATTTCTTGATCATTGAAATGCATTCATATTTATTAACTTCACAAAGTATCTCTGATTTGAATTGTATGCTTTTCAAATCACATGCTAACTTTTGATTAACATTAAATTTCAAGCAGATTTTTATATACAGACCATTTAAGTTATAGCGCACATACGTTTGCTTTTCAGAATTGCGTCTAAATGTTTATCAAATTAAACCCAAATAGAACCTTCTGAAAAACTAGTTCTAAATATTTAAAACCTTGCACTTTTGGTCTATAAAATATTACTTATATTTAACCTTGCATCCCCATAAAAGATCGTATGAAATCGGCAATAGAGTAGGCCACTTTCTTGCCCGACTCCCCTTGACTACCTTGCCAATCAAAAATCTGTCTAATTTTGCCATGAATATATTCAACGATGCAGCCTTCACTGTTCTGTGGGCAGGAATTTGAAAGGAGATCTGTCTTAAATGGAAGATGCCTTATCTCTAAAACGTGCTCCCTAGATTCTGCCACAAGAGGAAACCTCATCTTGGCATCTACCCTATCAACCTCCCTCAAAATCTTTTATGTTTCAATAGATCGCCTTTCATTCTTCTAAACTCCAGTGAGAATAGGTCCAATGTATTGAACCTTTCCTCACTGGACAGATTCCTGGGAACGAGGTGTTGTCTTATGAACTTTCTCTGAGCTGTTTCTAATGCAAGGATATCCTTCCTTAAGTGAAGTGACCAAAACTTTACACAGTACCCCAAGTGTGGTCTCACCAATGCCCTGTACAGACTTCCCTACTTTAATGCCTTATCCCACTTGTATTAAAGGCCAATATTTCATTGGCCTTCCTAATTACTAATGCTAACTCCTTATAATTCATGTACCAGGACATCCAGATCCTTCTGTACTGCAGCATTCTGCAGTCTCTCTTTGAAATCTATCACTGTAGCCAAATTTGCTGATGATGCAATATGGTTGGTCCTTTCATCCAAGTCATTAATATAGATTGTAAATAGTTGAGGTCCCAGCACTGATCCCTGTGGCACTCCAACCTGAAGATGACCCATTTATCCCAACCCTCTGTTTCCAGTTAGTTAGCCAATACTTTATCTATGCTCATATATCACCACCAATACCATGAGCTCTTATTTTGTGTTGTAACCTGTTATGTGGCACCTTACTGAATGCCTTTTGGAAATACAAATACACTACATGCACTGGTTCCCCTTATCCATCTAGCTTGTTACATCCTCAAATAACTCTTATTGTTAAACACTACCACCTTCAAATGGATTCTAGAATTTTCCCAATGATAGACATTAGACTAACTGACCTATAGTTTCCTGCTTTCTGCCTCCTTCCTTTTTTGAATAGTGGTGCTACATTTGTGACTTTCCAATCTTCTGAGACCTTTCCAGAATCTAGGGAATTTTTGGAAGATTACAATGAATGCATCCATTATCTCTGCAGAAAATTCCTTTAGGACCCTAGGATGCAGGCCATTAAGTCTTGGGGACTTGTCAGCTTTTAGCCTCATCAGCTTTCCCAGTACTTTTTCTCTGGTGATTGTAATTGTTTTAGCTTCTACTCTTCCCCTTTAACCCCCCCAAGTTTTCTGCTATTCTTGGGATGCTTTTTTGCGTCTTCTATGTGGAAACAGATACAAAATATTTGTTCAAAATCTCTGCCATTTCTGTGTTTTCCATTATTAGTTTCCCAGTCTCACCATCCAAGGGACCAACACTCTCACTGTACTTGTGGAAGTTTTTACTGTCTGTTTTTATATTTCTTGCTCATTTTCTTTCATACTCCAACTTCTCTTTATTTTTTTGGTCATCCTTTATTGGTTTCTAAGAATGATTCCAATTTTCTGGCCTACCACTAATTTTGTGCAGCATTGTACATCTTTTCTTTCAACTTGATACCATCCTTAACTTTCTTAGCCACAGGTGGTGCATCCTTCTCATAGCCTTTCTTTTTCAATGGAATGTATTTTTGTATTTCCTTAAATGCCTACTGCTTCTTCCCTACCTTTTAACCTATTTTCACAGTCCACCATAGTCAACTCTGTCTTCATATCCTTTTTATTTGCCTTTATTTAAGTTTTATGATGTGAATTTCAGATGCAAATATTTTCACCCTCAAACGGAAAGTGAAATTCTATCATGTTGATACATAGAGGTTCATTTATTAATCCTGTCACATGACATGGTCTAAAATAGCCTGTTCTCTGGCTGGTTCCAGAACATATTGTTCTAAGAAACTCCTGAGTACACCCCACGAATCCACCTCCAGACTACTTTAGCAATTTGATTTGTCCAATCCATGTGGAGATTAAAGTCACCCGTGATTATTGCAGTACATTTTGTTAAAGCTCCCATTATTTCTTGATTTATACTCTGTCCTACAATGTAACTACTGTCAGACAACCTATTAACCACGCCCACAGTGACTTCCCTTTGCTATTTCTTATCTCCACCCAAACTAATTCTACATTTTGATCTTCTGAACCAAGATCATTTCTCACTACTGTACTGATTTTATCCTTGATTAACCCACTTCCGTCCTTCCAAAATGTCAAATACCTTTTGAATATTCAGGTCCCAGCCTCAGTCATTTTGCAACCATGTCTCTGCAATGCTTATCATATTATACTGATTTATTTCTATTTGTGCTATCAATTCATCCATCTTGTTGTTCATGCTGTGCCCATTCAGATTAAGAACCTTTAATTTTGTTTTTTTTTCTCCATTATTCCCTACTCTAACCTCATTTCCTGGTGCACTTTTTATGTTTGTACGCTCTGTCCCCTCCTGTCACACTCCGGTTATCAATACCCTCCTTGCTACCCTGCACTGTTGCCTTGTCCTTTCACTTTAACTTTCCAAATCTTCTGTTGCTTGAACCCACCCCCTATTATTTCCTTTAAAACCCTCTTCAAGCAAGATCAGCATCCCAGGAGTTCTATTTTATATTTACTTGAAGTGCCTTTTTGGTGATTATAAACTCAAAGTAGTATTAATTGGCAATTTTTGTGTTGGAAATTTATATTTATTTGGTGCTTTTTTTAAATTCAGTAATTTGATAGGATTAAAATGTAAAATGAATTAGATATATCTCCAGATATTATTCCCACCTACCCATGAAAAGTTAACTTTACTTGGGAAAAGTAATTGATTGGTGCTGTGAGTTGGGTGTTGAACTTTGACCAGTGACGTTTGAATTCAAAACCTGCTTAGACTAGTGAACAGGTAATTTATCACCTGACTTTAATGGGTCCTACGTAAAATAAGATCAGGTAATCTCAATCTAGCTTCTGATGGACTTGGGTCCACAAAACAAAAACTGTTAATTTTGTATTAAAATAGGAACTTGATTCAGAGGTTGCAGGATGAGTAATATGGGAAATGCAAAATAATCACACTCTTGTTGTTAGAACAGAGTAACATGAGCTCCATTCTAATCATGTGATCACCAATGAGAAAAGCTAATACTGGAAACCCTTAATGATGCCCATTTCCTAGTTAACAGTAACAACTTACATCTTGATCAGGGACAAAAATAATTGACTTGAGTACTTTACATCGAGTATGATCTTTGCAGTACATGCAATGTATTTTTTTTGTAGCAAATGTAATTTTGTTGTTTCAGTTGTGGATCTGAGTTGCGTAAGGAAGTGAACTATTGTAATGAGGGGCAAATGTGAGAGGGTAAAGAGAGAAGGGGTTCTACTGCACATCTACTCAGGCTTACGTTTATTTACATGACAAAGCTATAAATACTGAAGTTCATAGCTGATGACAGTAAGCTGGCTTAATTGGAGACCTCATGTTAATTTGCCTTTAAAACTTGACAATAAGACACAACAGCTAGTTTTCATCTTCCTCCTAAATTCTGTGGTAACAGGATTCCCCTTATGAAGTTTTATTTGAAATCAAATGTGTCCTTTTTAAAGCTATTATGTTAAGTCTACACTTAAGGCTGCACATGTGCATGCAAGTATGGTTCCTGTTATATCTAATTGTGAAAAGGCTCTTGTCTTCTGAAGCACTGCAACTATATTATTCAGTTCAACATTTTTAGACACATGGTAGAGAAACCTTGCAAGTTCAGGCTACGATTCTAACTGGCAGTAACATTTTTTTTCTCCCTGATTTTTTCAATCTTCAGTTTTCACTCCGTTTCTGAAGGTAATGAGGTATGGCTTTCAAAGATATTGGAAGGTCTCCAGTACCAAATCAGCTGCTCTTCACATGGGAACCTGCATAGTACAGCCTGTCAATGGTTACTATGAACAGCATTCTAGCCAGGTCTAATTCTTTTTATCACGTAATACCCACACGCATTCACTTTCGGCAGGCATCACAAGATAGCATGAGGTTGATGTTTTCCTTTGTCTATTCAAGGGGCACTGAACCAACTATTGTGTCCCAACTCCGGTCCTGGCTGAGGTTAGTTAACATTATCAAATCCGAAGTCTTCTGCTTTGTGTGGCACTTTGTAACATATACCATAATATATAAATATACTCCGTAACATATTCTGTGTACCAGGCATTGCCAGAGATGCTGTTTCCTATATTCATTTTTAAAACAAAAAATATTTCATTCCGTCAGTTACTGAAAAAGTTGGTAATAGGGGAGATCATCTAATCTTTTCTCTTCCTCAACTGTTTTCCACTTTGAACCCCAAAATGAAGAAACTATGGAATTTGTGATTAGTCAAGACCGTAAATGTGAACGGTTTAACAAATTGATGATTCTTACTTGGGTTTTCCAAATCTCTGTTCTAACTAACAATATAAACCACTTTCATACAGATACAATGAAAAATGCATTTTAAAAGCTGAAACAGTTGTCAGTACTTAAAGGGATTCTTCAGGAAGTGAATAAAGGAAAACAAGAATCAGTTTCTCTCCTTTAATCCTTCCTTCCTTCCTTCCTCTAGTTTTCACTGAAAAGTTGACTGGTTATGTTTTTGGAGAGAAAATAATTGAGATTGTCTATAGCATGGTACCCAACAAAAAAGTCAAAAAGTCAGTTTCCTCCTAGCTTATGACAATATTTGGATGCTGCAGTTGGTTTTTGGACCCCAGGTTTTAGGGAGGAGGAAAATCAGCTATCACTTGATTTCTTATCTTTAAAAAATATCTTTTCATTGAGCACATCAATGTAAAATGCTGCATGCAAAACCTGATTTAACTAGCCAGATTATAGTAACATAATAGCTAAATGAAAACTGGTGTATATGCTCACCAATTACCCACATATTCTTATTATGGTATATTTTTATTCTCTTCTCTCTTTGGTTGGGAGGAATTTCAGATGCATACTGTGCCTCACCATTTTGATTTCCAGAATGTTGGTGTCTGAATTCCTTGGTCTCCAGAAAGTATAGAATTCCAGATTTTTCTGCGGTAACTAAAATATCTTGCTTGAAAGACAGTTGAACCTAGCGCATTTGTGATACAGAGGAAATGTTATTGAGCTGTTTACTTAAGAGCAGTGGTAGACCTTTATGCTCGTGAGATTTAAGGGCATAATCCTGTTCATGAATGAAATGATTTCCCATATTCTTAAACAGGCAATTTGCCTTCTGTAATTGAGCTTGGAGTTGCCATTTTTTTTGAAGTTTTTTTCATATATGATAGACTTAATTAGAACCTGTTGTTTGATTCATTTGAAAGGACTTGAAGCTGTAATCATGAATGTCAAAATGTGCCTAGACATTTGTAAATGTTTATCTTCCATGCAGTTTGTAATTGTTTCATTTTTAAGGTATTTTTCTTTTTATCTGATTTACATTAGGACAAAAAAAACTTAACTTTCCTGTTCCAGAATAAATCGGCCAGTGTCCATTCATTTGCTTGAAGAAAAATCAATCCTGCTGCATTTTATTTCCTGCAAGGTCCTTGTTTCTTGAATAATTGCTTAACAAATACTTTATTTTCTGCCTCCTCTCTTGTTCCTGCTATTAGAGAAGTTTACCAGTTTTTAATTTTAAGTGAAATATCCTTCTGTTTAGTTTTAATTCTTGGATTTAAGATAATAAACAGCACTTTATAATGCAGTTACTGGTATGCAAAAACATTTAAACTACCTTTAGCTTTTTTGATTCAAGTGCTGAGGAGTCATGTGTTCACTTTTAATCCTGCAATTTGTTCTGCATTTTAATACACAGAGTTTTATTAGGTCATGGCCATAATCGTTACATTGTACTTTTTCATTCCCCTAATCTGACTACTTTGAGAGTAGCAGTATACGATGTGTCCAACAGCTTAAACAGAACGTGATGAAAGAAGAAATACTTTTTTGGACAGGATGTCTGTTCAGCATTTACTTTTAAGTTTCTTTTCCATGTAGTTTATAATCTTTCATTTGTACTGAAGTTTTTAAAAGCCTTTAAATTCCCCTATTTACATGAAATCCCGTTTCTGTTAAGTAAACTTTGTTTAGATTTTCAGTTCGTCATCACTTAACAAATCTGTTGTATCTAATAAAATGTTCTGACCTTGTTCCGGTTTTATGGTCAATAAAACTGCAATATTCTAAATTGCGCACATATTAAAAATTATTAATTAATACTAGTGAATATCCTATGACCTTGTTTGTATTTAGAGGGGAAAGTTTGTCTTTTAAATGTTATATTCTGTAATAACTGGTTACAGTGTCTGTGGGATAAGTGAGAATGATTGGTGTTAGAATTACAACATTGACTTCAACGTCCTGTCACCAACTCAAGAATTTTACTATATTTTAGATGAGTTAAGTACTATTTCAGTAGTACACAGATATTCTACTATTTCAGTAGTACTTAAGATATCATTGATCTTGAGGGGTATTTCATGCTGTATCATTCATCAGTGTTTCAGAGGAAGATGAGTTCCAGGCTCCCTTTACCAGGATGTGAAAAACTGCTGACTATCTATTTGTGAAGTTCAATATTTTTACAGATATCAGTCTTTAATTTGGATTATGCAGCTCACCCAAAAGACTAAAGATATTATCCACTGCACCATTTAAGCCTTCCATCCAAAAGGATCCTGCTTTGATTCCAGGTCTTGTTCATTGAGACAGCAATCTGAATACTACAATTTCTCTCTGACCTGTTGGACTAAGAAGAGGGAATAATTGCATATTCCCATGGGTAAATTTTAATCAGGTTTTGAATTTTTTTTACAGTTCCAGTCAAGTTTTTTTTCCTTGAAGGCTCCTGACTCTTCCAAAAACCATTTTTTGCCCACAAATGCAACTCCGAACAGAATTTGGATTGTACAATCTGACCAGGATTCAGTTAGCTGTTTTTATGGATTTTTGTTCTTCCACTTCCAATGCTTTACAGTCAATAAATTTTTCCAATTTTGTAAACCAAGTGGTCAGATTTTGAGCATTTTATTAAGGTAAAATAAATATTGAAGTGTGGTTTTTGAAAATTGGGCTTTGTCCAAGCGGGATAAATTAGCTTTTGAAATGTCTAGTGTAGCTTTTGTTTTATGTTCTAGTATTCTAGTGTACTATACAGTAAGTGAGACTGGGGTTAGGGGGTGGGGAAGAGAGTTTTTCATTTATAATTTGTTTTGGGAGAAAGGTCAATGCCTATGAGAAATTTGAGGGAGAGAGAAAAGTCAAGGCCAATGGGAAGGCATACCCAGTTTCTTTCCTCATTCGTAGTAGTTTTTCTTCTTTTTAATATTGGTATCCATTCTTACTGTGGTCACAGTTCTCTCAAAATTTGACCTAGTGCAGATTTGCAGATAGATTTCCATTTTTCCAGATAAAAAATATATTATTGCTTAACAAAACATGACCTATTGATTAATGGAAAGAAATAGAGCTTAATCCTGATTGATAAGATCTAATCAATAAGATTTCAGTTTTGATGTGAATTTTATTTTCTGTTTTGTAAATACATGATTGTACTGCATTTTGTTTTCAATGTACTTGTGCTCACTAGCTTTTCCACTCCGATTCATCCTTAATCATACTCTCTACATTTTTCTTTGTATAATCTTTTATGGTCTTTAAGTTGTTCCATTAAATGTACCACTGTACCTCTGACCATTTCTAGTACCTTGAATTCTAATCTGAAAATAAATGTGAAATGCTGTCCGACACTACATATACACAAAGTAGACCTAATGCCTCTACAGGTTACATCGATTATCATTCTCTAGTCAAATACATGATTTAAATTTCTTATGCTGTAAGTGTCTTTACATAGTAGGCTTTTGAAACTCAAAGCCCTTGATATATAATTTAAATGATTTAGGAAATCATTCACTACTTGTAACAGCTTTCATTTTGGTAACTTAACACTCATTTGTTCAACCCCCAAGTACAAATGAAAATTAGTTATGTTACAGAGGAACTCACCTGGATGCTGCACATTGTGTGATTGACTTCAGACACTTAAGAGTCTTCCTCTACTGCATGCACATTTTTGTTTACTGCTACAACACAGTTGCAGCCACGATAGCTGTTTTGTTTTGCTCTTGGGTACTCTGTCTAACTCACTCTAGTTTGTTCACCTGTACCCTGAAATACCAACCTTCTGGTTAATTACCTTCTTTAAACGGAGAATTTTGGCTTGATGCACGGATGGCTTTAGCTGTTATGTGGATGGTGTGTGAAGTCTTCTGTATGTACAGCCTCAAATAACCCAGAAGTTGTAATTGTTAGTCACTCCACAGTTTAAAAACAAATTACTGTATTGAAAGATGAGTGGTGCAAGATATGCTACTTAAATATTCAATGGTTAAGACCATAATGATAAACAATACTTAATTGTTCTATGGTTAATCTTTCATTGTGATTCTGCATCTGCCTGCTCTTTATTATCTAGTATTACAAAATCTCCATGATCAGCCATTTAGGGGGAAACTTCTTTCCCTGGATGGATAATGGAAATTGGAGTCACCTAACTTAGCACTTGTATGTATAAAAGAGCAGTACCTTAGGTATGGGAATGAAGATCATTTCAAGTGAGAAAGTGAACTTAGCCTTGGGTTGTGATTTCTCTCTTGCAGGAGGTGACAGTTGCCAATAGGCAAAGTTACTGTACAAAGCATCTCATTGTGCATTGGTTCACTTGGGATTTTGTCCCATGAAAATTCTGCCAGATAACTGGGAAGGCAGACTGCAAGTAGAAGTATCTACACAAGATTGAGTTTAATCTAGTTCTTTTGATTTTGTATCAAGGTAAAAACTGCCCATTTGATTGCCTATGCATTTGTGTATATATAAACTTGAAGTCTAACTTGATTTTTGTGTTAACCATTTTTGTGTGGAAAGGGAGCTGATTGTTCTTTGTTTTTTGCTGCTGAAGTCTTTGTGTAAATGGCACTATATAGCTACCTGAACCAGTACAATAACTGAAATTGTTGTGTCGAATGTATTCACTCCTATTAATTGGTATTCTTTTTCTTCCTCATTTTTGCTCAGCTCTTCAGCTTTTTCCATTGTTCAGATGTGGCTAGACAGGGACTATTGATATACCAGTTAAATAATGTGTAACATTGCACATCTGCAAAAAATTTACAGTGAGATTTCTTTTGATCTTTAAGGGGAACTGATAAATTGAAAAGGAAAACAAGATGATCACAAACCAAGGGTTGATCCTGGGACCATTCAAGTTTCTATGCCTCAATACCATAGAATCACAGAAAGTTTACGGCACAGAAGAAGGCTACTTGGCCTTTTGAGTCTGCTCCGGTCAAAAAAGCAAGCTACCCAACCGGATCCCACTCTGCGGTATTTGGTTCGTAGCCCTGCATGTTACTGCACTTCAGGTGCACATCCAGCCACCTTTTAAATGAGATGAGGTTTTCTGCCTCTACCCTTTCAGGTGGTGAGTTCCAGACCCCTACCACACTCTGGGTGAAAAGCCTTTTCCTCATTTCCCCTCTAATCCTTCTAACCATTTTAAATTTATGCCCTCTAGTCATTGATCTCTTCTAAGGTAAATAATCCCTTACCATCCACTCTCTCCACGCCACTCATAATTTTGTACATCTCAACCAAATTTCCCCTCAACTTCCTCTGTTCCAAGGAGAACAACCCCAGCCTATCCTCATAGCTGCAGTTTATCAGTCCTGGCAACATCCTTGTAAATCTCCTTTGTACCCTCTCTAGTGCAGTTATATGCTTTCTATAATGAGGTGCACACAGCATTCAAGTTGTGGCCCATTACCTCCCTGCTCTTGGATTTTAAGCTTCGGTTAATAAAGGAAAGTATTGCACATGCCTTCTTAACCATCTTATCGACTTGCTCTTCTGCCTTCAGGGATTTGTGGGCATTCACTCTGAGGTCTCTCCCTTCCTCTACACCTCTCATTATCTTCCCATTTATTGTGTATTGCTTTGCCTTATATGACATCCCCAAATGCATCACCTCACACTCTTCTGGGTTAAAGGTCACTTTGCTGCGTAACTGACCAGTCCATTGCTACCTTTCTGCAGCCTGCAGCAATCCTCCTAACTATCAACCATGCGACCAATTTTTGTGTCATCTGCAAACTTCTTGATCATTCCTCCTACGTTTATGTCCAAATCATTAATATATAACCACAAAAAGCAGGGGACCTTGTACTGAGCCCTGTAGAACCCTACTGGAAACAGTCTCCCATTTGCAAAAACATCTGTCAACAATTACCCGTTGTTTCCTGCCACTGAGCCAATTTTGTATCCAGCTTGCTACATTCCACTGGATCCCATGGGCTTTTTTTTTTTAAGTGGTCTGCCATGTGTGAACTTGTCAAAAGTTTTGCTAAAATCCATGTGGACCACATCAACTGCACTACCCTCATCAACTCTCCTTGTTACTTCCTGAAACAGTTCAAACAAGTTAGTCAGACGTGACCTTTCCTTAACAAATCCATGACTATCCTTGATTAATCCATCTCTGTTTAAGTGACGGTTTATCGTAGCTCTCAGAATTGATTCCAATAATTTTCCCACTACCGAGGGTTGGACTGACTGGTCTGTAGTTATTTGGTCTACCCATCGCTCCCTTTTTAAACAAAGGTACATAGTTAGCAGACCTCCAATCCTCCATCACCACACCAGTGTGTATATGCCACTGAGCTATTAGGGAATAAAACAACATTATGTTGGTGGCTACAGTACAGGTGGAGATATGCTACTTTATGTGAAATTATCATTCTCAACACTGTTCTCATATTTTGGACTAAACTGGACCATTTTGTTTTGGCAGCTGTGGGGGGACAGTAGGAGCCATTTTAACATGCCCTTTGGAAGTAGTGAAAACCAGACTGCAATCCTCATCTGTCACTCTCTATATCCCAGAAGTTCACCTCAGTACAATAAATGGGGCTCGTGTGAGCCGAGTGGCTCGTGTTTCTCCTGGCCCTCTGCATTGTTTAAAGTAAGTACTGCATTTTCCAATTTGTAAATATTGTCCTTGGTCTCTTCATTTACATATTTTTAAAAGAACATTTTAAATACAGTATATGAAATGTGACCACACTTATATGTAGAATAGGTGTGTGTTTTCTTTGTTTTTCCCATGCCTATTTTCTCCTGCCTTTTTCTAAAATATGTTTAATTACTTACTGGGGATACCTAGTACCCTCTGATACAAGAATCAAGACCACTTGAACTTAGCCTTGATGGGGAATGTCAGCAACTTTTTGACTCTAGACTTTACAACTGAATTTAATCCTGTCCTTCGACAAAGTCCAGTAGGACTTTGCTCAGGAATTGGGAAGCCTGGTTTCTTTATTTCTTCCCCTCTGTTACAGCCACAGCCGATGTTATTTTCTGAACAAGCTACTCCCAGAGGGAAACTTGTCTTAGTGATCATAAAGTTTTTTTTTGTAAACAAGGGGAAAACTACTGATTCCAGAAGCGTAGAATCCCAGTAATGCTTTGAGGATTTTAAAATTAAAAGATTTACTAACAATAAAAAAAACTTAAGCAAACAAGTTTAAAATTACACAGTTAAAACAGTCCCCCAGAAAAAAACCTACTTGGTCAGAACACACAAATAAACTACTTGGCAACAGTTCCCTTTATAGTTCCATAAAAATCCAGTAACATTACCCAAGGCAAAAACTACTGTTACTGTAGTAAAGTATGCCTCAACGATTTTCTCACTCTCTTTCACTCTGCTGTTGAAACCCAAGGAAGTTTCAGAAACAGACTGCTTTCTGAAAACAAAGACTTTTCTGGCTTGGATCTGGATGGCAGTTTCGAATTCACAACTTCTCTCAGCGCAGAGCTGGCCTCAGAACATCTCCCCCATACAACCAACTACCACTCATCTCAACGTTTTTCCTTAAAAATCCTTTTCCCCTCTCTTGGACTACATTGGCCTAAGCACCACTTTGAATTCAACTTTTCAAAAATATAAAAATCTTTCATGTTTGCCTATTGCCTCCACTTTCGGATCAAATAAAACTTTATAATCTTCTCTTGTTTACTGATAAACCTTTGTAAGTTGTAAAAGTCCTTTGTCACTTCTAAACTACCCTTGGAAATTTAACAGCTGAAAAGACAAATTCCTACCTATCACCTAATGCAAATTTTAAAACCCAACCTATTTACCCAAACATTCAACTTCACCATAGCGCCACATTACAAATGCATGTATCTAGCACCTTTTACTTTTCATCTCTCAGTTCCCACAGATAAGTTGTTTTTACCGACCTACCTTCTCCCCCACCTCCAGTTTAATTAATCATGAACACACATATAGCTGCCTTTACAGAATACCGCCATATTACCAAAAATATTGAAAAAGATAACATCCATCTTCACACCTCCCTTATGCAATACTTTCACGTAGTCATCTTACTGTTCATGTTCTTCCTTATTGATGTGAAAATCTAATTCATAAGTTTTAGAATATAACTTTTCATTTTAGGATTATAGCATATAGGCTGAAGGCTGAAGTGTCAATTGTAAGATAATTGGAAATACTTGCCATAAAGATATTATCCAGGGTGGAGCTTTGATTAGAAGATTCTTCTGTTTAATTTGTATGTTTGCTGACAGGAGTAAGTAGTTCAGTTTCAGAACAGGCCAGATAGGCAGTTGAAGTTTTGGTCTAGCCAGAGTTGGGAGAGCTAAAGACAATAAATGTTAGTCACTTAGGTCTGCACTTCAAGCACAGAAAATACTAATTTCATTGTTCAATGCATGGAATGTGGGCAGAACTCTATCTCAGTTTGGATTTTGTGAGGAGGAAAAGCACTGGATGATTTGCTCTAGCTGGCAGCTAGTGGAAGAAATCTACAGTGGACTTCAGAGCTTTGTAGCAGAAAGCAGTTAGCAGAGCTGGTTTGGACAGTGGGAAGGTAGTTGGGTACCTTCTGCCAACCTGAACCACCTGTTTGAGGCAGGTAGAGAGAATATTTTCTACCAACATCTCTTAAGCTTCATTGTTCCAGCTTTAGTTGGTGCTGTCTTTCCTTTTCAGGATTTTTAAAAAAACTGGTAAATATTCTGTTCCAAAAATAGCATTGTCATTCTTGCACCCAGTTGCCAAACTTTGTTTTTACATAAGTGGAAGTACACCAGAGACCATAATTACATGGCTTATCATTGGATTTTGAGATGGTCCTCACATGTAGCTTTTAAAGCCTCAATTATTTTTCTGGCATTTACCCTTCCACTGGCCTTTCATTGTGTCTGCTGTTTTAATTTTATGTTGTCCCTTACCTGTCTTATGGCTTTTTAAAAAAAAAAGTTGTTTTGCCCCTTAACAATATCAACTGGTTCAATAATACGCTAAATTACTTTTGAACGCCTGCTACTGATCTTCTGTTTTACCCGTTAATAAATTTGCCTAGATTATTGTAGATAATCTCTGTCTCATCCTGTTGAAGTCAACCTGACTAAATTAGGATTTTTGGCTATTTTGTCTTTTCCTTTTTAAACGCAACATATTATGTTTGCTAAACAAAAACAAAAATACCTGGAAAAACTCAGCCGGTCTGGCAGCATCTGTGGAGAGGAGCACAGTCAATGTTTCGAGTCCGAATGACCCTTAAACAGAACTAAGTAAAAATAGAAAAGAGGTGAAATATAAGTTGGTTTGGGGCGGGGGGGAGGAGAACAAGAAGAGCTGGATAGAGGGCCAGTGATAGGTGGAGATAACCAAAAGATGTCGTAGACAAAAGGACAAAGAGGTGTTGAAGGTGGTGATATTATCTAAAGGAATGTGCTAATTAAGGGTAGAAAGCAGGACGAGCAAGGTACAGATAGCCCTAGTGGGGGTGGGGTGGGGGGAAGGGATTGAAATAGGCTAAAAGGTAGAGTTAAAACAAGGATGGAAATACACTTAAAAATAATGGAAGTAGGTGGGAAAAGAACAATCTATATAAATTATTGGAGAAAACAAAAAGGGGGGGGAAATCGGAAAGGGGGTGGGGATAGAGGAGAGATTTTATATTATGATTGCCATTAGATACGTGTTCAAACACTTTTTTTTTCTGTTAACTATATCTGGTTCGTTGTTCAATCGAATGGCCTGCCCTTAGGTTGGCTCTAATACTGCAATGTATTACTGTGCATTAAATTTTATCTGCTGTGTGTCTACTTATTTTACCAGTTGGTCTCACCACTCTCTTTTCCCCCCTCCCCACCCCCAACCCCCACAACAAAGTCTATCCCTATCTTCATTATTTATTACATATCTTAACTCACAGTAATTTCAATATACAATATTCATCTATGTTCCTTGCATCTGCACATAGCTTCTTTCATTCCGATCATTGATTAAAAACAGTGAAGAACAATAGGCCCAGTAGCAATCCCTGGGACAGACTTTGGCAGTCAATAACTGTTCAGCTAAACTGCTAATGTTATGGGAAAGAGTTTTTTTAATCATTCATGGGATGTGGGCTTTGCTGTCTGGGCCAACATTTATTGCCCATCCCTAGTTGCCCTTGAGAAGGTGGCGGTAAGCTGCCTTCTTGAACTGCTGCAGTCTATGTGGTGTGGGTGCACCCACAGTGCTGTTCAGAAGGGAGTTCCAGGATTTTGACCCAGCGACAGTGAAGGAACAGTGATATACTTCCAAGCCAGGATGGTGGGTGACTTGGAGGAGAACTTCTAGGTGGTGGTGTTCCCATCTAACTACTGCCCTTGTCCTTCTAGATGGTAGTAGCCATGGGCTTGGAAGGTGTCCTATAGACAACATGCACACACACACATGCTATGGAGATGTATTCGGTTAGGCTTTCATAACCTAAGAGGTGCAAGCATATTGCAGAAAAGTTTTGATAATTTGGACTCACTGGCTTAACACTTGCCTGCAGCTGGCTCATCCCTTGATTTCTGTGATGGATTCAGTTAATGTTTACCAAAACATTAAGTGCAAAGTAGTAAAAAAAAAAAGGCAAATTCTGCAAGTCTGGTTTTATAGAAGTGACAATTTGTCAAATCAAAAATGGTCACTTACCCTCTTGGTTAGGAGATGGACCGAAAACATTAAAATGCAACTACTGTATTTATAGCTGTTAGTTCTGTATCGCACAGATATTCCTTTTGGAATATTGTTTAAACTATACTAGCCTGGATTTCACAGGCAGCAGCAAAGGAATGGTGCTCAGTGTTCATCTTGCTGACCAGTTCCCACAAAGTTTTAAGCAGCTTTAAGAGTGTAGACTTCCTGTCATTGGCATCTGTTACAAGGGACCTGTGGCATCTTTTGAGCAGGGCAAATAAAGGAGCCTCTTCAACCAATCGAGTTGAACAATTCCCAATGAGACATGCAGAGTTCAAACTAGCAAGTGTAGAGCAGGAAATATAAATTAAGTGTAAACGGTGTACAAGAAGTGCAATAAAGATTGGAATACGCAGACGGGATTAAGGGGAGAGAGATAAGAAACAGACAGAAAAAGTGAAAATGAAGTTATCTTTTAAGTTGCCAATGAGTTTTCTTCTGAAGGAATGGTGGAATTTTATGACCCAGAAAATGCAGCTAGCCGTTCAAAAGCCCATTGACTTCGGCAGGACTGTAATATTCCACCCAAAGCACTCCACACATCTAAAATTAGTTTTTCAGGGTCTGATAGGTTGTTCAGCTGTGATTATCACTTATCACACAGTTTAAAACATCACTTAATCCTGAATGCACCAGCCCTTACCTCCTTCAGTTGTTTTTATTGTGGAACCCGTGAGGAAGTTCGGGCCATTACTGTCATTTCAATACTCAATACTGAGTCAGTCAGCGAGGAAGTTCTGCTGTGGAGCTTCGGCTTATCTCTGACGACAACATCTAGACTCCTGTGTTGACTGCGGGTGTGCAGACACCAGAGATTCTGTCCAATTTGCTCATAATACAGGTGAGCCTCACCCTTTTTATTACAGCAGTATCCAGGCCAGTTGCTGAGGGAAACTTGAGAGACAATATAACTTTTTTTGTTATGTATTATTCACAAGATCTGAAAAGGGCCTTGTTTGTATACTATTTATTTCAAATGATTAAATACTCTTGATTAAATGATTGCACTCTTAAATGTAATTGGCTGTTCCCTAGGTTGTATCCGATCAAAGGCTGTGATTTTGCAATGGTTATTTATTGCCTATTTTCTTGCAATTTGCCGGCCATTTTCCTGAAGATGATTTTTTAAAATCCTTTCATGGGATATGGGCATCGCTAACTAAACCAATATTTATTGGCCATCCCTAATTGTCCTTGAGAAGGTGTTGCCTTTTGAACCACTGCAGTCCATGTAGTGTAGGTACACCCATATCCAGGGTTTTGACCCAGGGACAGTGAAGTCAGGATAGTATGTGGCTTGGAGGGGAACTTGCAGGTGGAGGTGTTCCAATGCATCTGCTGCCCTTGTCTTTCTAGGTGGTATAGGTCTTAGGCCTGGAAAGTGCTGTTGAAAGAGCCTTGGTGAGTTGTTGTAATGCATCTTGTAGATGGACACACCGCTGCCACTGAGCATCAGTGCTGAGGAGAGTGGGTGTTGAAGGTGGGTGGATGGCATGGCAGGCAAGTGGGCTACTTGGATGGTGTCAAGCTTCTTGAGTGTTGTTGGAGCTGTACTCATCCAGGCAAATGGAAAGTATTCCATCACACTCATGACTTGTGCCTTGTAGATGGTGGGCAGGCTTTGGGGACTCAGGAGATGAGTTACTTGTCTCAGGATTCCTAGCCCCTGATCTGCTCATATAGTCATAGTATTTAAATGGCTGGTCCAGTTCAGTTTCTGGTCAATGGTAACCCCCAGGATGCTGATAGTGGAGAATTCAGTGATGCTAGTGCCACTGAATGTCAGGAGGAGATGGTTAAGTGTTCGCTTGTTGAAGATGGTCATTGCCTGGCACATGTGTGACACGAATGTTACTTGTCACTTATCAGCCCAAGCCTGAATGTTGCCTAGGTCTAACTGCATGTGGGCACGGGCTGCTTCAGTATCTGAGGAATCATGAATGATGCTGAATATTGTGCAATCATCAGCAAACATCCCTACTTCTGACCTTATGATGAAGGGAAGATCATTGATGAATCAACTGAAGATAGTTGGGCTGAGGAAACTACCCTGTGGAACTCCTGCAGTGATGTGCTGGAACTGAGATGATTGACCTCCAACAACCGCAACCATTATCCCTTGTACTACCTGATTCCCAGTTTTGCTAGGGCTCCTTGATGCCACACTCAAATTCTGCCTTGACATCTTGAGCAATCACTTTCACCTCACCTCAGGAGTGCAGCTCTTTTGTTCTTGTTTGGACCAAGGCTGTAATGAGGTCAGGAGCTGAGTGGCCCTGGTGGAACCCGAACTGAGGATCAGTAACCAGGCTATTGCTGAGTAAGTGCCACTTGCTAGCACTGTTGGCAACACCTTCCATCGCTTCAACAGTAGACTGATGGGGCAGTGATTGGCCAAGTTGGACTTGTCTTGCTTTTTGTGGACAGGACATACCTGGACTGTTTTCCAGATTGCTAGGTGATGCCATTGTTGTAGCTGCACTGGAACAGCTTGGCTAAGGGCACAGCTAGTTCTGGAGCACAAGTCTTCAAGCAAGAATGTTCTCAGAATCTTTACAGTGGAGAAGGAAGCCATTTAGCCCATCGAGTCTGCACTGGCTCTCTGAAAGAGCATTCTACCTAGTTCCACTCCCCTGCCTTAACCCCATAATCTTGCACATTCTTTCTTTTCAGGTAGCAATTCAATTCCCTTTGGAATGCCTCAATTGAACCTGCCTCCACCACCTTCTCAGGAAGTTCATTCCAGACTCCAACCTCCCTCTGAGGGGAAAATGTTCTCCTTGCATCACTTTTACTCCTTTTGCCAATTATTTTGAATCTGTGCCTTCTAGTTCTTGATGTTCTCTTAAGTGGGAATAGTTTATCACTATTTACCCCGCCATACCCCTCAGGATCTTGAATACCTCTATCAAGTCTCCTCTCAGCCCCCTTTTCTCCAAGGAAGACAGCCCCAATCTCTCCAATCTATCCTCATGGCTACAGTTCTTTACCCCTGGAATAATTCTTGTGAATGTCCTCTGTACTCTCTCCAATTCCTTCACATCATTCCTCAAGTATGGTGCCCAAAACTGGATGCGGTACTCCAGATGAGGCCTAACTAGCGTCTTATACAAGTTCAACATGACCTCCTTACTCTTGTACTCAATGCTCCTATTAATAAAGCCTAAGATACTATATACTATATTAACTGCTCTCTCAACATTCCCTGCCGTCTTCAGTGACTTGCGTACATATACACCGAGGTCCCCCTGTCCCTGCGCCTCCTTTAGAGTTTCTCCCTTTATTTTATACTGTCTCCCCATATTCTTCCTGCCAAAATGTTGTCGGAATCCGTTGCCTTTGCAGTATTTGCAATCATGTTTTGTTTTAAAGGCATAACTAGTTTTCTAACACCTTGTCCAGTAGCCAGTCTTCATATCTGCTGCTAGAAAATGTTTGTCAGTGGACATTCAAGTGTGGGAGGGATGGCTATTCAAGTGTGGGAGGGATAACAGCCAAATTCAGTGCTGTCCTTGCCCAACCTCCATATGCACCCAGGAGTTACCAGGTGAGGAACAGAAGTGGAATTCAGTTTGCTTGGCTAAGTATTGCATTTCTTTCAGATTTCTAAATCAATTGGCTGAAAATTACATAATCAACATCTACACCTATGACAAAAGCAACTACTGCAGATGCTAGAAATCTGAAATAAAAAGAAAATGCTGGAAATACTCAGACAGCATCGGGAGAGAGAAGCAAAGTTAACATTTCAAGTCAGTGACTTTTCACCAGAACTGGAAAAAGTTAATTAGACATGGAACTTGCTTTAAGCAAGTACAACGCCTGGAAAAGCTGGGGAAGAGTGGGGGGAAAGAACAAAAGGAGAGGTCTATAATGGGTAGGTGGCAGGAGTAATTAAATATCAAAAGTCATGATGATGCAAGGCAAAGGCAGATCGTATTGGACAAGTAAAGAACACAAGATGGGTGTTGTGGAGCTGTAGATGATATAGCAGAATCATCACCATCAATTGCTGTCCAAAAAGATGGAACAGTCGTTATGATCTAAAATGATTGAACTTTAAGTCCAGAAGGCGCAAAATGCCGAATTGAAAGATGAGGTACTGCTGTCGAGCTTTTGAGTTTCATTTTAACAGTGAAGGGGGTCAAGGGTAGACATCATTGTGGGAGTGGGCAGAGAATAAAAATGGCAAATGCCCAGAAGCCCAGGTTCATACTTGTGAACAGAGGTATTTCACAGTGATAGCCCAATCTTCTTTTAGTCTCCCCAAACTGCAAAGTTATATCCCCTTGATACAATTGTTGCATTGCTACACAGTGTAGTTCTCTTCTCTGGCTCATCTGTAATGGTATAACTAAATATTTCCCCGAGTGCACTGTTTCTCAATTAAACTTGGTCACCCTCTGCTTTGAAACCACTTCAGTTTTAGAATCTGAAATTCAACTTTTGTGCTTGATGCACCATTTCACAGAAATTAACTTCTGGCTAGTCCCTTTTTCTCACTTGCTCTCTCTCTCTCAGCAGTCCACATTTTCATTACATTTTTTGAAATTGGTAAATATGTAATGAAACATAATTGTGTGTTTTTCCTTTGACACTTTGCTGCATAATGGCCTAGAGAAGAATTCTATCCTTTCCAAGATTAAATTGGTAATTTACTAGTTGGATTCTGGATCTTGTACCAAGTTTCTTGAAGTGTTCTAAAGTTAGGTGCAGTAGTAACTTGCATTTCAATTAAAAACCTGCAAGTGGAATTTTGTTGAGCATTGTGAGATTCAATTGGTGCCATTTTGGAGTGGGCTCTCCCCACTCCCCGACCTCCGAGTTGCAGCTTCTTTCCCTCTCCCCATTCCAACTTCCTTCCCCTCCCAGATCCATCTCACCGAACCTCCTGCTCCCTGCCTCACTCTCTTGCCACTTCTTCTCCTGGACTTGTGTTCACATTCAAGATCCAGATCCAATCCGCAGCTCACAGTGAGAGTTTAGGAGAAGGAAGTGGCGAGCGGGAGCATTTAAAAAAAAAAATCATGGATTTTAGCAGCCCCAGCTCGGCATTTTTGCACCACTTCGACAACGTTCAATCTCCGGCTTTGGATCGGATCTGGATGTTGAATGGGAACGCAAGTCCAGGAGAGAGAAGCGGAGAGTGAGTGAGTCAGGGAGGTTCGGTCAGAAGGTGGGTTGGGGAGGAGGAAAAAGGCCGCAGCTCAGGGTTGGGGAGTGGGGAGAGGCCACAACTCAGAGGGTTGGGGAGGGGTGGACCTGTAGCAACCAGGAGGTTTGGGAAGCAGGATTGGTGATGAGCAGGAGGTACTGTAAGTAGAAAGTTACATTTTTATATTTGTAAACTTATTTTAAAAGTTATTTCATTTACCAATTTAGGAATTTAGCAATGTAAAATATTGCACTTTAGAGAGTATGATATTTTAATATTTGTTTTTTTTCTGATAAGGAAGATCCTACAGAACCTAACTGCAGTTTTAATATTGAATCCTATGGGAATCAATGTTTCGCTTAAAGCTGTAATTTTCAGGAATTCAACCACAGCTTTAAGTGAGGACTAACTGTGCTGTAAAACTTTCCAGTGTGTTTATTGATTTATTAATTGGTTCTAAACTATAATTCTCTGAAATTTTCTTTCTTAAAAAGGGCTTGAGTGGATTATGGTGTTGATCCCTTCAAGAATGCATTGCCTTTAGACATCCATATCCCACTTCATTTTTGTTTTGGATCTATTTCAAACTCAGAGTTGTGAAAATGTGTCATTGAATTTGACCAGTGAGTACTGTACCACAGGATTTTGAGTTTGTGCTTGGTCTGAGCTGGCTGATCTTTGCAGGATTAGCAATAGGAATTAGTTAGGGAAGGGAATATCAATACGATTTCTGCACTTGATAGTCATCCAATAATCTTTGGATGTGGTCATTTAGGTGAGGACAATTTGGGCACACCTTTAGTCTCCATAGGCAGCTTGTTAACACTTGCTTTATAGGCCTATATGTGAATAATAACTATATTAGTGAGGAACTAGATGGCAAGTAACAGCTGTGTAATTGTGCTCTATAGGAGTCATGCCTTCAGGAGAAGAACAAGTACAGTCGAGTTTAAAATCTTTAATCGACTTCCTGCTGCAAGCCAATAACAGAGTTTCATGATTTCCAGTGGGGTGTGCGGGGATGGAGTAAACAGGCACGTAGTTCTGAAACCAAAGTGCATTGAAAATTGTTCAGTCGCAAGTCTGTAGATAATTAACAATAAAAGATTAAAAGGTTAACCAGTTTGGTCCTTCACTCCACCCTCAGACAGATTTTGTGGACATTGAGAATCTCTAATCTCAACAGACATCACTTTAATTCTTCTATAAAATGCTGAAACACTGACCGCTAATATTTGCCTTTTTTGTCTGTTTATGCCTAGTCCTATTTTTGCATCCATGGGAGATATTCAAATTAATGATAAGTGTTTATTTAATTAAGTATCCATTGATTGCTCTTTAATGCCTATTTTCCCAATTTAACTGCATTAAAATGGACGTGGGTTATATGATGCAGTTTACTGTGGGCAACTGAGGTCATGTATTTTGGTGAAATCCCAGGAATGTGAATATAGACCTAATGGGAAGATACTGAAGGGTGTCGAGACCTAGGGGGTCTGAAGACAAAATTTCCTAAGAGTGGAAGTGCAGGCATATAACATAGAAAAAGATCAGCAGCATTCTGTGTTTTATAAATAGGATGGTGTACAAGAATGAAGAAGTAGTTGGTGTGTACAGAACATTGATTAGGTCATGGGTAGAGTACTGTGCCATTTTCAGCACCTTGCTATAAAAAGTGGTATTAAAGGTTGGCAGCGAAGAATCATCAGGATGCCAAGGTTGGAAAGCTGTTGTTAAGAGGATATACTTCGGATAATGAGATTATTCCTACTGAAAAGGAGAAGGCTAGGTGAGAGGTTTTTTAAAAATGTATGGAGTTTTGGTAGTGAATAGGGAAAGATTATTTTCTTTGGTTGGTAAATTAGTAATGAGGAGTTGTTTAATTTTAAAAATGGATCATAAAAGACAGGTTAGGAGTTACCTCTCTGTGCAGAAGTTTTCTTTATTCACTCATGATATGTGGGCGTCACTGGCTAGGCCAGCATTTATTGCTAATCCCTAATTGCTCATCCTTAATTGCCCTTGAGAAGGTGGTGGTGAGCTGCCTTCTTGAACCGACGCAGTCCATGTGGTGTAGGTAAACCCACAGTGCTGTTAGGGCAGGAGTTCCAGGATTTTGATCCAGCAATAGTGAAGGAACAGTGATATATTTCCAAGTCAGGATAGTGTGTGGCTTTGGAGAGGAACTTGCAAGTTGGTGGTGTTCCCATGCATTTGCTTCCCTTGTCTTTCTAGGTGGTAATGGCCATGGGTTTGGAAGGTGCTCTCTAAGGAGCCTTGATGAATTCCTGCAGTGCATGTTGTATATGGTACACACTGCTGCCACTGTGCATCAGTGGTGGAGGGAGTGAATGTTTGTGGATGGGTTGCCAATCAAACAGGCTGCTTTGTCTTGGGTGGTGTTGAGCTTCTTGTATGCTGTTGGAGCTGCACTTACCCAGGCAAGTGGAGAGCATTCTATCACACTCCTGACTTGTTCCTTGTAGATGGTGGGCAGGCTTTGGGGACTCGGGAGGCGAGTTACGTGCTGCAGAATTCCTTGCCTCTGACCTGCTCTTGTAGTTACAGTATTTATACAGCTAGTCCAGTTCAGTTTCTGGTCAATAGTAACCCCCAGGATGTTAGTAGTAGGGGATTCAGTGCTGGTAATGCCGTTGAACATCAAGTGGCGATGGTTAGGTTCTGTCTTGTTGGAGATGACCATTGCCTGGCACTTACTTGTGTGACACAAATGTTGCTTGCCACTTGTCAACCCAAGCCTGGATATTGTCCAGGTCTTGCTGCATTTGGACATGGACTGCTTCAGTATCTGGGGAGACACAAATTGTGCTGAACTGTGCAATCATCAGCAAACATCCGCACATCTGCCCTTATGATGGAAGGAAGGCCATTGATGAAACAGCTGAAAGTGGTTAGGCCTAGGACACTACCCTGAGGAACTCCTGCAGTGGTATCCTGAGATGATTGACCTACAACAACTGCAACTATCTTCCTTTGTGCTAGGTATGACTCCAACCAGTGGAGAAATTCCCCGATTCCCATTGACTCCAGTTTTGCATGGGTTCCTTGATGCCACAGTTGGTCAAATGCTGCCTTAATGTCAAGGGTAGTCACTCTCACCTCAACTCTGGAGTTCAGCTCTTCTGTCCATGTTTGAACCAAGGCTGTAATGAAGTCAGGAGCTGAGTGACCCGGGCAGAACCCATACTAAGCACAGTGAGCAGGTTATTGCTAAGCAAGTGCCATTTGATAGCAACATGATGGTTGCAGTTGTTGGAGGTCAATCATCTCAGGATACCACTGCAGGAGTTCCTCAGGGTAGTGTCCTAGGCCTAACCACTTTCAGCTGTTTCATCAATGGCCTTCCTTCCATCATAAGGGCAGATGTGCGGATAGCATTTGATGACCCCTTCCATCACTTTACTGATGATGGAGAGTAGACTGATGGGGCGGTAATTGGCCAGGTTGGATTTGTCCTGCTTTTTGTTTGATAGAGCATGAGATAATTTGTCAAATAGTGGCTGAGACAGGAAACATTGTATCGTTTTAAGAGAAAAAATGAATAAATATTTGAAGCAAAGAAAGATGCAGGGCTTTGGGGATATAGTAAGCTAGGCTAATCGGTCTTGAATTGCTGTGAAAAAAAGCCATTGCAGACGGGATCATTCCAATTGCCTCCTTATATATTGTAAACTTTCATGGTTAAAAGTTTAGTTTGGACTGGACCAAATTTAGAATTGCTAGCCATCATGTTGTTCCAACTAAGCAATGACCTGGTTTCTGAACTGCGCAGCATCTTTTTTAAAAAAAAAGGTATATTGCATACTAAATTCAAATGTACCCATTTTTTTCTGACTATAATTTTCCATTTTAAAATTTTTCTTCCCAGGATGATTCTGGAAAAGGAAGGTCCCCGTTCTCTCTTCAGAGGATTGGGACCTAATCTTGTAGGCGTTGCACCCTCTAGGTAAGCAGTCAAACTAAAACTTACATTATTTGCTGTAAACTTTATCTGGGAATGGTGTACCCAGCCTTGGCATTTGTACATTGCTCATTCAGTGGTTATGTTAACTTGTTGGCTAAAGTGAATATAGTTTTTCTGACTATCTTAGTTTGGAAAGCGATTGTACATTTTTAAATTTGCTTTTGAAGCTTTGTGTTTAGAGTAGTTTGCATTTTGTAGAGAATAACCACAAAATAGTTCAGTAACAAGTATAGAGTTACCTAAATAGTTCAGACCAATCCTATAAACAAGGATTCTTAACATGAAATGAAAATATGGTATGTAAATGATGTGTTCAAGTTCATTTTTTCTTTAACAGTTTCTTTGAGTGGGGTTAGTGGAAGAATCCTACTTGAGTCTCTTTCCTGCTAATATTTTGTATATGTCAGTCTGGTCATAACTTGGGGCTGGGGGGTGAAAAAGGACAGAATGAGAATTTAGGAAAAAAACTAAAAGTAAAGAACCTGATGTGACAAGAAGATTAGAAAAAGAAGAGAACAAGGAAGACCTACAATTAAATGTTGAACTTGTATGGTTTTCTTGCGATTTTGTGCTGTATGACACAAATAATGGTGGCACTATTGCCTATTCTAATGCAGTTGGTTAGTGTAATAAAATGTCATAGTCATTACAGTGCAGAAAGAGGGCATTTGGCCCACCAAGTCCATGACGGAGTAATCCATTCTTGGTTAAACATAACCTTCCTGCTTTTATACTCGATGCCTCTATGAAGCTCAAGATCCCACATGCTTTGCTAATTACTCTCTCAATGTGTCCTGCCACCTTCAAACATCCATGCACATGAACCCCCAGGTCCCTCTGTCCCTGCACGCTCTTAACTGTGCCATTAAGTCTATATTGCCTCTCCCTATCTCTTGTGTCAAAATGCATCACCTCACATTTCTCTGTATTAAATTCCATTTGCCACTTGCCTGCCCATTTTGCCAATCTATGCCCTGTTGCAGTTGATTGGTATCATCCTCATTTGTTACCTCCACAAGTTTGGTATTAATGGCAGATTTTGAAATTTTACGTGGATAAAAGGAGTAGCCCTAGCAGGGAACCTTGGGGAACATCATCCACCAGTCTGAAAAATGACCATTTGCCACAACTCGCTATTTTCTGTCCTTAAGCCAATTTTTTATCTAAGCTGACATTGATGCTCCTATTCCATGAATCTCTTATTAACCAGCCTTTTATGTAATACTTCATTGAATGCTTCCTTAAAATCCATCTAGACAACATCTATTGCATTCCCTTCATCAAACTTCTCCATTATGTCAGCAAAAAAATTCAATTAGATTAATCTAGCATGATCTGCCTTTTTAAAATCTATGCTGGTTTACCTTAATTAAGTCAAACCCCTCTCAAGTGCCTGTTGATTTTTTTTCTCTCTAATTATCGCTTCTAAAACTTTACCGTCACTGATGTTGAACTGACTAACCTGAAGTCACTAGAAATGTCCTTGCACTCTTTCTTGAATGAGGGAATGACATTTGCCACTTCCCAATCCTCTGGCACCTCCCCTGTATCTGGGAAGATTAGAAGGTAATGGCAAACCATTCCAACATTTCCATCCCCACTCCCCTCCCTGAGATGCAAGCCATTCAGACCAGGCAGCTTATCCACTTTAAGTAGAGCCAGTCTTTCCAGTACATCCTGCCTATTAATTTTCACACTCTGCATTGCCTCTCCCATTTCCACTTCAAATGTAAATATGTAATGATTTTCTTTTTTCTTTGCACTAAAGAATATTCATAGATTTCCACACTTAAATATATCAATGTTGTGTTGTTAATTAGTGTCTCATCTTCCACCTATGAGTAGTCATTCAAAATGACTAAGTAAAACTATACTGAACCATTTGCTAGTTTCATTGGTATACACCAGACAATTTCTTAGAAAGTTAAATTTCTAATTTAATTTTCAAAAATTTTCAAAATGTGCCTAAGAAGATTAGCTCAACTTTTAAGTTTCTAATCGAGGGGGTGCAGAGGAGATTCACTAGGATGTTCCCTGGGATGAAACATTTAAGTTATGAAGAGAGATTTGATAGACTTGGGTTGTTTTCATTGGAGCAGAGAAGACTGAGGGGCGAACTGATCGAGGTGTACAAGATTATGACGGTCATGGACAGGGTGGATAGGGAGCAGCTGTTCCCCTTAGTTGAAGGGTCAGTCACAAGGGGATATAAGTTCAAGGTGAGGGGCAGGAGGTTTACGGGGGATGTGAGGAAAAACTTTTTTACCCAGAGGGTGGTGACGGTCTGGAATGCACTGCCTGGGAGGACAGTGGAGGCAGGTTGCCTCACACCCTTTAAAAAGTATCTGGATGAGCACTTGGCACATCATAACATTCAAGGCTATGTGCCAAGTGCTGGTAAATGGTTTTAGATAGGTAGGTCAGGTATTTCTCACGTGTCGGTGCAGACTCGATGGGCCGAAGGGCCTCTTCTGCACTGTGAGATTCTGTGAATGGGGGCAATTAGCAGAAACTTAACTCGATCTGAAGATACGACCAGTTTTGCAGGCAAAATGAATTTTAAACCAGCGTTATAGATCACTGGAACTCTATCTATGTAGTTTGCTGGTTTGTCTTATTCCTTGTGCTGATAAAAATAGCAGGAACTCTACCCTATTTGTTATATAACTGACTACGAAAACAGAGTTAACATGGTGTAGGTTCCTTTTCGATGTAGTGTAAATGAAGGATGTAATTTAAGAGAGAAATTGTCTCCGTTAATTTATGAAATAGATTTAGGGATACCTATTTTCTTTATATCCACATTACATTACAGACTTTGAAAAATAGTTGATTAGCTTTATTTCCATGCTATTCAACTGAAATGTCAGATGGAGCACTTAAACCTGTTGTAAAATTAATACAAATGCGCTTAATGGTGTGTTTTTTTTTTTCAAAATAATGTTCATAAAGCCTTACAATAGCACAGGTAAGCATATGGCTTGTTGAATTTGCCTTTTGTGACTAAAAGCAATATTGAAAGGGCTAATTAAATTGTCCTGAGTATGGCCTATCTGTTCAACAAGAGCATTAGTAAATACGGACGAAATGTTGTAAATTACTCACAATAGTAATTTATTAACGCAAATGCAAATATGGAACATCTGTTAGCATTCAAAGTGCCACCTTTCTAAAGCTTGATAGATGTAATCTACTTACTGTTCTGAATGGGAATTTTTATGAAGTAATACATTTTGCTAATGATTTTAGGAAAACAAAATTGCTGTGACCTTCTGTGTTCTGTGGTTGTTGGGTTTAAGAATAAAGACAATGTGAAACCATTTATGCACAATAGCTAGCTGAAGGCTTTTTATTGCCACTTAACAAAAGCTTTAACATGTTATTAGGAAGATTTTTTTCTTGATCAATGCTTTTTTTAATGCCACATTCTGGAAATTTTGTGAGCTCAAAGGAAATAACCAACTTGGTTGGAATCCAAAATACATCAGTTCTGACTTTGATTCTGAAGAACTGAGTGAGTAAATGTATCATATTACAGAGCTATATGGAACCAGCAAGCTCCTTGGCTTGGTATCTGGCCACTCAGCTGCTTTTGGCTCAGATGGTCAAATTCTACATTTTGGATCTCTGCACCTAGGTTTGAAAGAAGATTTGCTGAAGATATTGAATTGACCGTTGAGAACTCTGGAAGTATACCACATTTTGGACCCTTCATTCACTTTTCCAGAACCACTTCATCCAATTTGGGGTCGCGAGGAGTTGGAGCCTATCCCGACAGTCAATGGGTACTAGGCGGGGTACACCAGGACAGGGTGCCAGTCCATCACAAGGCACAGACTCTCACTCACCCAGACAGACACACACACTGGGGGACAACTTAACGTAACCAGTCCACCTAACCAGCACACCTTTGGACATTGGGAGGAAACCAGAGCACCCAGAGGAAACCCACACAGACACTGGGAGAATGTGCAAACTCCACACAGCCAGACACCGAACACCCAAGGTCAGGATTGAACTGGGGTCACTGGAGCTGTGAGGCAGCAGCACTAACCACTGCACTATCGTGCTGTCCCTGATTATTCCAAGTAAAATGCAAAATTCAGCAGATATTTTGCAAAGTGTCCACATGCAAAATATTAACTAGTCTGTTCTCTCTGCAGTTACTGATTGACCTCAGTGATTCCAGCATTTTCTGGTTTTAATATTGATCTTTATCATTGCCATTATTGAAAAGCTGTCTTCCAAAGCTGCGGTCTTAGTCTGGCTAGTCTTGAGAGAGTAGCACATCTACCTACAAGGACTAGGAGCTTGGAGAATGTCTTAGAAAATCGAAGGCTAAAAATGTATCCGTTGTTAAGTGGAAATTACTCTCCTTTTTGGAGGGAGAAAGTTACAAGTTATTACTGTTGGTAATAATGGTAGGATTCCTTATAAGCTGTCAGATAAATTGTACGTGTTCCCTGTTGGATCTGTAAATCCCAGTTCTTTTTTAGTATTTTTTAAATCTGTGCTAGGATGGTGTTGGTGACACAAATGTGGCCTTAATATTCCCTAGGCAAGGGAAGGAAAATATAACCGTGCTTCTATCCTATACAATTATTTTGTAAAGTTTATAGACATCAGATGAGAATAGGATTGAGTTTGGCACGCTTCAATGAAACATGACTGTTGAGATAGTAGAAGGCTGCAAAAGCTGAGAAGTAGAAAAAATTGAATAAGAATCAGATGATAGGACTTTGGGTCATGATAAAGATCCTGCACCAATTCTGTAGCACTGGCAAAAGATGTTATTGTCTTCTCGCATATCCTTGTTAGATGCTGTATGGTCAAATGCAGCTAGTGTTCCTTCTAAGCTGCACAACAACCCTCCAGTTCTGTGCAGGTTGCTCACAAGCTGGCCCTTTGAATTACCACACTCGTGCGACAGGCAAAAAAGTTTAAAAGGGACGTGTAGTTAAATTGCCTGCATATTCAAAAATAACTTGAGCATCATATCAAATAAGCTGTTTCCCCCATACATTCTTATGAATTTAAGATGATTGTATGCATTTTTGCATTTTTTCATCTAGTTTTTGTTTATGGGAAATGAAAATTCTGAATGAGAATAAGATGCACAAACCTTTTCCAAAAAGGTAATGCCATGTAGAAAATGACAGAAGTTTTTACCATAGTTGTATTTAAATCATTAGTACACTACTAGATTTACGGTATAACTTTTCACTAGCGTAATCTTACACACTCTCTCTTGTAGAGCGATTTATTTTGCTGCTTACTCCAGTTCTAAGGAAAAGTTGAATGCTGTCCTGGAACCAGATTCCAGCCAGGTGCATATGGTCTCAGCTGGAGTGGCAGGTAAGAGTAAAATGTTCTGCTACTTTCCTAATGTTTTAAGGAATAAACTTAACAGTATTTATAGGGAATAGTCTTGAATTTAAAATTAATTTATAAATTTCCAAGTTTGTAAAATTAGGGGAACTTTAAACCTGAATGACTCAAAAATGTTGTCTATGCAGCTTTTGCCTGTATATAAAGTATCATGGCAGTTATGATCATCATTTTATTTCAGCATTTTCTTTGAAATTGGAGACTGATGTCTACATGGATACGCATGGGAAATTTATGGGGCAGTTTTTAGTATTTTAATTTTGTAACCCACTTCGTAAAATGCTTTCCTAATATAGAGATCATTGTGCGATTGAAACATAATGCGAAAAATCAGCTTCCATGAAAATGTTTTGTCTGCAGAATGTTATTAATTATCTCATACTAGAGAATGAAAGACTAGCTGCTTAAAACACAACTTCCAATTTGGTTTTGGGGACAATTGAACTTTTTAGAAGCTGCTTCATAGATTTGCATTGGCTGTCAATTTTTCAAACTACATACTTAATAAATGTATTTTAGCAGGTTGCAAAGTGGGAAATTGACTACTTCAATAGACAAGATTTAAACATCCTTAGCTATTTAAATTAATAGCCCCTGTTACATATAATCTTAGCCAATCTCCCTTCCTCCCACCCCCCACCCCCACCCCTTGCAGTTTTCAGTGAGATATACTTGGAAAAAATGTTATCGCCATAATCCATTCAACAGTTAAATTATCCAACAGAGCTACCTCTATTAGTATGTTCAGAAAATGCATAGTATAAGGAATCCAAGTCCCATGATTATTAAATTTAAATTCAAAGTTACTATTAAAAGCCTGAGCACTCGGAGTGGATATGAAATGACGTTTTGGTTCATAAGGATCAGTGTTTTCACTAAACTAAAATAATTAGACAGAAACACCTGTCTTCATAGGCAGATAAGATTTTTCATAAATTTATTTTGTCCTGTGTAAAGTTAATCATTTGTATGATTACATCATAACATGAACTTAAAACTGTAACACTAAGAAAAGGGATAACCACAACTAAATTTTTTGTGTGACGTCACTATGTATACCACATTTTAACTGGACTATTTAACAAAAGGGTGGAAGTAATTTTAAAAATAGTACGGGTGATAAACTGACACTGGACGCTTGCTGATTGATGTTAGGTGGCAACAATGTCAAAGTTGCTTACCGTACTCATGACTTGAAACTATCTTTCAATTGGTACTGTGGTTCACAAATTATACTGAAGATAGTCTATAGTTTAGTAGCTTCTCCCACATCCTTCAAAAATGAATAATGAAAATTAGGCATTGAGCTTTTCCCAATTTTACTTACCGAATACATTTTATGTAGCACTGAGCCTCACGGACCAGGAAGGTCCCAGATTTGATCCCTGGCCTCTTCTGAATTAATTGCTCACACTCTGGGAAACTGTGCTGCTACAGTTGGATTGGAGTAGAACAGTGAAATATTTAACTAGGTTCCTAATCTTAATTCCGATCCCATGAATCCTTTTAAAAGGCTTATGTGTGCATAGGGCAGAATAATTATTGCCTGTTCTGCCATCCCACTTCACGCATTGTAAAACAGCATAATAACTCACTATCAAGTCTCTTCCCAAAAGAATGACCACTTAGTCAACATTACCAAATGATACTTGGCATCCCTGCAATTATACGGCAGCATGTGTCAGTGCATCAGAATAGGGGAAGATAGAGCTTAAAGGAAAAAGAACCTGAAGAATCAATCATGGAAGAATAATATATTTTCATTTGGTATCCAGTTAATTCATCTCTGACCCTTTACTTTTTAAAAAAAAAGTTAACACTTTTTTAATGGCATGAAGGCATAAACTGTGGTGTAAAACTATGAACAATACTGCAAAGCTTTTAGTAAAATCCAGGAAATTATACTGAAAATGTTGTTTTAGCAGGATTAATAATAAAAGATTCATTTTTCACAGAAAATGACTAGTAATGCATGGATGTGGTGTTGTTTTCTGTTTGTTTTGTCGGCCTAAAATTGTTTGTTAACCACATTAGAGAAATATCTTGAAACCTAAAATTGTGCTCAAACTTTCATGGTGGAGATCAGTCACAGTGGATTCCTTGTGATGTGAGGATCTGTCTTCAGGTTGGATGGCCTTTGTTCCCTTTAACCTCACTGGTTAGTTGATATTTTCACACATGCCTTGCATTACAACACAATTATTTTTATTTTGACAGAATTGTGGGAAACAACAAAAATCATGTAAATGCAAAAAACATAATATAGATTTTTTTGGGGGGTTTTTTCAATTGTTATCTGGGGTAATAGCCCAGAAGCCCAAGTGACCATGTATGAAAATTGCTAGAGGAGAAGGTTTGTTCCAAAGTTTGTGGGTAGTTTGGAAAACCTGCTGAAAAAGAAAGGTAAGCAAGATGTTTTGCAATAAAAATTTCAAACGCAAAATGCTAACCTTGTCACTTTTTGGGAATTGGAAATGTCTTTTTTCTATATTTGCACATACAGGTTATTGTATTTTTTTGATTATAGTTTAAAATAAGTACTTTCATTGATCGGTGTGTCTGCTTGAATGATCAGGATGTGGCTACTGTGCAAGTTTGCAATGGTGGTCATTAAATTCTCACTTGCACATATAAGTTACTGAATTAAATAACTGACGTTTTTTATGCAATTGTATTTTGAGTAGCCCATTCCAGGAAGTTAGAAATCAAATGTAAAGGGAATTAAATTTGGAAGGCTTTTTTTTCTGGGGAAAAGTAATCTAAAATTAGAACTATAAAACATGGTTGAAGTATATGATAGGGTAGATGGAACATGACTTCGGTACAAGATGTCAACTGATCATTGAAATGCAAGGAAGCACCTTATTCCAATTAAGTGCACATGATTGCGCCTGATTAACAATAAAAGGAGCTAACTAGGAAACATTATACTTGATATTAACCCTTTTCCAAAATTTCTCCTTTTTAAAAATTCAAATGGAACCTCGCTTTCTCCATTTACTGTTACTACATAGCCCTTTGAAAAGAAAATTACAAAGCTAACTGATGGAATAGCTTAGCTTGCTGACTTTTCATCTCAAGACTTTTGTTTCAATCTAGTTCAGGCTAGTGGTATGAAAATCAGGACGAGAACATCAAAAATGAGAAAAGCTAGAAGAGCTCTTTCCCATATGCTTTTCAAAATGCATAAACTTTTGTAAAAGTAGAGATATATACAATATGAATATTATCATTAGATTATGCCCATTAATAGATTTGTTACTTGGGGAAATGGGGGAAGAATGCAAGGTCACAAATGTTAGCTTGACAGCTCAAGTTGCAACTGAATATTTAATGAGCCTTTGTTTGGATCTCTGTGTTTGTCAATTTTCCTTCTCCCTCGCAACAGTTTTGTTTGTGTCAACCCACCTAGAAAACCAGTTTTCTAACCTCCTCTGTGAAGATGCTGACTTGAGATAGGACATAGTTCCAGACCATTAGTGTTTTACGCAAATGCTTAATCTAGTACGAGCATGAACAGCAAACATTGGAAGACTATTCATTTGTAGAGGCATCATGATATCCTTGCCAACATCCCTCAGAGCACCTTCCAACAGGGGCCACTGGACAGCACTGAAGTGAGAATCCAGGCTGATTTCAACCCCATCCTACTCCCAGTTTGGAGGCATTGACAAAATTACAACATTTCCTATCGTGCCCTGGATTAGATCATCTGACTCGGACTGAATTAGGGGTCAAGCCAGTAACCTTACTGGTCTGTTTGGCTCACTACCAAGCCACTCTTTTTATTCTTTCATGGAATGTGGGTGTTGCTTTTAAGACAAGCATTTCTTGCCCACCCTAATTACCCTTGAGAACCACCACCTTCAACCACTGCAATCCACAAGGGGGTGCAGTGTTCCAGGATCTTGACCCAGCAATGATGAAGGAATGACAAATGTATTTGGGAGATGCTGTCAATGATGTCTTCATTGATTGCTGCTGTGCATCTTGTAGATAGTGTATACTGCAGCCACAGTGTGCCAGTTGTGGAGGGAGTGAATATTTAAGCTGGTGAGTGGTTTGCTGTGTCCTGATGGCGTTGAGCTGCTCGAGTGTTGATGGAGCTGTAGTCACCAAAGCAAGTGTAAAGCACTTCACACTCTTAACTTGTGCCTTGTAGATGGTGAAAAGGCTTTGGGGAATCAAGATGAGTCACTCTGCTGAATACACCAGCCTCTGACCTACCCTTGTGGCTGCAGTATTTATATGACTGGTCAGTTAAGTTTCTGGTTAATAGCGAACCCCATGATGTAGTGGGAGGTGGGGGTGGGGGGTGGAATTCAATGATGCTGATGCTGTTGAATGTCAAGAGGTGGTTGTTAGGTTTTCTCCTGTTAGAGATGGTCCTTGCCTGCCACTTGTGTGGTGTAAATGTTACTTATGACTTAACAGCCAAAGTCTGAGTATTGTTCAGGAGAGCAAGAACTGCTTCATCATCTGGGGAGTTGTGAATGGAACTGAACAGAGTGCAGCCATCAATGAAAATGTCCACTTCTGATTTTATGATGGAAGGGCGGTCGATGATGAAGCAGCTGAAGATGTTTGGGCCTAGGACACTGTCCTGAGAAACTCCTGAGACTGAGCTAATTGACCTCCAAGAACCACAACCATCTTCCTTTGTGATAATTAGGGCTATAGCTAGTGGATAGATCCCCCCACCTTCTTCTCTCTCCACCCCCCCCCCCACCCCTGCCCCCATTCCTACTTTACTAGGACTCTGATGCCACACACTGTCAAATGTTGCCTTGATGTTAAAGCCAGTCACTCACCTTATGGTGCATTAGACTCACCTTATGATAGTGCATTAGACTCAACAAGTTGCAGACAGTGTTCATTTTTACCATGTTTCTTTTGTTTTCATACTTTAATTGTGGAAGGTGAATGAAGTAATGGTGCCATGAATTTCTAAGGAAAATATTTTCTCAGAATTCAGTCCTTTTGCTGGGGTGAGAAGGCCAAGTATACTTAATTCTGTGAATAAATAGGAAAAATATTTAATGTTCTTTCATGCTCTGTTTAATTTACTTTTGTGTAAAATAGTTCTTGTTTAGTGCATCATAAGACAGTTAGTATAGTAAAGCATACTAAGGTTTTTGAGATGTAAAACAGATGCATAGTATTTGGAAAAGTGATGTCAGTGTTAGTCAAAAAAGTAAACTTTTGAAGCAGCTTTTGAAGGTTTGGAAGGAGAGGAAGGAAGCAGAGGGATTTTGGGAGGAACTTACAGAATGTGTAGCAAAAACCACTGTAGACTATGCCACTGAAATTGGAGTATGGAAGGAAAGCAATGCCACTGGAGCATACTGTTGGCAGAGATAATAAAGAGAGGGACAGGGGCATGGAGACTGTCTAGGTTACGTTGGATTTAAACATTTTAATGATACCACACAGGTCGGTAGTATGATCCCATTGTTCAAATTGTGCTTCAAAGGTCTGAATAGTGAGAATATACCAAATTTATAATCTCAGGACGTGCATGAAAATGGCTTGCTTGTGAACCCAGTCTTTGGGCTGAATTTTGGACCATTAATAGATCCCTCTAATCAGCTCAGTGTTTTGAACAGCTCAGGCTTAAAATGACAAAAAAAAAACAATATTTAGGGTAGACTTTTCCTTTGGATATAATAACTAAATAGACGCAATTCGATCAAATCATGTTTATCGATCGTCAAATGCCAGCTTTTGCTTTAGAGCAATTTCCAGAAATGCAGCTGGCTGGAACTGTTTTTCGTAAATATTTATTCCCGTTTGATTCACAGAATAAACTGATTTCTGTCATTTGTGCATTGTACACCCACACTGAGGCTCAAAATTGAATAACCACTCTTGCTACTAATACTCGTAGAATCCTAGTTCAGCCAAAGGAGAATACTTTAAAAGTATTTTTACAGCTAACAGATGCAACCTTGTCTGGAAAACTTTTATTTTTAATTCTCTATCTTCCTCCCATGACAGCATGTCTTTATTCACAATCACTAGAAGATAAGTAGCCAAGGGTGGACCAATTGCTAGTTATTTTCTCCTTGACTGTGTGAAAGATCATAAAATGTGAGAGGAGTTGCATGAACAGGCTGTATCTTATGGTTGTAACACAATTCATTCAAAACTCTTGAAGTGGACTATCTTTGCCATTTTTAGTGAAGTAGTTGGTTCAAACACAGAACATTTCTTTAGTATAAAAGGAACATACTGCAGATTCCTAATCCCTGAAACAAAAACAGAAAATGCTGGAAAAACTTAGCAGGTCTGATCTCCCAAGAACCACAACCATCTTCCTTTGTGATGGTGAAACAGAATTAACATTTTGAGTCCATATGACTTTTCTTCAGGGCGCAAAACATTTCTTTTTACTTATTCACATTTAAAATTGATGCAATCGCAGACAGAAACTAAAACAAGACTTCAGTTTACCCACAGCACAAAAAATACTGTTGCAAAACTACTTTCATTCTCGTTTGAATTTGTCCGTAATTTGTATTCAGGAGAATCTAACATGGTTTCTAACCTGAGTATTGTTATGGTATTTGTTCTGTTTTGTCATGTTTCTTTGTTTTAGGGTAAATGCTATCCCATGGAACTTGCACTGGATTCTTTGAATGGGCAGATTCCCCATAGAAATACACTGACACTTCTGCACTATCTCCAGGGTTCTGTCAATATAGTAACATGAGGTTGGGAGAAATTCTGCAAACATTCAAGTGTTTTTGACAAAGAAATGCAAATGTTTAGAGTAGTTACCATGTTGTGTTATATGTTCACATAAACATGTTCAAACTGATTGTTTCATTTTCGTTTTCATTCCAAATATCTTTTCTGTAGAGATGAAATAAAATCTGTCTTGTGAGAAGAGATTCATTAATGTAGCTCCATTGATGCTCATTACTATTTAACATGTCCTATACTGCTTGGTGATTGTTACTTATGCACTGCACAGTCAAAGAAGATTGTACTCTCGATTATAAAAGCATTGGAGATCATCTTAGATTTCTTAATGGTTATTTGTAGACTTCTAGAAATAAAAATGTAATATGTTAAGGCTCCTGAAGTTGTAAATGTTTTTCTATTGATTTGCTTTCTCAAATTTGCTACATCCTGACTGTAAGACAAGGTTAGCATTTTTACCTGTTCCACAATATTAACAAATAACATTGTCTTTTTTAATAGTGTACTACCGATGGTGATAATTTTGTAAGAGTATTCCATTAATGGTATTTTGCGATTTTAAGCGACCTTGCTATGCTGCAAATAGCAAAAATTCAGTACTCCAATGTTTAAGTATAAGCTTTTTCATTATCACATTTTGGCCCTGTTTTTAATTCACAGTCGTTCAAGAGGGGGGAAAAAACTCAGCTTGAATGAGACTTGCAATTAATTATTTGAGTTCTACCAAAAGGTACAGTATTGCAAGTTCATCTGATAAGGTCACTGCTTGTTGTTGTGATACAGAAAGCCTGTGTCTATTTTAGGCGCATACTGTACATTTCTCCCAAGAAAAGAGTGAAATCCTGTCATCCCATGCTACACATCAGCAGGTCACTTCCTACCGTCAGTGTAAGCAGAAATAACGACTAGCTTTAACCCTGTGAGTACTGAACTGAGCGCCTATTGCAGCCTATAGTGTAATGTGAACCAGTAGTATTTAATAGTTATTCCAGGTTCTGAGTACTGTTTGTCATTTTTTTAAAATGCACTACATACTTTCATTTGATGTCTTGTCTATATGTGAACACTTTAGAGTATGTATATTAGTTACATTGCACCAAGCCACCATTTACAACACTAAATTCATCAGCCTTCAGAGTTCAGAGATAATTAGTGAAGATCATCTCATTGGGGGCTTAAGTGCCTTGCAAAATTCAGAAGAAACCAGTTCCAGGAATCTCATTACAAATCCATGTCATTTTAGGGAAGGAAACCAGCCCACCTGACCTGCATGTAACCACAATCCCACACCAACCCCACCAAGAGCTAACTCTCTTAACTACTTGCTAAAGTAGCCTACCAAGCCTCTCCATTAAATCAGTAAGCTGAAAAGGATAACCACTTCAATGCACGGACTCCAGTGGTTCAAAAAGAAGGCCCAGTAACGCTAGGGATCAGCAATGAACGCTGGCCTATATAACTACCTTTTGTTGATTAAACAAAAGCAAAATACCATGGATGCTGAAAATCTGAAATAAAAACAGAAAATGGTGGAAATACTCAAGTGTGGAATTATCTGTGGAGAGAGGAACGGAACATTCCAGGTCTGAGACCCTTCATCAGATGGAGTACCTGATGCATTCTGTTTCTCTCTTCACAGATGCTGCCAGATCTGCTGTTGTGTTTCTAGCATTTTCTGCATTTACTGATTTGAGCATCCTGTGAAACATTTAGGTGGAATATGTGAATGGTGTTTCTTATAGTCCTATGTAGCAGACTTTCTTTATTATACCAATAACGAAAAGCAATAGGTGGTCTATCGATCAGGTGGAATGCCTTGATCCTCATCAGTGGTAACCGTGAAACTATCGATTGTCATATTTTTTTAAAAACTACATCTGGTTCACTAATGTCCTTTTAGGGAACAAAATCTGTTGTCCTTACCTGGCCTGGCCTACATGCGACTCTAGACCAACAGCGATGTGGTTGACTCTTAACTGCCCTCTGAAATGGCCTAGCAAGCCACTCAGCTCAAGGGCAATTAGGAAAGGGCAACAAATGCTGGCCTTATCAGCAACACCCACATCCCATGAAAGAATTTTTTTTTTAAAGTACGTTTAATTAGTTTGAGAACCCTAAGCTTACTACCTCCCAGTTTCTTCCGTCCCATCATGAACATATTCTGAACGCATTTACTAAGAACTACAATAAGTAACAAAGTAGTATAGCACTTCCCAGCAGAAAAATGTTACTTAATGCCACATTGGTGGCAGGGGTCTGGGAGCGGTAGGTGGGGTGTAGATTTAAAGCTAGTGCTACTTGATACCCAAATGAAGGCGAGTTCAAGTCACAGAATTGACTGGCTGGCATCAAGTAAATTCAGGAGGAAATTGTCTGTTGGACTGCCTTATCTTGTGAAATGAAAAATCAACAGTCAAGACTTTTCAGATATTTATTTATAATTGGAGCTTAAGCGTTTATATAAAGAAACACTGTGTAGTGTTGTCTTGTCTATTTTACAAATAGATAAAACAAGATTTTAAGTTAATTTCTCAACAGTAGTGTACAGTACATTATATGTTAGCTTAAAGCCCATTTATAGGTCAACCTTTTTCTTTTGACATTGAGAATTGTTTGTGGGTTGAATTGGCATAGATATTGCTAAAAATTATGGCAGAATCTGTCTACATCGTCCTCACCATTTGAGGTGCTTTTGTTTTCCACTCATTTTTCACACCAGTGACCAACACAGCTGTGGAAAGTGTCAGGCACCAGCAAACGTTTTCATGCCCTCCTCCTCTGTCTAATTTTCTTCACTCCATTCCAGGGGATGTTGATATATGTTAGTTCCACAGATGTCAACAACCCTTTGCAATCTTGCCTAAGTTGTCATTCATCAGTGTCAGCCTACACAATGAATGTCAATAGGTTAATTTACCATGCGTGGACGTGTTGAGTTGCTTTTATCCTCACCCAACTTACATGCAGCTCCCACATTCTAACCGGTTCAGTGGCAAGAACATTAACTAACTTAGTTCAGTTGACTGCCATTCTAGCAGATATCAACTAGCATGACACAAACCTGGAGCCTTGTTCATGGTTTAGTACCACACAGGTTAGTGTCTTTACCTATTGTGCTGTTAGAGGAGCTCACCAAAATGTTAAAATGAAATGTGAAATCAAAATATTCAGAGTTCGTGTTAATAGGATTTATTGGATTTTGAAGGATTAGTTTAGTTTCTGACTTCCCTCTAACTATATTCAGACAACAATATTTTTGTCATTTAATGTAAAAAGTAAATGATGGAAGTCTGTGGTACCTGCCTTTCATAAATAATTTTCTTTAGTTAACAACATTATTGCAACATTTTCCTATCTCTGGGAAAATTGTTCTGTTCGCCATTTGTGATGATGCAGAAATACATCCAGAAAAAAGGTAGTTCCAATCTTGCTATGACCAAAGCAATTCCCACCACCCCCCACCATCTTTCCTCCAACCCCTTGTGTGTGACTAGTGTTTCTATTCTGGAAGACAAGTAAAATTTACTTATGCATGCATATTTCCATTTCACAATGTCAGTCATTCTTAATTTGCTATTTCAATAAACTTGAGGACATTTGCCAGTTTGAAAAATAAACCATCACCAAATTCCTAATTTGCCAATGTGCATTTTATATGCAGCAGATATTAAAATGTGGATTTACTTGAATAGATCATTTAAATCAGCTGAGTTCAGTGTTCATAGTCCTGGTTTTGAGTATTTGTTATTTCTTCCCAGGCTTTACGGCTATTACAGCCACCAATCCCATTTGGCTAATAAAGACACGCTTGCAACTGGAAGCACGGTAAATAAGACCTTTTTGTTGAATATAATACTACTTAGTATTTATTGGGAAAACTAAAAATTGTTAACACACTACATGTATTTTCATAGAAAGTAACATTGTTCCTTTTTAAAAGTGTTAAACGAGCGTTAAAGTTCCACATAGAGATAACAAACAATTTTTTTTAAAATAATGTCCTCAAATGTGCTTTGACTTGCTTTGTTGTATTAAATATGAGACATGGCCAAGTACCTAAGCCTTTGTACATGACACTTTTTTTATTGCAATGAATTCTAGCTATGCCTAGTTTTCCCATGTGACATTATTAACAATAAAACGTAAGTCATTTAAACCCGGGTCAGAATTAATTGAATGCTAATGCAGGACTTGCTGTAGATACAATCTTTTTGAGCACCAAAGCATCCCAGCATTTACATCCAATTTCCAGTGGGCTGTGTTAACTTAGAAATATTTTTTATTTAAATGCCCAATTGTTTGAGATGCAAAGCAATTGAACCAGAAGAGAGAGAAATAAGCCATTAAAGTAGAAACAGAGGTTAGGGTGTGTAATTCAAATAAGTGAACTTTATGCAAACAGAGTATAAAGGACAGCTTGAAGCAATTGTGGCAAAATCAACTTGGCAGGGTAGTCATTAATGAGACAGGACTGGCAACCAAATATACCAGATTTATAAGGATGGGAAAGATAGGACAAATGGTTGATGGGGAGGAGTAGCCTTAGGATGAAATAATTTCAATGATAAGAGAGGATATAATGAAGGATATGCAGGCAATGGCAACTCTATGGGTAGAATTGAGAAATAGAAAAGGGTATAAGACTGCAGTGGGAGTTGTTTGTAGGCCTCCTGGTAGCAGCTGTGAAGTGTGTAGGTTGTAAAATTGCAGCAATTAGACAAACATGTAGTAATGGGGGATTTTAACTTACATACAGATTAGGAAAAGCAGACTAGCACAAGTCAGAATGGTGGTAAATTTCTTGTGTTTCTGGGATAGTTTTCTGAATTAATATGTCATAGAGCCAACAAGTGGGCACCAGATATTAGATTTGGTAATTATTTAATGACCTAGCTTTAGTTAACATCCTAATAGTTCATGAACATTCATCTTGATAGCGGTTATAACATAGGCCTGAGTTTTTCAGGTGGCGGGCGAGCTTGGTGGAAGTGGGCTTGGGCAGTCGCGGAGCCAATCACCACCTGCGATCGGCTCCACACCGCCATTTTACGTGGGCAGGCTAATTAAGGCCTGCCCAGCATCAGCGCTGAGCACGATGGGTCACGTCTTCTTGTGCGGGTGGTGGGAGGTGGGAGAGTTAGGGCCAGTACTCTTTCGCCCATGCGTGCGAAAGAAGGCTTCAATCTCCCTGAGGCACGGAGCTGCCTCGGAGATTGAATTGCTACTGAAATTATTAAATAAATGGTTTAAAAATTTAATTAAACATGGCCCCTCCTGTGACTATCACACACGAGATGAGACATGTTTTTATATTTTGGAAATTTTTTTTATTTAATTAGTAAAAGCTTTAGATAACCTCATCCCACCCTTGGATGAGGTTTCCTGAAAAATGCAATGGCCGCTTGGCTGTTTCGCCTTCCCGCCAACCTTAATGTTGGAAGGGAAACGAGAAACCTCCGTTAATGGGCTTAATTGCCCTCTTAATTGTCGGTTGGCGTGCTTCCGAGTTTAGTGCATGCCCGCCGACTGAAATATCTCACGAGAGCGTGATGACTTCAGGACACTCGCCCGATGTCTTGTGCTATTTCACGCTTGAGCGGGTCAGGGGCGTACCTGCAAGCCGAGCGAAAAATTCTGCCCCTAGATTTTTTTTAGCTACTTCATGTTTCTCCTTTTCAAACACGATGTTAAACTTTATGGGCAGGATTTTTCAATCAGCGTGTGGGAGCAGGCCCGACAAACCGACACGTAAAATGACGCGCGATGGCCTCAGGCGTGCATCCTAACATCATTGCGCTGTCTGTCGATGTTTCATTCAGCGGGCGCATGCCAGAATCAGCTGTGCACCCGCTGATCTGTTAACGGCCTATTAAGGCAATTAAGGAAGTGATTAAGGGAATTGGTAACGCTGCCCATCCAACCTTAAGGTTATTAAATTTAAAAAAATGTATGGACAGAATTTTTATCTTGCACGTGTTCAGGCGACTGATTCTAATTGTGCATTTTTTTCTGGATTTTAAAATCACCCTTTATTGCATTTAAATTCTTCAGCTCCCTGAGGCAGCTCTCTGCTTTCAGGGAACAGTCATTCCACACTCCCTGCACCCAAGCTGACTTCAGTGCTCACCCTCCACCCACCCCCACCCCGGCAGCGCTGAGCCTTTCAGCGCACATTTCACACTGGCTGGTCATTAAATCGTGGTTAGAAGCCGATTGCAGCCGGGGGGTCTGTTCCCTGGCCGCTCCTGAGCCTGCCAATCACAGGCACCTGCCGAACTAAAAGTCCTGCCCTAGATTTAAGTAAGGCTGGCTTCAATGCACTGAGACAGAGAGTGCCAACAGTAAACTGGGCAAATCTGTTAATGGGCAAAATGACAGAAGACCTGTGAGAGGTGTTCAAAAAAGAATTTCATTTGATACAGAACCAGTTTATATACCTAAGGAAAGAGCTCTACTTATCAACAAAGGCAGTCATGGAAGACTAAAGGGGTAAGAGACAATACAAAACTAAAAGAAAAAGCATACAGAATACAACAAAAAAGTACAGATCCTAGCAACTGGGCAAGATATAAAGGATGACAAAAGATTGCAGGAGCTAGGAAAAGGAGTATTAAGAGAAATTTGTCAAAACAATTTTCACGATTTATATGGAAAAAGAGAGGGTGTTCAAGAGCAATGTGAACTCCTTGAAAACTGATAGCAGTGATATTGTCAATGACAATAAGGAAATGGTGGTAAGCTGAATATTCAAATTGCAGGGGTATTAACAGCAGAAGAAGAGGTCTGCATGCCAGATGCCCCAAAGAAATTTAATATTGAATCGGGGTCAGAGATATGCCCAAATTAACATAAGCAAAATGGCAGAAATTAATGGCATTGAAAAATGACAAATCTCTGAAAGCAGATGCTTTCCATCCCAGAGTTTTAAAGGAAGTAGGTGGGTTTATGCCAAATTGCATGTGCACATTCAATGGAAAAAATGAAATCACATGATACTGACATCACATTGTGAGACTTTCCCTTGAGACAAATACTCTCCTCTGTCAATTATTCCTTTCCCAGAATGCAAAAGCAACATGGTGTTTAATTTCCTTGTGTCGACATTGAGTTCATTCACATAAAGGCACTCAGTTCATTGTCACATGCACAGGCGCACATGATTATAATAGGGCATTCCTATACTAACTTTAGCTGCATCTACTTTCTATGTACACAAAGAATAACTAATAGATGAATCATAGTCCAGATCTGGATCTAAAGGTCAAAAGAGCTGTTGAGAAAATATGAATATATTATCAGTATTGCAAATTCTAATCCACCAGCTTCAGAAGTATAAACAAAGTTATTTACTTTTGTGGTGAAACAAATTCCAGATGTTAAAGGGAAGAAACTGTCATGTTTCGTTGCAGGTGGTGTTGGGTGAGGGGTATGAAGGAGCGGTGGAATTGCCATACTTGTCTCTGATATGTAATCATGCGTGTCAATGATTCCCACTCAGATTCATATAAAATATTATATTAACTAAATCTTTCTGTAAAAATCAGGGTTGTATTTTCAGTTTTCCTCTACATAAGCACACTTAATGCATTTAGGTGTTTATATTATAAATGGAACAAAGGAAAAATTACTTTTTATTCTAGGCCTTTTTTTAAATGAATACCCACTGAGTTGTGATAACCTGTTATGTGATTTCTTCAATGAGAGTCTCTTTTATATGACTGTATTTGGAGAAAAAATGCAAAGACAGAAAATCTTGGCATTTATATAGTATCTCAGGCTTTCACGTTAAATGCCCTCCAAATATTAGGGGACTACACCGAGCCGTTACATTTAAACAATCAGAATTTTAAATAAAATGATAACCAAAGCTCAAACAGAGAAACATCTTTTTCTTTAATACTGGGAAAATCCTACTGACAAAATTTAACTAATTATCACAAATGAAAGACATATTATGCTATGCACTTTGTGTGTTACAATGTTTTTAAGGACTGATGAAGTTGCCTGTTTTGATATTTGGAAAGGTTTGATCATCTGCTCAAGAATAGCCAGTTCCTAGTACTATAATTTTAGTTCTATCAGAAGGTATTGGAAAAAAAAGTAGAAATTTTTAAATTGGAATTCTCTCTTCGTCCTTTTTTTGTAGGAACCGAGGTGAAAGGCGAATGAATGCTTTTGAATGTGTGAGAAGAGTCTATCACTCTGATGGTATCAGAGGCTTCTACAGAGGAATGTCTGCTTCCTATGCAGGCATCTCTGAGACTGTGATTCATTTTGTAATTTATGAAAGCATAAAGCAAAAACTGGTGCAATCAAAGACCTCTTCAAATATGGATGCTGAAGAAGATTCTGTAAAATATGCTTCTGACTTTATTGCCCTGATGCTAGCTGCTGCAACATCTAAAACATGCGCCACCAGTATAGCATATCCTCATGGTTAGTATTTTTTTGTGTGTACCTGAAGCTTTCAGTTTTATTTTGACGCTTTTCCCAGTCCCTTCTAGATTTTATATACATGTTCAAAAAAAGATTGCAGTTAAACCTAGGGTTATAAAATATATTCCAATTGTCAGGCCTTCACGTCTCCTCCATCCATCCTTCCTGCCTTCCTCCTATTCCCATATTCGCCCGTTACTACTTGTGCCTTGGTGGGGAGCTATCTTTGACTTGTTAAGACAATTTCTGCATGGGTATGTAACAAACATTAGGGGCAGAATTTTACTTTCTGTGGGCGGGTGCGTGCCCGACCCAGACAGGTGTAAAATCGTGCAAGATGACATTAGGCGAATATCCCGTATCATTGTGCACTTGCACGATATTTTGCCCAGCGGGCACGCACGGCAGTCTGAACCATGCCTGCCAACGATTAAGCCCATTAATGTCACAATTGTCAGCGATTCTTTTTTTTTCCATGGCCTGTTCAACCTTATGGTTGGCAGATGGGCCAATTGGCCAGGCAGCCGATACATTTCTGATGAAAACTCATCCAAGGACAGGATGAAATTTCCATTTGGAATAAGATAGAAAGAAATATCTGGGGACAACGTTTTTAAGGTATGCTTTCAGGTGCTTGATTGTGCTGCATGGACACTTTTTGGACTTTATTTTATTATTTGGTGGTGTGCAGCTCCCTGAGGTAGCTGTCTGCCTTCAGGGAGCTCAGAGGAAGCGCTCACTTGTGCCCACTGTGAAGTCATCACCCGCCCTCTTCTCGCTGGCAGCACTGAGCTTTTCAGCGCATGTTTCACACTGGCTGACCATTAATTAGCCAGCCAGCGTGAAACCATGGTTGGAGGCCCATTTCTCGCCCACTCCCTGGCCTGCCGATCGTGTGTGCCCAACAAAGGAAAAATTCAGGCTTATGGAGCCACAACTTGTTCGTTGCATCAAGCCCATTTTCCACAATAATTATATAATATTGTACTTTATATGGTCCTAAATTAAGTGTTAAATATCAGCCTACAGTAAACTATACCAGTGAGCGAACTGTGCACCGATGAGGGAATCCCCACCCGAGGCTGCCCCCTCCTCCATCTGGATCTTGATCAGAAATGCTGAAATGAGATTATTAGGAGTCAGTAACCTAAATGTAGATTTAAAGTCATTGCCTTATATTTGACATCAATTTATGTCACCTATACATTTTCAATGCTTTTCAACATCGCGTGAAACATCGGATTATCCAGAACTAATGCAGTGTTCTGTAAACCACATTCACAGATATACAACCAAACAGGCTTTATAAATGTGAAAGGTGGGACAGGGCATACACTCATAGGAAATAGATGAGATTGAGTGGCATTGTGGATTTGAACATTTTCTTTCGAAATTAGGAATTGGATTTCTAGCCCGGACTGAAATGAGAGTCTTGAGTGGCTGTGAAGGTCCCAGGTGAAATAAAACCGGACAATGGCGCTGTTAAGATGCATGGTATTTTTTGACCACAAATTAACTCTTTAAAATTTCTTTAAAACAGAGGTCATAAGAACTAGGCTACGAGAAGAAGGAACAAAATACAGATCGTTTTTTCAGACATTTTCACTAGTAATATCTGAAGAAGGTTACAGATCTCTCTATCGTGGTCTTATCACTCATCTGGTCAGACAGATTCCAAACACCGCTATAATGATGGCCACCTATGAGCTCGTAGTTTATCTGCTCGATGGATAATGAAAACGCTGATTTAATGTAAGAACATGGAAGACCAAAGGATTTGACTGGACCAGAAAACCCCAGACAGATTTTAACTCTGAGAAAGATGAGTCAATGTGAAAATTTAATCTGCTGAAAACTTAATCTACTGTTAAATCTCAATGTCTGATTCCTGAAGAAAATCTGCTCTGATCCAGAGGCTGGCATCGTCACCATGGCAATCACTTAAAAAGACAGAATCACTTCTCTTGGCAGGGAACTGTTGAACAAATCTAAATTTTACATTATCTTAGTTCTCTGTTTCTTTATGTACCATATTTCATTATTGCATCAGTATTATGATTTTTTTCCCCTAAAACTTTGGTAGTTTAATACCTTTTTTAATCGTAAGAACACAATTCTTTACAGCCCCTTCGCTTAGGTAAAGCTATGTGCAAAACCAATCTACTGTTATTACCATGCACATTTTTGCCAATAATATTGGAAGCAGTCCATAATCAATGGTAGTTGATGCCCTCACCACATATTATCAATAGCAATCTTTATTGATCAGAAAATGAAAACTTAAATGTTTTAAATTCTTCATTCATTGTTCAATATTGAAATCATGGTGCTAGGGTTTATTTTACAAATTTTGAATAATGTCAAAAATACATCACTTCCAATCTAACCTGGCCAAGAACTTCACTTGGAACTGCAGAAATTGGTGGTCTTGTAATTTCCCTAAAGGAAACACAGTTTCACAGAGTAACACTGATGTAAGTCAGTTACTTTAATACCCAACTATGCAGAGATCTAATTGAACTTGATAAGTGCTCCACTGATGATTATATACTTTTTAGAATTGGTTTACTTGGCATCTGAAATATGACAGTAATGAATGTAAAGCAAGATAATTTGAGATTGATTTGTTTAGTGTTCCCTTTAAAATGTTGCATGGACTTATTGTGGGATATATGTTGGCTGTATTAAGAATCGTTTAAGAAACAAATCTGCTGTAAGAATGATTGCATTATAAGGTAATCAGCCTATAGATACCTATGAAAAGGATGTTAATGTTACAAATGGAGCGGTTTGAAGAAAGAAATGAAATATAATGTAACATATACTGGAGTAAGTGCGAATTTTATGCTGAAGTGGGTGACTTTGCCTAGAAAATTTCCTCAAGCACTTTGTGGCCTTTCTGCCTTGTGGATTTTGTTTATTCTGATTCATAAATTGTAAAATTTTAACAGAAAATCTTTCACAAAAAGCCTGGTAGCCTAATATTGTTTCAGTTAAGAGTTGTGCATTGTGCATTATGCAGTATTAATCGCTTCTGGCTCCATACTCCATTGTATAATTTGTATTTTTGGTTTTTGTTAGTCCAGGACATGATTTAGCATCTGCAACCTACGTTTTTGCATTTGTTGAAACCTTAACAAAATGTTTTTTTTTTTATTTTGAAATCTCATTTTGCCTTGAGCTGTTTTCTCTGATCATGATGTGGACCTTAAGAGACCGTGCCACGATCTCTCTATATTTTGATAGATTACAGTTTTGTTTATCCAAATCTTTATGGATAAACAGGGCTGTTGAGCTGGGGACAGAAACTGTTAAACATTTTTAAGTTCAAGAAATAGAAGACTAAGTGCACTGTGTGCAGGTAAAATTGAGATAACTGAAGGATATGTGACAATTTATGTGCAACTTAGTGAAAACATTTTTCAATATAGCTGATGGAATTATGGGTGTGTTTGGCAAGTTGTACTGGAGCAGAAGAACTTTATCAATTTAGACATCTGCACCTATTTGTAAGTGTAAATCTATTTTCAAAAATATTAACCATCCAGAATCTCAAACGCACAAGACTCGTGTTGAGCTATATTGCCTAGGACTTATTTTTTACAAAATATTTTAATGGTTATTTCTCATTACTGAGTATGTCGTATCCTGGAAGAATCTGGTTTGCACTAGGGCTGGGATTATGCAGCTTCTCTTTGTCTAGCCATTATTTTTAATTTTACAACAATACCAATAATTATCTGATCACTCAGAATTTGAAATCCTCAACTATATCTAGGGTCAATATGCCAATTTAGTAAAAACTGATACCTAGCAACAATATTGCTGTCCAATTCCAGTCCTAAAGTATGCTTGATCCTTTTGTGTAGTGCATCCTTGGATGTAAATAATGTATGTACGTACTCTGTACAATATCATTAATTCTTGAGTCCTTATGTGCTTTGGATGCTTTTGCATTGCAAAGAATTAAAACAGAATATTAGCAAACACTACTGCAATTTCATTAGTATGCAGTATATATGGTATTCCAGTATGCTTCAAAATATAGTAAATTGTCTTTCACGCATAAATATATTTAACCAGCTAGAAGAGAACATATTTATGCGTCCACACAAATATGCCTCTCATCCAATATTGTTTCAGATTCACCAATATTTGTATGTTCATTTTAAAGAACAGCTTGTATTAACGTACATGACTCAGATTTATCCACCTTAGTTTTAATGTCCATGATTATTGTTCCCATATTTGTATAGAATCATAATTCCTTCCTGTATTAATAGATGTTGGTCTGAGTAAAAGAATGTTATGTGTGGGTTTATTACTAAATTTTGGTTAATTTCATTGGAAATTTTTTTTGGTACTTTTGTCCAAATAATTGAAATTGAATGATAAGGCAATCCCAAATGAATTCTACTATTGTGAGGAATAAGCTATTGTATTTTTCTCAATTAATTTGAGGGAGAGAAGACCAGATTAAGCTTAAAAGCTTTTGCTGATAAATTAATAGTCAGATACAGATACAGTTTGTCTGAAGTTTTATCTGTCCTTAGTACAGACTGTGAAAGAAACTATGCAGTTTTTTGTACAGATGTTGGAAAAATCAAACTGGAGGGGGAAGGGGAGGTGGTGACTGCTCTTGTAAACTGATTACCTATTTGTTTTTGTCTTTTAATGAGTTCCTTTGCCCATATCACTTGAGCATTTCACAGAACATTTTTCTGGATAAAAGACAATTAGCAGACCTGGTCAATATTTCACCTTCGCCCTCCAAATCCCTTGCTTGAACGAGGTGATTCATGCCAGTATATGGCTTCGAGATGTTTTGCTCCTCCTCTGACTTGCTCAAGTGCCCATTCTTAGTCTCTTAGGTGTGGTTAGTGAGTTTGAGTGTATTGATGGTTCAAGGACCTATTGCATCACAGTTGAGCCTAATCCTGACCTTGTTTGATTCCTACATATATATATATATGGTCAGTAGTGGGAATTCCAGCTGATTTTATCCCTTCTATTCCAGGACAGCTCTAGTGCTCTCACCACCATCCCAGTTGAGTTGAACTAAATTAACAGATGGGGGAGCTCAAACCCAAGATCCTCCTGGTCTATTCAACCGTGTAGTCTATTATATTCACAAATTATATTCCTCCCATTAAAGTACTAACAGTTTCTCCCTTTTTGATATATATATCTGGGGCATTCAACAAGATTGGGCATAAAAGTAACTAAATTCGTAAGTTCTCAGTAAAGATTTTTTTAAAAAAGACCTTGTATCATACAATTTAGTTTACTTTTGCTGAAATGGGGAACGATGTTAAATGTTGTACTCCCTTTATTCACTTGAGGCTAAGCTGATCGAGTGATTCTTCAGTTCTGCATGTGTTTTCTCCTCATTTTTAAAGGTAATCACTCTTTTAGTTTATGAATACACTTCAGCTGCCACTTCCAGGTTTCCTGTGTTAGGTATAATTTCAAATGCTCTGAATGCTATTAAATGTTTTGGGTATAGGATTAATATTTCTATTATTTACAGGAAGCTCCTACTGTATGAGGTAAACAACTGATCATATATGCAGCTTGTAAATGTTGATTCATAGCTTATGTGCTTAAAAAGCTCTGAATATAAATGGTAGTAATATGGGCAAGCCATTAGGACACTTGAGTCTACATATTTAAAACTTTTACAATTGTTCGATTCAAGTTCTTTAATCTAATTGAATAGAATTAATCTGTTAATCATACATTTTGATGGCCTTTTGTTCAAAATAAGTTATTGTTAGAACATAACCATTCATTTAGTGACTAACCCATTCATAAATGTTACTAATGTCCACAAATACATGCTCTACAAAATGTGATTGCATAATCCATTTTTGAAGTGCCCTTTTCGACAAATTAATGTTGAAACAAGCCAAGCATTGATTTTCTAGAGTAACTATTACCACCTTAGTTACTTGATCATAATAATGAAAACATGGGAAATGTGGGTGGTGTAAAACTCAGTAACTTTGGGCAAACCAGTTCTCTACTGGCAGTCGGACGACCAACATTTCAATTCCAGTCTTGCTAATCTCCATATGATGATTTTTCTTTACCTGTTCTTAGCCAGGCAACTAAGATTAAAAGCTCCTGGGAAGTGGTTAAATGCTCTATTACATGAGTTGCAAAAATTATTTGGACCTGTTGCTCAGAAGCATGTTTCTTGTCAGCTGGTCAGAGCAGAGCACTGAAAGCAATGAAAAAGTATTAATCGTTGATCATGCTTTCTGTTCCAACTGAAGAGAGAGGTATAAGAGCTTTGGATCGAAAGAAGGGAAGATTAAAGTTTTTATGCATATTTGACAAAAAAGGAGGAAGCTCAAGAGGCTGTAGCTCGTATACTGTCAGTGTCCAAAACAGATACAAGTTGTAATGTATGTAAGCAAGTGCATATATATTTTGATTCGCCTAATTTTTTTTCATCTTTTGTAGCCCAGGCTTTAGATACTGATTTTCAATAAAATATAAATGAACTGCAAATGCATCAAACAACTTCATAAAGACTGTAGTCTTTAGCAAACATTCAAATTGTTTACAGTTAATTTTTTTCAGATTTCTTTGCTTAACATTTATGGATGGTTGCCTAGTTTTTTAAAAATTGCTGTAAACAAACAATAGATATGATCATGTGATTGCACTGTGAATTTTTACAATGTTAACCATCTCATTGTGACTGTATTGCAAAAGAAAATTATATTACACTTGTTTAACGTTTTGCGGAGCAAAAGCAGTTTTAATTTAAAGCTTACTGTAATTTAGGTGACATTTCTGTGATGTGGACCTTCTTGGTTGTGCCCAATAGCTGAAAGGCATACTTTGTATTGAGTAACAAACCTGCTTTTTTTATATATGTTAAAATGTTAGTTACACATTAGAAAACATTAGCAGAACACACGAGCCTATAATTAGTTTGATTTGAACATTATTTCAAATGATGCTAATTTCTGCACAAGACAATGAAAACATGGATTCCAACAGGGACAATTGTGGCATATAAAATTGAGAGTTTAGAGAGCTCTTCTATAGTACAAGATCCTCCTTTTGTGTTCATAGAATTCACACGTCTGTCTACATATGTTATACTTAGCAAACCTCTGATAGTAAAGGCCAACGTCTAATGAATCCTCATGGTTTGATTTTCCCTTCCTCCTCCATTTGTTTACAATCACAAGACTGTAAAATTTGAGGCAGCTTCTGACCAATGGATGGAATTTTCTTGCTATTGATGGTTATTTGCTGATTCATCTATGAACCCTAAAATGTTATGACATCAGTCTATCAATCAGCCATCCGTCGCCCACCACAAAAAAATTGTCACGTAGAATAGAGGTGAAGTGTGTGTACTTGAGATATGCTCTGCTTTTCCAAAATACAGTCCTTAATAACAAAAAAGTTGAATCCTACAAATTGTGAATGTTTCATGTCTCAATATTTTTAGCCTTTTATAATTATTTGTATAATAAATCCCCTTAAGTTCTAAATTATCTTTAATTCTGAAGTGAGGAAATAGTCTCCCAAGCTCTCCATGTGCAACTATTGAAAGCCTTTATTTGTCAACCAGTTACTCAAATTTGAAATGTAGGAAACCATGAGGACAATGTGACCCAATGGAAGAGATTATTATTAATGTGGCACTCTAATAAACTAACTCACAACAACTTTCTCTTTGCATATATAGTTTTAGCAGTTACTATTTTGTGCATATTTGTGTATGTTGTGAAATGTTAATAAAGTTGAAAATAGATGCTTCAACTACTGTTTAATTGGTGTGGATTTTTGTTTGTGTTTTGGCATCCAAAATAAGGGCTTTCCCTAATTTTCCCCAATTCTAAGAATTCACATCAAATGAATGTATGGATGGCGATGAATTACAAATTAAAGACAAGTTATTATGTACAGATTCTACATGGATTAAATCAAGTGTGAACAATTTTGCCAAGACTAGACCTTGGTTGTTTTTGTTGCTTCATTTCAAACTCTTAAATGGCTTGTTTGACTAATTTATAAGAGATTGTCAGATGCCAATATGTGTTTTGTGACACTACTCTTCAGCATGTTTTAGTTTGTGTATTTTTAATGCAACTTTGAAATCAGCATTTCCTTGTGTCTTATTTGATGTCACAGAACAAGGTTAGATTGTGGAAGACATTTAAGAATGAGATTGCCTTACCCACACTGTTTAAGGATTATTCTGTCCATCTTGGAAATCTAAAACTACTAAAACCTTGTTTACTGTCTCTGCTAGAACTTGCCAGCAGCATTGAAAAGATACACCAGTTCATGGTGGTCTAAGCTACATTTTGATTACGGACCCACCCGAAGCATCAATTGCTTCGAACATTTGTGGAAAATGGCTACAGCAGAGAGGATTTCATGTTACCCTTTAAGGAAAGTGTGTTACATTGTAAGATATGACCGGCTTTGGATTCTCCAACAATATGCTATGTAAATGCATATACTGTAAACTACTGATATATGACTGATTTTAAGATTTATTTTTACCTTCTGCTTCCAGACAATTTCAAGGATCTGGATATAATTTATTTTTATTTTCCCAAGAGTGGACCTTTTTTTCTGTTGCTGAATTTCAAGACTATTGTAATTGGAAGTTATTGAAACTAGTCATTAGATGTCAATATAAATGTCATGATTTAATTGGCGGGATTTTTCATTGTATAGCATTGAATATTATGAAACTTGTTTGACTATACAACATAGCAAGTGGTTGCATACGAGTTGTAAATTGAGAGATTTAATGGAGTAAGATAACACTAAGAAGCCATTGTAAATTAAATTGATATGCACCAATATTTTCTCAATAGATTGTTTTCAGAGTGGGAATTTATGCTCCGCTCCATCTTTAAAGCTGTTGATATATATTTCTAATTTCCCAGGGTGGCCAAGTGAACCATTATGGTGGGATTATTGTCTTTACTATTTTTTTCACAGTGGAATAATAGGATTAATTAGAACCAAAAGTCCTCACTTCACAGACCCTAGCTCTACCATTGTTCAACAAGTCACAAACTCATGCAGACCAGCAAGATCCAACTGTTCCTCAAGCCACCAAAATAAACCATTTGAAATGTATTTGGGATGCCTGGATTGTGGAGAACAAACTGGGCAAACCTCCCACTCCTTATTACTATGCAACATGTTGGTAAATGGTGGGAGTGGTTTGGAAAACATGAACTTGCATTTTATGTAGGACCTTTCATGATCTTTGGATATTACAGGTGACTGTAAAGCACCTTGGGAATGTAGACATTGTGCACTGTAAGGTCCCATAAACCTACACAGCAAGGACACAAATGACCAGATCACCTGGGGTTTTTTTAGGTATTGGATGAGAGAGAAAAAATATCGGCTTCAGCACCAGGGACAACTTCTTGCTCTTTAAATAGAGCCGTGAAATCTTTTGCATTTGCATGAGGGAGTGGATGATACCTCAATTTAACATCTCAGCCAGATGATGGCACTTTGGATGGAGTAGCACTTCCTCAGTACTGCTTTAAAATGTCAACCAGTTTCCAATCTCTTGTGTGATTTGATCCCACAACTGCCTAACTTCTGAGGTGAGAGTGCTACCACTGAACTAAGGCTGACATTAAAATTGATTGAGCTCAGCTGTTATGTTCGTTGCTGTCAAGTCATATGAACACGCTTGGGTGAGGTACTGAGGGAAGCTATCAACTCTGGAATCAGGCCAGTTGTAAATGACTTAAGCTCTGGATGAGAGAATGGTTGTCTTTAAAGCATCAATCTCTGATAGTATTTCCCCTTAACTCATAGTTTTGTAGAAATTTTAAAGGCACTAAAATTTATTGTGGAAAAATAACTTCAGCAAATATGATTAAAGCATGCAAATATTGTTTAAAAAAATTCATGCCAAATTTACATTTAGTACCATTTTCTACCAAAATTTATTGTATGAGATATTCAATTTTGATCTAGTGAAATAATAAAATTAACACTAATTGCAGCAGCATTAGTTTTGAAAGATAGTTGTATAATTTCCTTCTAATTATAATTCCAATGTAGTGGAATATGGATCCTTACCACTTTTAGCCATGGGGTGGCAGTGCAGTGAGGTGTTCCTTGGTAGGACAGAGAGCAGTTGTGTAATATAATAAGAACAGTTTAAATGAAGGGATTTACTCTAATCAAAATTGATAGAAGAGCAGAAAGTTAACTTGTTAGAAAGTCTAGGAGCCAATTCACCAGAATTTGATTAATGGTTAAATGATTTTGTGATTTATAGGCAATTTGTGACTCAAGCCATTTATAAGTCTGCTTTGTAAGATGATAGAATGTCTAATAGACATTCTCAATACAGTAGATGAGAATTGTTAAAACAATGCAGAACTAGCACTTAAGACATTGGAGCAGGAGAAAACCACATTGCATGCCGAGCTTGCTCCACCCTTCAATATGATCGTGGCTGATATTGGTTTCAATTTCACTTCCTTGCCCACTGCCCATATCCCTTGATTCCTCGAGAAACCAAAAATCTGTCTATCTCAGTTTAAATATATTGAATGATGGCACATCCACAACCGTCTGAATTGGAGAATTCCATAGATTTACAATGCTTTGAAGAAACTGCCTATGTTTAAATTGGGCAATTTTTAAAATCTGCTAACTAGTATTAACCATTTTCCATTTCTACTGCAGTCAATTTCAAAAATTGATACAACATATTAAATATCCTGGATGCTTAAAGCAGAAACAGATGTTCATTTTGGTAGTTTGCATCTTGTTAGGGATTACCTTGTATACTTAAATTATCTCTATTTGGCAAGTTAGAATTTGCACTGCCCAATGATGAATACTGTAGCAAAGTAACTAGCGCCTAACAGGTCCAAAGTATAAGGTAGCTATTCTAATCTTTCACTTTTGCTGTAGTATAACCATCACCATCTATCCTAACAACTGGACATCACTTCCCTTTTATTTTTCAGCTTTCTAGCTACACCCACCTGAGGAATATGCAGAACAATTATGTACTCCTGAAAGGAACAGTTGAATATTGATAAATTATTTTTGTAATACATGGAACAGCAGCAATTCTGTTAATATTTCAGTTCTTCTGAATATAATGAGCATTGAAGATGAAGGAGATTTCACCAACATGTCTGCTCAAAGCAGTGAGCCTGGGCAATATTTATGCAGGATAAAGATGTGGAATTACTTTTGTCTATTAATCCATGGAACACATCAAATTTTAAACATAATTTTGACAATGCTTAAAGCCAGAGATACATAATACGCATAGCACCTGTGTGAGGGTCTGTGATAAATTAGGAAAGCAAAAGATTGTGGGTACTGGAAATCTGAAATAAAAACAAAAAAATGTGACGAACACTCAGCTCTGAAAACATCTGTGGAGAGAGAGAGAAACGGAATCATCGTTTAACATCCATGACCTTTCATCAGAACTGTTCTGTCCAATTCAACAACATAAAGTACCAACACATTCACAATATTGCACAATATCCTCCCAAGAAATGAAGGACAATCACTAGAACTTTACTGTACTCTTCCACTATACCAATAATGAAATGTTGACTATACTTGCAGCTTTAATGAAAATTTAATTGCACTTTTGATATAACTGCATTTTGTGGTCCTATTGCCATGGCTATTTTGAGATGCCAGTTCTTTTGCAGCTATTGATTAACTTTCCTAGGTTGATACCTATGTGGCAAATCTACACATTCCAGTCTTTCTCATTCTTATAATGAAGATTTTTCATCCCATCAAGCCAGCTCTTTTCATAAACCTTGCACCGTAGAACTTACAGTCTCTCAACACATGCATATAATTGCTTGGGAACAAGTCCAGACATTGGATGACAGAATCCAATCAGCTGTGGCTGAGATGCCCTCCAAAGTCAAATAGCTGTTGAAGCTCATTGACTAGGTTCACGCTAGAAGAATGGCCCTTAGTTAAAAGGTTGAAGTTCTGATGATGTAGGTCGTCAACTTTAGCATAGGAGGGGGGTTAATTGGTGAGAAAATAATGCTGGAAAGCAATAACTTAAGTGTAAATAGAAAATGCTATAAATACTCCGCAAGTCAAGCAGCACCTTTGCAGAGAGAGCCAGAGTTAATAGGCAGAACTTTCTGGCTGACGTGGGTGGCGGAGCCCGCAAGTCAGCTCTTAAAATGTTGTGCGAGTGTCCCAACGTCAGCGCGCAGCATCGCAATATTTCAGTCAGCAGGTGCGCTCAGCAGTGAGACACTCGCCCGCCATTAATTGAAGGCCCTTAATTTCCCAAATGTCGAGGATTTTGAGGGGCCTGTGCAAACTTCGGGTCGGCGCACGGGCCCACCGGGCAGGTGAGTAGGAGAGTTTTTAATAAAACTCATGCACTGGCGGGATAAGTGGACTCAGAGGGGTTGTTCGTGTTTTCCACAAAGTTTTAATTGCAGAAAGTGTTTTAAAGTTGCCTGTTTGATTGTTAACAGTTCACATCAATTTCCAAGAGCTTTTTGTGTACTTTGAAACCAGTCTGCAGTCAGTAATCTTTATCAGGCCTGTAGCTTTCCGGAGGCCTCCATTTAGCCTGGGGGTATGGGTTCTGATATCTCCAGTGGAGGCAGCTCCCCTGAGGAGGAAGGGAGGGATAGAATACGGAGGAGACCAGGACAGGACAATCAGCATCCAGTGGAGCCCCTTTGGGAGGCCAGGCACAGGCACAAGGGGCGCAGGGCCAAGAGGTTGTCCAAGATGGAAGGGGTTGCAGAAGACGCCACTATCCTGCTGCCAGGGTTTACAGGCGGCAAAGCAGCTACCTCAATATGACTGATGTGCAGTGCCAAAGGAGGCTCCAACTCTCTAGGGAGACAGTCAACTATATCTGTCAGATGATTGGCCCTGAGATATTTCCTAACTGTATGGGTGGACACCCCTTGCCAGAGGCTCTGGAGCTCACAGTTGCCCTCCACTTCTATCCTTCTGGCTCCTTCCAGGGCTCGGTGGGTGATCTTTGTGGTGTCTCCCGATCAGCTGTACACACTTGTGTTAAGCAGGTTACAGATGCTCTGTTCAGATGGGTATTGACCTTCATCCACTTCCGCTGTGACCAGGCAAGTCAGGCACAGTGAGCCAGAGGCTTCGCGGCCATTGCTGGCTTCCCCCGTGTCCAGGGCGCAATAGGCTGCACACATGTAGCCATCAAGGTGCCAGCAGGTGAGCCCGGTGCCTTCGTCAACAGGAAGGGCTTCCACGCCATGAACGTGCAGATGGTGTGTGACCACAGGATTCTACAAGTCTGTGCAAGATACCCAGGCAGCTCCCACAATGCCTACATCCTCAGACACTCCCAGGTGCCAGCGCTCTTCAGTGGTCCAGCCCGGCTGGATTGATGGCTGCTGGGTGACCAGGGTTATCCCCTCAGAAGGTGGCTCATGACACCTCTCCGCCATCCAGTATCAGAAGCTGAGGAGTACTACAATAGGAGCCAGAGCACCACAAGGCTACTGGTCTTCTCAAGATGCGCTTCTGTTGCCTGGACCGCTCAGTACTCCAGTACCCCCCAGATCGCGTCTCTCTGATAGTGGTAGCATGCTGCACTCTGCACAATTTTCCGCTGGAAAGTTGACGATGAAGACCTTGACGCAGTGGATGAGTCTGCACATGATGAATCCAGTGTGCCTCAGAGGATGAGGAAGCACAGGGCAATAATGAAGGGCAGCACGCCGACCCACTACTACACCAAGGAGACAGGGATACCCTGGACAATTTAATCCAAAGAACCTTCAGCTAGCTCCACACACATGGATCAGCAGGACCAGCATTACCTGGCACTTCCACACGTGGTACTTAGGTGCTACATCTTCCACCTCATCAGCTGCAACTGAGGGCTTAGTACAGAAACATCAATGTCCACTCAAACACTCATGATATGTATGCAAAAAAGTGGACTTTATTATGTCCAAAAAAACACAGACTTCTCCATTGCAATAAGATGAATTTTGTTCCCTATTCTAAGGTCAACACAAAATCACCAGTGACATAACCGTGGAGTGCCTAACATGCCTTATGCTTTTGTTTGCGGGTGCTACGTCTAGGTGTCGCCCCATCGTTTGGAGTGGCTTGTGAGACAGCCTGTTGACACTGCTGTCCTGTTGGCATCGATGACCTTGGCAGACGTCCTCTGGCCCGTGGAGCCTGTGATGGCTCCACCTAGGAGGGAGTGGCCAGTCCCAGAACTGGTATCTCCCCAGTTGTTGCAGCCTCAACAGAAGCAATGCTGACTGGCAGAGGGGCAGAGGAGCTGCTGCCCTCCTCCGGAGTGCCCTGAGAGGAGCTAGCAGCGACGACAGGCAGCTGCTGCCCTGACGTGATGTCACATTGGACCTCCCTGCTCATCGCAGATGGATGGGCACCGAGCGGCAACACTTGGTGCCCAGAACATCTCCCACTTTGGGAATGACTACCCATGGCCATTACCGCTGTGAGGGCTTGCAGGTCAGCGCGTAACCCAATCAGAAGATTTTCCATCTGATCGAAGCCCCTCTCCATGAGAGTCACCAATCTCTCAGTGGAGGAAGCGTGAAGCTCTGTCCTGAGGTTCATGCCTTCATGTGCACTCTGCTTGGACTCCTCCACTGCAGAGACCAACTGAAGCATACCCTCTTCCCATCCTGCCAGATGCAAACGCGCTTCCTGCCACTAGTCCTGCAGCTGCTGCCTTGGTGACAACTCCAGAGGCACATCATCAGTGCCGGACTCAGCATGTGCCTGGTCCCCTGCAGCCCTCTGGCTGTTGACGCCATTGGCATTCTCTGTCCAGCCATTTCCTCCAGCAATTGTGAAGTGCCCTCTCCACTGTGACCCGAGACACTAGCTGACAGTAAATTCCCCACCAAGGTGCATGTGTCTGCGCTGGTGCCTAGATGGCTGAAATGATGTGCCACAAGTTGCATGTGTTGGCCCTCAGGTGTGGAGGGGGTGCTGTGGTGTCTTTGGGCGCGGCCATGTGGTGCTGATGCTGAAATTAACAATAAGGACAGTGCATCAGTTAGCATTCAGTCAGTAACACCTTTCATCCCTTTCCCCTCCAGCCTCATAAGTCGCTCGTCCATCAAGACCCTAAGGAGACGAACATTGGTGGGGTGGAAAAGAGTCAAGAGGAGCCCCAACCATTTGACGCGCATACAGGCAGGCTGGTCAGATGGCCTCAGGAATGCCACATGGCATGTTATATGCCGTTGGAGTGGGGAGAGTGCAGAGGTACCTGACCTGGATGCATGCTGGCCTGGAGAGTTGCGGGGCTGAGGGAACATGGCAAACACTTGCTACATTTGCCGTCGATCACAGGAGATTGACAGGTCACATTATTGGCTTTCATTCCGTAAGGAGGGGCAAAGACCGGGTGGGCAGAAGGCAACATTTCCCCTTGGTGCAGGGTTGAGTAACATGGCGGTATTTATTTAAGTTGAGTGCATGAGGATGACAGGTGAGGTGCTGAGGACCTTTTGGACAGAGTAATGTGGGGCGCACTGGCTGAAAGGGTGGTGGAGGTACCAAACCCCCTCAGATGCAAAACGTCTTTGGCTGTGCAGCAGCGATGCCATGGCATGTTAGGCCATGGGGATAGTGGTCACAACTGGGATAAGGTGACTTTGGAAGGTGGTGGAGGCGCGAATCCTCAAGGGAACAAGGGACCTTTGTGTATGACCCACACGTCATAGTGTCTCAGTCCGTGAATGAGCAGTGTTGCAGCATTAACGATTGCAGCAACCATCAGTGGTTTGGATGGTGGGCAGACAGAGTGGATGGGACTGTGGACCTCAAATATCTGGCTGCTGGACCGCAGCCTCGCTGCCCCTGGCCTTCCTGGCCTTCTGCCTCCTCCCCAGCTCCATGGCCTGCTCCTCAAATGTTGTGAGGCACTGGAGCAGAATGTGCCTAAATCCAGTCCTCTGGCGCTCCTGCAGATTGTGCTGACTATTTGCCTGCAGAACAGAGAAGAGGATTTATTTGGGCTGATCATTCATGTACTCTGTACACGCACGCAGCACCCCAACCACAGTGGCGCATCTGAGGCCTCCAGCAGCTCCTGTCCACACTACTGGTGATCAGTCCCCAGAAGATAGTACGGCTGCTCCCAACCTCCTCCCCCAACGGCCACCTTGGACACATTCAGCGTCCATCACTTTGAATCGCACACGGGTCTTAGCGCCCATGGCAAGGAGGTGCAACTAGGTGCGGCGCTGATGCCAGCAGATGGCACTTGGCCACGATACCTTGAGGCTCCCCTTCCACCATCTCATCACCATCAATAGGACATGTGTTGGAGTTCTGAGTATGTGTCTAGTTGCCTCCCCTGCAGGTTGCCCCCAGACTACTCAAATGCCACAAACACCAACATATGATGCGGGGAGAACCCATCTTCTCCTCAACCACTAAGGCTGATGAAAGCATGGTCAGTACCCGTTTGCCCACCCAGCGTGTGCCAAATGCCCAAAACAGTAATGGCAGTAAGACGGGAGTGGGGGAGGAAGCTCAAGGGCTAAGGCTACCTTCTGGGTCAAAAGGCCAAGGCTGACATGGCACTCACCCTTCCAGAGCACAGCAAATCATTGAATCTCTTGCAGCACTGCGTGCCTGTGCACCGCACATCATCATGAGCACTCATCGTGTTACCAACCTCCTCCCACGCCTGGCTGGTGACATGGGGACCCTCCTCCTCCCATCATCCGGTTACAATATATTCCGATGGCTGGACACCTCTTGGAGGAGGACAGCAAGGCATGCATCGGAGAATCGAGGGGCAGAGTGGCCCCCTGCTGGCCTTTCCTGCAGCCTGCCCCCCTCCTCCTCCTCATGCTCCTCTGGAACCACAGCTCCCTCCCTCTCTCCATGAGTGTCCATGGTGCACTGCCTCAAGCAGGCTGCCAGCTCCCCATTGGAACCGGCAGTCTGCGGCTGCTCGCCCCCGTGACTATTTTCCCGTTCTCCACGAGAGTTGCTAACCTGCTGGGTGGGCCTTAATTGGCCCATCCGCGGAAAATGGTGGCATGCCCGTCAAAGGAAAAATTCTGGCCAATGTTTCAGGTCAGTGACGTCTCAAATGGACTTCAGAAACCCTGTTTAAACACACTGCTTGTAATGCCAAGCATTATTGTATTCAAATACATACATTAAGTTCTCACAGCTGTAACAGAGCAACACCAACAGTAACAGTTGGACTGCAACTCCAAACTGCAGGGAAGTCTTTTTAGCATCCATACACGTCAAGTGATTCTATCACACTAGCATAGTGGAATCCAGATAGCCCATTTTATAATTATTGCCCATTCATGAAATTACCCATCCATTAAAATACCAGTTAAGAAAGCGTTCTGCTTTACTGAAGAGTAAAAGTACACCATGAAACGATTCTTAAAAGATTTTGAAATATCTATTATTTTAATTTACTGCTTAGCTAAAGTCAACAAAAGATAAAGGGATCTCCAGCATCTTAAATTCTTCCTTCTCAGTGTAAAGGATAAAACAGCAGAAGCATTGAGTCATGTAAAACACAATATGATATCAAAATTACTCATATGGTGACTAAATAAGTTTAGTTGCAATTTAGGACAGCGCAGTCCATGATTTCTTACCAGCATTTTGAGGATTGAGTTCCCTGATTCTGTCAATTTTTCAGTGAAAGCTATAAATCAATAATCTTGATCATATAATTCATTTTTCTCAGTACCACCTTTTTTAAAGCATAAAATGTATCGGTATAGAAGCAAGTGCCTGGTGTTAGACAGATATGCGAATTTTTTTTGTTTCTAGCTGTCCAGGAAGGTGTCCAGTGGGAAGTTTGTAGCAATGGGTCCGGTTCTTGGGTTTGGCAGAACAGGTTTGAGAGGTCCTGAAGAGCAATATGGGGCTCCTAAAGTTTGACTACACTGACAAGTTGGTCCTGGCTTTTGCAACACTAAGGTGGGATTCCTGGTCTTTAGTTGCGCTGTAAGACTGTGGTGGGGGTGTTTCTGGATTTTTAGCAGAATGGGATGGTCCTGTAGTTTAACAACACTGAGGTAGGAAACCTAAAATGTGACAGGATTAGCTGGAGAAACAGGGGTTTGACAACGGTACAATAGGAACCTAGGGGTTTAGCAGCATTAGAGGGGTTTTTAAAGTTTAACAGCATTAAATGGGTGTTCATATAGTTTAGGTAGCCTTCAGCCAAGGTTGAGGAATCAGTTTCAAGGACTCATCAATGTAAAATTGTCACTATAATCATGAGGAGGGAGATTGGGAGAAACTTCTTTACACTGAGCATTACATGGTTTATGAAAGAATAGTTGAGGCAGAGGTTGTTGTATCTTTTATCAGAAAAGTAGATAAATGTATGAAGCAGAGGAGAAAACGAGACTATGCAGACAGCTCAAGGCAATGGCAGGTGAATCCAGAGCAATGGGAGACAATCTTAAAATTAGACCATACCTTTTAAGAGTTAAAGCAGGCAATATTTTTTCACACACAGAGCATTTGAAATCTGGAACTCTCTCCTGGAAAGACTAAGGATGCTGAGACAATTGGAACTTCTAAGACTGAAAATGATAGAATTTTGTTGGACATTTTAAAAAATACATTCATGGGATGTGGGCTTCACTGGCTGGGCCAGCATTTATTGCCCATCCCTAGCTGCCCTTGAGAAGGTAATAGTGAGCTGCCTTCTTGAACCACTGCAGTACATGTGGTGTAGGTACACCAGTGCTGTTAGGAAGGGAGTTCCAGGATTTTGACCCAGTGACAGTGAAGAAACGGCAATATATTTTCAAGTCAGGATGGTGACTGACTTGGAGGGGAACTTCTAGGTGATGGTGTTCCCATCTATCTGCTACCATTGTCCTTCTGATTGGTAATAGTCATAGGTTTAGAAGGTGCTGTCGAAGGAGCCTTTGTGAATTCCTGCAGTGCATCTTGTAGATGGTACACACTGCTGCTACTGTGCATTGATGGTGGAGGGAGTGAATGTTTGTGAATGTGCCAATCAAGTGGGCTGCTTTGTCCTGGATGGTGTCAAGCTTCTTGAGTGTTATGGGAGTTGCGCTCATCACTCCTGACTTGTAGGTGGTGGACAGTCTTTAGGGAGTCAGGAAGCAGATTACTTGTCGCACTATTCCTAGCCTCTAACTTGCTCTTGTAGCCACAGTATTTATATGGCTAGTCCAGTTCAGTTTCTGGTCAATGGTAACCCCATAATGTTGATAGTGGGGTATTCAGAGGTAGTAATGCCATTGATTCTTGCTTGATGGAGATGATCATTGCCTGACAATTGTGTGGTACAAATGTTACTTGCCACTTCTCAGCCCAAGCCTGGATATTGTCCAGGTCTTGCTGCATTTGGACATGGACTGCATCAGTATCTGAGGAGTTACGAATGGTGCTGAACATTGTGCAATAATCTGCGAACATCCCCACTTCTATTCTTATGATGGAGGGAAGGTCATTGATGAAGCAGCTGAAGATAGTTGGGCCGAGGACACTAACCTGAGGAACTCCTGCAGTGATGTCCTGGAACTGAGATGACTGACCTCCAACAACCACAACCATCTTCCTCTGTGCTAGGTATGACTCCAACCAATGGAGAGTTTTCCCCCTGATTCCCATTGACTCCAGTTTTGCTAGGGCTCCTTGATGCCACACCCGGTCAAATGCTGCCTTGATGTCAAGGGCAGTCACTCTCACCTCACCTTGGGAGCACAGCTCTTTTGTCCATGTTTGAACCAAGGCTGTAATGAGGTCAGGAGCTGAGTGGCCCTGGTGGAACCCAAACTGGGCATCAGAGGGCAGGTTAATACTAAGCAAGTGCCGCTTGATAGCACTGTTGATGACCTCGTTACTAATGATGGAGAGTAGGCTGATTGGGTGGTAATTGGCTGGGTTGGATTTGTCCTGCTTTTTGTGTATGGGGTATACCTGGGCAATTTTCCACATAGCCAGGTACATGCCAGTATTGTAGCTGTAATGGAACAGCTTGGCTAGGGACACAGCAAGTGCTGGAGCATAAGCCTTCAGTACTATTGCTGGAATATTGTCAGGGCCCATAGCCTTGGAAGTATCCAGTGCCTTCAGCCATTTCTTGATATCATGTGGAGTGAATCGAATTGGCTGAAGACTGGCATCTGTGATGCTGGGGACCTCCGAAGGAGACTGAGATGGATCATCTACTCGACACTTCTGGCTGAAGATTGAAGCACATGCTTCAGCCTTATCTTTTGCACTGATGTGCTGGGCACCTGCATCATTGAGGATGGAGATATTTGTGGAGCGTCTTTCTCCAGTGAGTTGTTTAATTGTCCACTACCATTCACGGCTGGATGTGGCAGGACTGCAGAGCTTAGAAATGAGCCATGGTTGTGGGATCACTTTGCTCTGTCCATCACTTGCTGCTTACACTGTTTGGCACACAAGTAGTCCTGTGTTATAGCTTCACCAGGTTGACACCTCATTTTTAGGTATACCTGGTGTTCCTGTTGTTCCAATGATTAGTTTAGTTTGACATTTCAGTGCAGTACTGAGGGAGTGCTTCAGTTTGGGAAGTTCCAGCCAAGGTCTTGTTGTCCCTTTTTGAAAAAGGGCAAAGGAGTTCTCTCCGGTGACCAGGCCAATTTTTATTCTTCAACGAATGTAACTAAAAATTGATTATCTGGTCATTATCTCATTGATGCTTGTGGAACATTACTGTGCACAAATTGGCTGTTGTGTTCCCCACATTACAACAGCAACTACACTTCAGAAGTAATTTCTTTGCTGTAAAGCTCATTGGGAAATACTGAGAGCATAAAAGATGCTATATGAATGCAAGTTCTTTCCTTTCTTTATAGTTATAGCAAAGACCTGACCCATACACGGGCCACTTAGGCTTTGCTATACACTTCATTTGGTTCAATGTTACAACAATTACTTTAAAAAAGTACTTCATTGGCTTTAAGGTGCTTTGGGATGACATGAGGTCATGAAAGCCACTGTATAAAAGCACCTGTTTCTTAACTGCTGTTTGTGGAATCTTGCTGTGTAAATTTGGTTGCTGTATTTGCTTAAATCGCTACACTCAAAAGCAATTAACTGTAATATGCAGTGTTTTGAGATGTTTCTGGGAGATTTGATTAGGTACTATATAACACAGAAAGAAAATCCAATAAGAGCTATTTCTATTGTCTGCCACTCCAGGGCTATACAACATAACTCCTGATGTAATATGGTCACGTTAGGAAAGATGAATGATTGCTAAATCACAATTGAATTCTAATCCTTTTGAAGTTTATTTTTGATAACTTGTTTTTTTGTTTCAGTTTAGGTGTAAGTTTTGCTACCCTGCCTTGCATTCTTTAAGGTGAACTTAAGATATATGGTTGATTTTCTTTTCCATTTTGTAACATTTGTATATGAAAAGGCTGTGCTGTATTTTAACATATCTCACTCCACAAGAGTCAGTGCTTGTTCTATCATTCCATATTCATTTTGCTGAAGGTAAAATGTAGATTATGTTTTTGACTTTGTTTCATATGTAGTTGTAAAGCACTCTTTTTTTTACACATCATTAATATTTCACACTTTATAGTAGCTGTTTCAATAATGCATTTTGTTTGACAAGAAATGAAGAATGCCAAGAGCAATGCAATTGTAAACATTAGTTTAAAATGGAAAAATAAAATGGAAAATAGAAAGCCCTAATGCTTGATGTTGAGACAGCAACAGTATCGAATCACATGTCATGGCTGGGTAAGTTTTAAACCATAGGCAGCCATTACATCTCCTTCACATTTTCTGTTTTATATATGGAGCACAAAGAGTGAGTGAGCGTGGACTTCATTTAAAACAGAGAGTGGGTGAGTGTATGGACTTCATTTAAAACAGAGCAGGAAGACTTCATTTAAAAAGAGCATGGAGAGCAGCTGATTGGTGAGTTGGATTGGTGAGCATTTCTAGTCTTTAGATTAAAATTAAGGTCTATAGTTAGCGTTTAGATCTCTAGTCTTTATTTTCTCTTTCTTAAAAATATCTTCTTAAATATAAGATCGATAACTGGTGCAAGTAATTAATTTCAATAAAGCGTAAAGAGCAGGGATACTAGAGTAATTAATTAATAAATTCAATTAAATAGGATAGTGATGGCAGGATGGGTGATGTGTTGCTGCTGCAGCACGTAGGAAGTGCTGGACACCAAGGTGATCCAGAGCAAACACATCTGTAGTAGGTGTTTGCAGCTCGAGGAACTTTGGATCCGAGTTAAGGAGCTGGAGTCTGAGCTGCAGACATTGCGCTACGTCGGGGAGGGGAAAAATTACCTGGACACTTTGCTCCAAGAGGCAGTCACACCCCACAGGTTAGATAATACGAATTTGGTCTGTGACCTGGGACAGGAGGGTGTGACTGCTGGTTAGGCAGGTATGGGGACCCAGGGGGTAACATTCAAGGAGCCTCAGCCCCTGAAGTTGTCCAATAGTTATGAGGTCCTAGCAAGCTATGTGGACGAGAGCAGGGAGAATGAACGAGTTGACCATAGCACCATGGTACAGGGAGCCATTCAAGTGGGGGGAGGAAATAGGAAGGTAGTAGTGGTAGGGGACAGTATAATTAGGGGGATAGATACTGTTCTCTGCAGCCATGAGCTTGAGTCCCAATGGCTGTGTTGCCTGCCAGGTGCCAGGGTTAAGGACATCTCCTAAGGGCTGGAGAGGAACTTGGAATGGGAGGGGAGGGATCCAGTTGTCGTCGTCCACGTTGGTACCAATGACATTAATAGGACGAGGAAGAAGGTTCTGCTGAAAGAATTTGAACAGTTAGGAGCTAAATTAAATAGCAGAATCTCCAAGTTAATAACCTTGGGATTACTACCTGAACCATGGGCAAACTAGCATAGGGTAAATAAAGTCAAGGAGTTAAACGTGTAGCTCAAAGATTGGGTGTGGGAGGAATGGGTTTCAGTTCATGGGGTACTGGCTTCAGTATTGGGGTAGAAGGGAGCTGTTCTGGTGGGATGGGCTTCACTTGAACCATGCTGGGGCCAGTGTCCTGGCAAATCAAATAACTAGGGCTGTAGAGAGGGCTTTAAACTAAAAAAAAAGGAGTGGGAGGGTCTGGAGAGGGGATGAGTAGGCTTACAAAGCAAAAGAATATGGCGGCATTGCAGGGTAGCTACTTAGATAATGTTACCCAGCGTGTGACAGAAAAGGACAGTGTACAAACATTAAAAAAAGCAGCAAATAGGGTCAAAGGGGGAAAAAATGGTAAAAAGGCACAATTCATGAAAGCTCATAAACTCATAAAGGCTCTTCATTTAAGTGCGCATAGTATTCAGAACAAAATAAATGAATGAACAGCATAAAGAGAGATTAATGGGTATGATCTTATAGCCATTACAGTGATATGGTTATAAGGAGATCAAAGCTGGGAACTAATTAAACAGGGGTATGTGACTTTTTGAAAGGACAGGCAGGAAGGAAAGGATGGTGGGGTAGCTTTGTATGTACAAGATGGAGTAAGAACGATAGCAAGAAATGATCTTGGGTCATCCATATGATTGGAGGTAAGAAATAACAAGGGGAAGAAGACACTGTGAGAGTAGTCTTTAGGCCCCTTAACAGTAACTATGCTGTCAGACAGAGGAGTTTAGCATTCAATTTGAGAGTGAGAAACTTAGTTTGGAAACATCTGTATTAAACTTAAGGGTAATTATAAAGGAATGAGAGCAGAGTTGGCTGGAGTGGACTGGGAAAGGAGTTTAGCAGAAAAGACGGTTGGCGAACAATGGCAGACAGTTAAGAAAATAGTTATATCAATGACATGGATGAGGGAAATGAATGTACTATCGCCAAGTTTAAAGTCAGCAACTGTCGTAATGTAACTGACCAATAGACCTGATTAAGATCATTTACTTCCCCTAGAAACTCTGTAATTTTGTCTCTGTCAGGAGTTCCAATTTCTTGGATGGTATACATTTCATAAATATTCCCTTGTCTTCTTCCCCATTAAAGTTATTGGACTTACAGAAACACTTTGAAATGTCCAATCTTCCCTTTTCCCACACTGGAACCACTCTGTGCTCCCTGTTGGGCAGTCTTGTCATCTGTGCTGTTCCTTTGCACCGCTGCCTAAATACCTCAAGTTGGCTACTGTGGGGTTTCCTGCCCTTTTGCCCATTTTGGCAGGCTTTTAAGTAGGCGGAGCCACTGCCCTTGGGCCTACTCAGTTAACAGAATCATCTAGAACCCCAGTGTTGTGACAGATTATAGTCTGATTTATCTCTCTGAGTTTGGCCTACCTTGTGTATTTGAGTGGAGGCAATGGTGTACTGGTATTGTTGCTGGACTAGTAATCCAGAGACCCAGGGTAATGCTCTGGGAACCTGCATTCAAATCCTGCCATGTCAGATTATTTCTTACCGACCTATATTGCCTAGCTAGTTCTTGTGTTTACAGTGCATTGAAAGATTAACGTATTTGTGACCATATTGCCATTCTGAAAACCTCTTGGAATTTTTACAGACCAAGGATGATCTCACTCTGGAGAGAGTGTTTTTTTTTTATTCATTCATGGGATGTGAGCATCACTGGCCAGGCCAGGATTTATTACCCATCCCTAATTGCCCTAGTTCAGAGGGCATTTAAGAGTCAATCATATTGCTGTGTGTCTGGTGTCACAGGTAGGCCAGACCAGGTAAGGATGAAAGATTCCCATCCGTAAAGGGCATTAGTGAACCAGATGGATTTTTACAACAATCAACAATGGTTTCATGGTCATCATTAGAATTTTAATTCCAGATTTTTATTGAACTCAAATTCCACCATCTGCCATGGCAGGATTTGAACCCAGGTTCCCAGAGCATTACCCTGGGTCTCTGGATTACTAGTCCAGCAACAATACCAGTACACCATTGCCTCCACTCAAATACACAAGGTAGGCCAAACTCAGAGAGATAAATCAGACTATAATCTGTCACAACACTGGGGTTCTAGATGATTCTGTTAACTGAGTAGGCCCAAGGGCAGTGGCTCCGCCTACTTAAAAGCCTGCCAAAATGGGCAAAAGGGCAGGAAACCCCACAGTAGCCAACTTGAGGTATTTAGGCAGCGGTGCAAAGGAACAGCACAGATGACAAGACTGCCCAACAGGGAGCACAGAGTGGTTCCAGTGTGGGAAAAGGGAAGATTGGACATTTCAAAGTGTTTCTGTAAGTCCAATAACTTTAATGGGGAAGAAGACAAGGGAATACTTATGAAATGTATACCATCCAAGAAATTGGAACTCCTGACAGAGACAAAATTACAGAGTTTCTAGGGGAAGTAAATGATCTTAATCAGGACTACGACAGTAACTGACTTTAAACTTGACACTGGAGCTGCTGTTACAATTCTAGTTGATCATCGCAACTGGCTTCAGTCAATACCCCTTCATCCATCAGATGGTAAATTGTAAAGCCTAGGTGGTACATAATTTCCAATAAACAGTTGCATAAATACTACTCTTTGCTACAAGGAGTGATACATCGTAGATTCCTTTTATATTGCTTATAATTAATGCATACCCTTATCGAGTGGAAATATAGGCATGTTACTGGGCATTCTGGTTAAAAAAAAGCAGATCACAACCTGATTTGAACAATTGGATTCCTTTCATGGAAGAATCTTCAAAGTTCTATGTAGAACTAGTAGATTTTCACCCTACAGCAGTTGGTGAGGTTTATTCATTGAGCATTGGCTCACTTTCCCTCACAAAGACACCATTCACTAGACCCTGAGTGAATATTGAGATTGTGGAATGCTCAGTTATTTTCAATGCTAGGCTGGAGGATACGGATACAGAAGGCACTGTAGCAGACAGTGGCCATCCACAAGAAGAGCTTTTGGACTGGATTGACTCTTTCAAGAGGAAGGGAATGAAGAAGAAGTTATCAGACTGAGTGATCCATTGGAAGATGACATCTTAGAGGTTGGTACCTTATTTGAACCTACTACCGAACCAAATGAATTTGCTATTTTTTTTGATGAGTTATCTATGGTTACTGCAGCTGAGTAGCATTCAGATCTTTGTCCCACTGAACCCACCAATGCAATGTCTTATATATCGCTGGTTAATCATGATAAATTGTCTAGGGAGAACAAAATGCTTGATTGCATGCTTAATTCTATAGAGGATCACACTGCCAGAGAGTTGGTAGCACCTGTTCCCATGAGTGAAAGTAAATCAGCACCCATATATCAGCTTCATCCGAAAATCTTCTTCCCACTGGAGCTGTCTTTCAATGCAGAAACTGAGGCAGAACCTCCAGAGCTTCTACACCTTCAGAATCCTGTACAGGAAATTTGTCTTCATATAGTCCTTGGGATTCATCCCATTGTTAGAAAATGATGTTGCCATACCTTCTTATCCTCAAAAATTCCTCCCATTGCCCACGGTGAAGCAGACTCCCCAGTGGCAGATTAATAGTGCTCAGCTTCATATTTGCTCCCGACCTCCCCCCACCCCCCAAACACCCCACTACCCCCAGGACCCGAAAGGTGAAGCCAAGAAAATACACAAATTGATCAGTGTTCCTTCACTTGTAAAAACATACCTGTACGAATAATTACCTCATTGAAAATCAAACATGGAACTTGCTGATGAGAAAAGCCAAAAACCAAGGACAGATTATACGTAGCGAGAGAGAGGATGACTGCAGGTAGGAGAGAGAAGCTAACTAGATGTCCACTTGAGCATCAATATGTCTGTTGGTATAATTTTGTTCAGAAATGGAGACAACAGACTGGAGCCCTGCTCCGGTGCCAACAGTTTACTGAGGCAAAACAGCACTGACAGCACATCTGTTACCTAGGAGACCCGAGAAATATTGCGCTTTACTGAGACCTCATCACTCACTGGAAAATCTCATAACAGCGTCACTCAGTGGAAGAGCATGAGCTGCTGTTGTGGTTTTAGGCAGGCCCATGTTACAATCATTTAAATTAAAATCAAATTAAAACTTTACTCGAGGTCAATGTTTCAACCGCTGACAAAATTGGCCAAGGTTTTACTGAAACTCCTCTCCCCATTAAAGCTTGCTGATTATTAAGAGAGAATGGGAATGTGTGGAGTGAGGCTCTGGGACTGCCCAACATCTTCCCTCCAACATCCAACCACAGTCTATTTTCCCATCCAGTTTCTGGTGTCTCTCTGCCAAGGAATGATTCTGAAAATGTGACTATAAAACCAGCTGATACGATGTAGCCTGGAGCAGTGCCAGGCGAATCTTTCTCTATTTATTTCCTGTCATTGAGTCTAACTTGGCATTATTAAGGTAAGAAACTAGCCATAAGCATGCATGTGTACTACAATTCCTCCTATACCAGCATGGTGAGCTGGTACTTTTTAAAACCACCTCATAGCCATACCAAAATTTAAAGACATGCAATTATAAAGCGTCTTTCACAACCACCAGAAGCCCCAAAGCTGTACAGCCAATGAAGCATTTTTGAAGTGGGAATGTGGGAAGTGCCACAGCCAGTTTTCACCCAGTAAGTTCTCACAAACAATGTGATAATGAGCAGAATCAGTTTTGTGCGATGTTGATTGAGGGATAAATATTGGTCAGGACACCAAGGGTAACTCACCTGCTCTTCTTCAAAATAGACTTATGGGATCTTTTACATCCAAAATTGGCATTTCTGACAGGTCAGCAATTCCCTGGAATATCTGTCTGGAAGGGAGTGGGACTTGAACCCATAACTGTCTGATCCAGAGCCCAGACTGCTAGCACTGGAGCTACCAGCTCATACCTTTAACCTGTGGCTTTGGCTATTCATTCAAACAACCAGCTCCCTACTTCCATTGGTGATCTTGGGCTGAGGGGAGTGACGGACTTCACTATTGTTGGGCAAAGCAAGTTGGCTCACCGTGTGCCCCCCCCTTAGCGGTCTGCTCTAGGCTTGTTAGCAAGTGGTACGCCTTGTATCAGAGAGAGAGAGTATGTGTGGGAGGACAGGGATTTATCAAAATAAAGGGAAAATATAATTGCTGCAGCAGCCTGGTTGAAAAAGGAGCAATTCTTAGCTATCTCTGAATATCATTTCTGAATATTTCAATCTCCTTTCAAACTTACTTTTCTAAGCATCACTTTCTTGGTGAAATAACTTAGTCTTGCTTTTTAGTTTGTGAAGGTTTTACAGGCACTGAGGCAGACCCGCTTTGTAAGATAATCATTTGGCAGTAAAGCAAGTGCACCTAGAAGGTGTTTTCTTCGGGTATGTTTTTGTAGCTGATCAGAGGCAGAGATATTGCCTAGACCATCCCGGGTGCCTGTCATTCCTGTTACACACAGAACTCAGTCCCAAAAATAACAAATTTACTCAGCACTTCTCTTTTTAACTTTGCAAATGCAGCATCAGGTCGCGCACCCAGTTTGAATGTTTTGAAACTCATTCATTTTGGGGTCACCCTGTCGTTTGGGGGCCCCATGTGCTTCATTGCAAATCTGCCCCTGAGCCTCACACAGAGAAAAGTGTGGAAATATGACCACTGCCTATAGAAAGTGAATGTCTTTTCTAAAGCACCATTCGGAAATCATCTCTTCATCGTTTTGCAGCTACATCTACAAGAATTTTGTTGCTCTTCTTCTCATTGTCCAGACTCATTAGAATCTCAGATCTTCAGTATATTTTCATCCTCAATGCAGCAGTGAATGATAGGGCTGTGAAAATCTTCATAGGGGTTAGAGATGTTTTGTCTTCTCAGGTCTTTCCCCAGTGTGTGTCGAGGGAGCAAAAGATTCCTGAGCGAGTCCTTGTTTCTTCTCTTCTAGATCAAGAGAGTTCAAGTGCTGCTATCCTTCAGCCTTCTCTCTTGGACCAGTATTTCTTAGAAAAAGCTCCACAGCCCTTATAGTTCAGCAGTACTGAAGTCTACACTTTGATTACCACCAGTCCTGCAAAGCTACTGTCCTATTTCACTGATCATAATGTCCTTTAAGGAAAAGAGGAATGCCTGCATGTCTCCATGACATCTTCCCTAAGAGCTGAAGACACTGTTAGAGACTGGATCCCTAATAACAGTGACTTTTGGGGAGCGGGGAATAGAGAGTAGGAGGAGGAATTGTGTAGAATCTGTAGCAATAAAAGAGGGTTAAAGAAATACACATGGGGACTAAGACCTCACACTATATTTTTCAGAAAATCAATATACATATCTTCATGGCTATTTCTAAAATTTTAAAAACGGGCCAAAGACTTTTTAAAATGGCTGAATCTATGTCTTTCTGTGACACCTGACCAAAAGGAGCTATCTGGCAGTTTCAAAGAAACTTACATCTTGTTGACACATTGTGGGCTGCACAGGGCAAATTCAAAGAGAAATATGTCTTTCTGTGACACCTGACCAAAAGGAGCTATCTGGCAGTTTCAAAGAAACTTACATCTTGTTGACACATTGTGGGCTGCACAGGGCAAATTCAAAGAGAAATATCTGCATTTCATAAGCCATGCTGACCCACCAGAGTCTATTCTGCCAAGACAAAGGACTCCGCAGCTTTCCTTTCAATTCTTAATGGGTGAGACCATTAACTATGTCAAGGATCCAGATAAGGGATATATATCTCTTGTCAAAAGACAGTGTGGAGAGGTGGGAGTCATGTGACATGAATCTCTAGCTGGTGGAACCAGTTATGCTGCCTTATTGTACTGCAAACTCAGTCTACCATTTTACCATCTACAAGTGCCTCACAGAAAAGGGGCCCTGCCCAGAGTGAATACCTAGCCCCAGCTACACTGTTCCTGCTGGAACTTCTGTACCATTTCCTATAAGACTGATTCATCCCTGCATGCCTACCTCATCGTATGAAGTCAGCTCCACCAGAAAAGAGAATTATACAGCATTGGTCATCCCAGTAACCTTCATGAAGGAATATCTTTTTGCACTTTGATTCTGGACTCTGGACTCATGTGAAACAATAATTCTTTTCTCTGTGGTCTTTGACCTGTAATTCTTTCTTTTTTCTATCCCTCTTTTACTGTATGAGTGCACAGGAGACAACATAGTGACCCTCCTTCCCTAGTTTGAGAGTGTGTAAATAAATTAACCCTTTAAGTTCACCTTATCTCAGGTTTGCTGTGGAGTTATTAATAGAAAATTGGATTGTACCAAAACTGAAGGGTTGGAAAATATACCACCACTTTTAAAGTGGGAAGCAAATTAAAAACACCTTTCTGTTCATGGAGGGTGCTGAGAGGGGAAATCAGGATTGTTTAAATTAACCCCACCCCCACCCCCCCCCCTCTCCTATCCATAACAAACATAATGTAAGTAGTTTAAAGTAAATGCAATCTAAATAGTTTAACAAGTAGTTAACATTGTTGGTAAGAATTTGATAGAATACTTGGGAGGTGTAATCTAATGGGCAATGAGTGATGTAACAGTGTCATCAGCAGTCATGTGCTAGACATTTGAGAGAGAGGATGGAATACTCTGTACTCATGAGCAATATACCTACTCTGTAACCTATCTTATAAAGAGTGTTAATAAACCAAAGTACCAGAGGAAGACTACAGCCTCTCTAGATAAGGTAGGCCACACACACCAGATACCAGCAACCACACCACCAGTATGTGAAACAGTTGGAGTCACACCTAACACAGAAGACGATGAATGTGGTTGTTGGAGGATAATCATCTCAGTCCTGGGATATCGCTGCAGGAGTTCCTCAAGGCAGTGTCCTGTGCCCAATCACCTTTAGCTGCTTCATCCAAGATCTTCCTTCCATCATAAGGCCAGGTGTGGAGATGTTTGATGATAATTGCAATGGTCAGTTCCACTTACTATTCCTCAGATATTGAAGCAGTCCTTGTCCATATGCAGCAAAGCCTGGACAACATTCAGGTTTGGGGTGATAAGTAATAACATTTGTGTCACACAAGTGCCAGGCAATAACCGTCTCCAACAAGAGAGAGTCTAGCCACCTCCCCTTGACATGCATCAGCATTACCATTGCTGACCACCCCACCATCAGCATCCTGGAGGTCGCCACTAACTGGACTAGTTGGTCAGAGGCTGGGTTTCCTGTGGTGTGTTCTTAACTCCCTAAAGCCTTTCCACCACCTATGAGGCACAATCAGGAATATTCTCCACTTGCACGGAGGAGTACAACTTTAACAACTCTCAGGCAACTCCCCACCATCCAGGACAAAGCAGCACATTATACTGGCACCTCATCCATCACCTTAAACATTGATTTTCTCTCACCACTGCTGCAATGTGACTGCAGTGTGTATCATCTATAAGATGTACTGCAGAAACTCACCAAGGCTTCTTCGACAGCACCTTTCAAGCCTTTGATTTCCAGCACCAAGACAAAGGACAGCAAGAGCATTGAACCACCATCATCTCCAAATTCTCATCCAAGTGACACACCATCCTGACTTGGAATTATATCATTGTTTCTTCATCATCACTGGTCATAATTCTGGAACTCCTTACCTAATAACATGGGTGTGCTGTGGGTATGCCTACACACATACAGTCCGCAGCAATGCAATAAGGCACATCACCATTACTCTCTCAAGGGCAATTAGAGTTGGTAAATAAATGCTGGGCTTGCCAATGACCATCAAATAAATAAACTTTTTAAAAGTGTGATCTCATCAAAGTCCCATATAATTGCATCAAGACTTCCTTACTCTTGTACTCCAATTACCTTGTCATGAAAGCTAATATGCTATTTGCCTTTTGAATTTCTTGCTATACCTGCATATTAACTTCCTGTGATCTGTGTGCAAGGGTACCCAAATCCCTTTGAATCCCAACATTTATTGGCCTCTAACCTCATACAAAATATTCTGTTTTTCCATTCTTCCTACCACAGTGGATAATTTCACATTTCCCCACATTATATTCATCAGCAACCTTATTGCCCAATTAGTCCTTATCCTTTTGCAGCCCCTTTGCTTTCTTCTTGCAGCTTACTTTCTCATCGTGCTTTGTACTGTTTCAACAGAGTGTGTAACTCTTTCAAGTACAAACCCATTTCCATCTGTTTCAGATGAAATTACATTGTTTCATAGTTTGCCATTGTGAGATTTGAACTCTTCGATCTTGGGGTTCCAAACCCAGTACCATAACCACTTGGCTATTTAGGCCAAGCTCAAAAGCATGGTCAACTGCTATCAGCTCTTTTGAGTACAAACCCATTTCCATCTGTTTCAGATGAAGTTACATTGTTTCATAGTTTGCCATTGTGAGAGTTGAACTCTTGATCTTGGGGTTACAAACCCACTACCGTGAGTCCCCTCCCCCATCCCCACCCCCTTTCTGTTTCCCCCTTCTTTTTTTTTTTCCCAATAAATTATAAAGATTTTCCTTTTCCCACCTATTTCCATTATATAAAATAAAAAAAAAAATAAAAAAAAAATAAATAAAAAAAAAACCCACTAGAGCTATACCTTGAGTGCCCTACCATCCATTCTTAATTAGCACATTCGTTTAGATAATATCACCAACTTTAACTTTAACACCTATGTGTTCTATTGTAGTATTGTTGTTGACATCTTTTGATGATCTGCTTCTATGACTGCTTGTTTGTCGCTACAACCACACCAACCCCCTCCACCTCTCTGTCTCTCTATCTCTCCGCCCCCCACACACACACCTTAAACCAGCTTATATTTCAGCTCTTTCCTGGACTCGAACTCAAGTTCTGTCGAAGGGTCATGAGGACTCGAAACGTCAACTCTTTTCTTCTCCGCCAATGCTGCCAGACCTGCTGAGTTTTTCCAGGTAATTCTGTTTTTGTTTTGCACTACCATAACCACTTGGCTATTTAGGCCAAGCAAAATCAAGGCTGACATTCCAATGCATTACTGAGGGAATGTTACACTGTTGAAATCTTTCGAGTACAAACACATTTCCATCTGTTTTCAGATGAAGTTACATTGATTGCCATGGTGAGATTTGAACTCTTGATCTTGGGGTCATAAGCCCAGTACCATAACCACTTGGCCATTCAAGCTGTTACAAAACATTGCGCGCCCATTGTGTGGCAGAGTGAATGTGGAGAGTGGTGACGTGAGCAGCCTCTGCTGGCAGCAAAGGCCTACTGCACCTGATATTCCCAGGCAGTCTCCCATCCAAGTACTAACCAGGACTGAGTCTGCTTAGCTTCTGAGATCAGACGAGATCGGGTGTTTTCAGACTAGTAATGCCGTAGGCCTCATCGTGCTTTGTATCATCAGCAAACCTGGATATACTATAATTGGTCCCCTCATCTAAGTCATTGACATAGATTGTAAATAGCTGTAGCCCAAGCACTGATCCTTGTGAAAATCCACTAGTTAAAAGCTGCTACCCTGAAGCTAACCTGTTTATTCCTACTCTCGTTTTCTAACATATTATGTGGCACCTTATTGAATGAACATAAGAATGCCTTCTGAAAATCCAAATACACTACATCTACTGGTTCCCCTTTACCTAATCTGAGTTACATTCTCAAAAAACTCTAATAGATTTGTCAAAAATGATTTCCTTTTCATAAAACTATAAACCTGTTGAATCTGCCTAATCATATTATGATTTTCCAAGTGCCCTATTACCATGTCCTTTATCTAATTTCCAAATCTACCTCAGCCAACTGAACCCTCATACTTTCTAATTGTCATCCAATAAGACGGTCACTCCGGCGCCGGAATCTAACTTGAAATTGGTTAGATGGCTGCTTACTGAGATGTCCATGTTTCAGAAGGAGGATCCACATTGTCTGGTGTTGCCCAGGAAGAAGGGCTTTGTGTCTTCCATGTCAGTGACTTAGACTTTGTGGATTGCTGTCAGACTGTCTGCGGGGTCTGGGGGGCGTGACTGGCATAGCCTGCTGAAGTGTCCCTGCTTGTGACAGTGAAAAGCTTTTAGAAGCACTAGCCAAACATTGGAGCTTCCTATGGGTGCGCTTCAGCCCCCAGTGCTGCACAGTCGTTCGCAGGGTGGTTGGGGTTTGGCTTACCCTGGCTCGGACAGTCCCTGTACTGTGGCCGGATGTGGTAGACAGAGATGTGGCTTCTGCCCCATGAAGTGCTCTCACCTCTAAGAATTGTCCGCTTTGTCTCACAGCTCAGACAGCCCGACTAGCTGGACAGCCTTGTAGAGAGTGAGGCCTTTCCTGGCTTGGAGAATGCCGCCCTTAATGATTCTGTCTTGAATGAGCTCTGATTTAGATCTATGTATTCACATCCCTCTGCCATGCAGTAAATGTTGTTGATATAGGAATCAACAGGCTCCCCAGGCTGCTGGACTCTCCTATTCAAGTTAAGGCGTTCCAAGATCTTGTTAGATCCCAGGTTGAAAAAGAGGTCAAAATATTTTAAAACATCTTCAAACTTAGCAGATGATTTATCTATGGCTTGCCTGGCAAAGATACCATCTGCAATTGGCCCAATTGAATAAAGTAATGTGCTGACTTGTTCTCCCTCCTACTTTTTATTTAATCCTGCAGCTTTGCTATATCTGAGGAACCTTTTTCTCCAGTAATTCCAATTGTGAGATTGGTTTGGGCCATAGGTAAGGCTCATTGGGGGTAGCAATTAAAAATTGTGATCCAAGATCAAAAAAATTTAAAGTGTGGGTGTCCCTTTCAGAGATCAGGGGATTTCAAAATTGCACCGCCGGTATTTCTGAGAAGACTTTTGCGCACTTCAGACTTTTGGCATGACTTTTAAAATGGTGGCAACAGACTGGGGGGAGGAAAATGCTGTGAAATGGTCATGGGCCGGGTCACAACTGTGGGCCAGTTGAAAGGAGGTGGCTTGCCGCAGGTAGGTCCAGGTCGGGAGGGCAGAAGCCTCACTGGCTGGGAGGCCGAAAATTTTGCGAGGTACTTGGGCTTTCATTTAAATGGGGTTTTCTGCATGCTTGATGGTATTGTATTTATTTTGTTGCACTCTGGACCTGGGGGCAATGTGGAGGGGACGCCGAGTCAGAGGCCCATCTAGCGACGAACGTGCAACTAAGTTTTCTGCCAGAGTGACTTTTAAACGAAATAGCGCTTAGGACTGGCTTCGCTGAAACTTTAAGAAGATTGTATCTCACCCTGCAGGCTGCTGGCTGCTAGCGCTGCTTTGTTGAAGCTGCCTCCATAGGGACCCAGTAGGGACTTCAGCTTGAGCTTAACTTCTGACTTTTTTTCTGCTGCCAAGATCTTCTGTCTCTGGAGTTTTTCAGGTGAGTTTTCTCAGCTTCTTGCTTGTTGAGTGAGGTTTCTTTTTTGAGCAGAAATTTGTTGCTGGTGCCTTTTCCTTGATCTCTTCAGTCTTATTACAGAGGATGTGGAGTTTGATCTCCAGCTGTCACTATGTTTTGTTGGGCTGTTATTAACCATGGTGTAGGCTGCTTAGACACCATTAAGCAGACTTGTAGAAGCTACCAAGAAGTCTTTATTAACATTACTGAACACTATGTATTTACAGTAGAGTGCACAGTATGGAGAGGAATCCATGGCAAGTCATTACGTATTGCTACCTAGCTCTACATTGCTGACCTAAGCTCCAGATCAGTTGTCTTCTTACATCATTGGTGGGCGGTACTGTACTCAGCTCCAGGTTAACCTGTAATGTACCAGATCCTCCTACTACACCTGTGACCCCATCAACTCCAGCTGGTCAGGCTGAGGAGGATGTACCTGCCCCAGAGCAGGAGACTCTTATCAGGCCGGGGCCCTCCAGGCCTTGGGCCTTGAGAGGACGTCTGCCAAGGTCATCTGGGACAACAGCAGTCGGCAGGTTGCATCCACCTCTGCTGCGGATGTTGAGGATTCACCTAGATGTAGCAGTAAGGTTAGAAAAGTTAAGTACTGAGAGCACTATGGTAGCAAGGGTGTTCATTCACTGTGTATACTTTGAACATCTGTGGATATATTTTGCTATTCTACCTCAAAGTCTCAACTAGTGAATCGCTCTTCCATGTGATGCCGAAGTCATCCAAGTGTAACAGATGCCCAACCTCCTCAAGTGTCTCCCATCGTGTCCCTCAGGCCGCTGTTGTCTCACTGAATCTCAGCTTAGTTAGTTGCCTTTACGTCCACAGAGCAACATGAACAAAGCCAGTTGCTATATGAAATGATGGTTGGACAATGCATATGTAAGATTTGTACCATAGAATCTTATAATGTGGTCTCATGAGTGTAGATTTTGAAAAATTTTTGTGATCCTGATGCTGCTGTACTGAAGTCTACTCTCTGTGGATGTTCTAGGTTTTAAATGCGACTTACCTTGGAGGCATTGAAACCAAGTGAACTTTTCAATGGCCTCCATGTAATGACTGTCAGGTTTGGGTGTGGGTTATAGTTCAAGTAATTGTCAGGGACCTTAGCCTTTCCTGCCAGCCTGCAGTGTTAACTTACGACCAGGTGTACAATTAAACATTACCCTTATAATAGTTCCTACGGTCCACCTGCATGATGCAGCGCAATGGACCTAATTAGCACTTGGTGACTCTTGAACTGCTTGCTTGACGGCAATGAGTATGTGATGTTGTAGGTGTGTGCCTAGCCTCATGATACATGTGAGGATGCTGGTTTGCACCTGACGGTCTGGCTAACGTGGTTCGACTAACTATCCTAGCTCTCATAAGGGCAATCGACATGGTTTTCTGATTGTGACAGTGCCATCAGTATCCTAGGCTTCCTAGTACATATCTCAATCTGCTGGAATGAAAATACGGAGGCCTTTCAAGGGATCAGAGCAAAGCTCCAGTACATCTGCTAAGTAGTCTTTAGCATAAATGAAGTTACTAAGTGACCTTTAAATGCAATATTGTGACTGACTGGGCCAGGTCACTCCCAGATACCAGAGCAATGCTGGGCATGAACTTGGAAAGCTCCTGATGAAGGCAGGGTCATGCGTGTTTGTCAATGATCAGGCGATGGTTCAGCTGAAGCTGTTTGTGTGCACACAAAGGTAACCAGACTCACATGCTCACATCCATGATTGGGAGTGACAGATCACAGTGTCCTGAAGAGCAATCTCATCCTTTGGGGATGAGGCCTGAATATTATTCACGCATGAGAGATGGCCTTTGGAGAGATGTCGCTGTCCGTATTTAGATTAGTCCTTAGATGATCAAGCGATAACCAGTGATTGATGATTGCCTCTTTGAGGTGCCTTACAATGCTCCAGGATTACTGCCATGAGTACATTGATGTTTTCAGTGGCACTCCTGCCTCTTGAAAGCTGCCATAGCCAGTGAAATGGTGCAATGCTTGAAAGGACTGCACCATGTCTACTTGCTTCAGATTGAGTGCTGGTGGAGTTCTTATCCAATTACAGAATGACCACATGCTCCAGAGGCTGCCTAGCCTTCCAAGGATGAGGCTATTATTATGCAAGATTGTGATTGCTCATTCTGAGAATGATGTTCTTCATTGAGATGTTGAGGATACCAAAGAATGTGTTAATATCAATCCTACATCAAAGGGAAAGGTTAAATGGGCTCACATGAGCTAGTCTTCTTCATTGCCTTGGTACCTTGTCACTATAAGGGTCTCACAGGAATATCTATCTTGTCTGGCTAATGCAATGGCCTCTTCCTTTGAGGCGTCATCATCCTCACCCTCTTCAATGTCATCCCTTTCAATGTCCTCCTCTTCAGGGGAGCTGTTCTGCCCTTATTCCTGACATTCCATCCCCAGGTCCCCGCCTTGCAGCTGAAGTATCATTGGTAGCTGAACTTCCCCCACACCTACTGCCTGCAGCCACCCCATGCATGGCAGTGCATTCATAAAGGGGGCTGGATCTGGATGAGTACCATCAGGCGCTATCAACCTCAGTCAGGGCACTGTCAGGCTGCCTCCTTTGGAGTAGACTAGAGCCCAGCCTTATACTATTTTAATGGCTGCGTAAACCCTGATCATCCCAACTACAATGCTTAGGGTTGTCAGGAGCATGTTGCATATGTACTGTAGCCATAGCCTCTTAATAATTGTCATCCTTCTGACTTTTTCACGTTCCTCTGTGAGGGACAAAGAGTCAATCATACCAAATCAAAATTTGGCTCAAGCCTGAATGGATTCTCACAGGAACGTGTACCACGAGTTAAGGTGCCCAAATCCTTCAATTGGCATTTGAGTTTTCCTAACAATGTCTCAGCCGAGCTTTGCTCTCCATGTCCTGAAACGGTAATTAGTTTGGTGGCCCTTCAATCAGCCCAAAGTGCAGTAGCCGACTTCTCCCACAAGCCCTCAGACCCTTCCTGGGGATTATTTCCAAGATTATTTTTCAACTGTGTCATTCCATCAGTTGTCAAGATGGTGCTGCTCCAATTCTATTTTGAGAGCATCTTCCAACTCCCTCCTGTCACTCCTAAGTCCCCTCTATTGTCCTCGAAGCTCATCTTGTACAAGTTTCCTTCCCTCCGATCATTCTTCTGCTTCCCCCTTTAACCCTGGAGCCCATCGTCATATTAAAATCCCTGTCCACCCCTCGAACTGTTTGCTGTCAATGTCCCCATACCCCATGTCAACTTCACCCCTCCCTATGTAGAAGTCCTATGCATAGTGACCTACTGGGACCCCACTGAGCCCATTGACTGCCCCCCTCTTACTTGCCAGTTCCCCATTTACGGGCTACAGATGCCTCTCCTGACTATGACAGTGCCATCTGCTGCCCAGTACCAAGCCACCAACCCCAGGAACCAAATGTGTGAGGGGCTGACTATGCCTTGCATACCATGCTGTGCATGACCGACACTGCACAGACAGGCTATCCCCCTCCCTGGATCAGGACTAAGATATGTGTGCTAGGCATAGTCCTGTAGCATATTCCACACTGCCCCTGGACTTCCTTTACATTCTGCCCCTGACAACATGGTTCACTCTGCCCCAGCACTGCCTTTAAATCCTGGCCCCAACACTGTGCACCACCCCAGGGCTGCCTTTAAATTCTAGCCCCGTTGCCGTGCTGTGCACTGCCCCAGAACTGACTCACACTTATCCAGCACCCCCCCCCCGGCTTTTCCTTTAAGCCCCTCCTCCCAAGACATATATCTCTATTCACCCCTTCCCTCCACGGCTCCAGTCACCATGCCCCCTCCCCGCACCACCCCCCACACCCCCTCAAGTCATGTGTCTTTGTCACTCTGTCCACCCTTTCCCTCCCAGGCTCCAGTCACCCCCTCACCAGTCATAAGAGTCTGCCTTCCACCCCTTCCCTTGCCTCTTTCCAATCACACTCCCACCATCCCCCCTAGTCAAGCATCTGTCTTCCACCCTCTTCCCTTCCCATTGGTCTTGCCTGAGCAGCCTTGGCACGGGGTTGGAGCAGCTGTGAGAGCAGCACAGGGAAAGATAGGCAAATGCTGCATGTACAAACCTCGAAATTATGAGTGAAGTGCACATCACCAAGTGCACACCACTTATATCCAGTCATGAATCAGACCGGGCTGATTATCTGCTGGCGGCGCAGTCAGGTTTGGAATGTGGACATGATTCCAATGAGCTGGGTCTTTAATGAGCATTTAAGAGGTGCAAAGGGATGCAAACGCAGCTCTCAACATGGAGCAGTGGGAACTCGACCCACCAGGAACGTTGGGAGGGGAAAATTCCAACTCATTTTCCCACCAGCAGAAAACGGACTTTTGCCATCACTCCAAACTTTGTGGCCCCGTCCGCCACGATTCCCACCTTTGGCAGGACCGGAAAATCTGACCCTTGACCTAAAAAGACCTATTCCTTATTTGGTTGCTCAACATACTATTCTTAAAAAAATCTGTCTTCAATGCATCCCATTAACTTGTCCTCCAAGCTACTTTTGACATTTTTATTTTTTGCCCTGTATGAAGATTAAAGTCTCTCAGGATTATTACATTAACCTTGTTACATGACCCTCTGGTTCTCTGATCCATATGCTGGCAAACATTAAGGTTGCTGTCCGGGGGCCCATAAACTATTCCCACGAGTGTTTCCTGGCCTTTATTATTCCTTAGTTGTATCCATCCGGATTCTATATTCTGATTTTCTAAGCTAGAATCCTTCCTCCATACTGCCATTAACTTTCCATTATTATCAGGGCTACTCTTTTTCCATTTTGCCTATCATTCCTAAAAGTCAAGTATCCTAGAAAAGTTAGTTCCTGACCTTGGTCATCCTGCAATCACGTCTTAGTAATGACTAAAAGATCAAACTCAATTATCTTCATTTGTGCAATTAGTTCATCTAACTTTGCAGGGGAGGCGATGGCATAGTGGTATTGTCGTTGTACTAGTAATCCAGAGATCCAGGGTAATGCTCTGGGGACCTGGGTTTAATGGTGGACTTTGAATTCAATAAAGGTATGGAATTAAAAGTCTAATGATAATCATGAAACCATTGTCGATTGTTGTAAAAACCCATCTGGTTCACTAATGTCCTTTAGGAAAGGAAATCTGCCGTCCTTACCTGGCCTGGCATACATATGAATCCAAACCCACAGTAATGTGGTTAACTCTTAAATGGCCTAGCAAGCCACTTAGTTGTATCAAACTGCTACAAAGTCACAAAAAATGAATGAAATTGGACTGATTACCCAGCATCGACCTAGGCACCAGAAATGACAACAGCAAACTCAGCCCTGTTGGCCCTGCAAAATCCTCCTGACTAACATCTGGGGGCTAGTGCCAAAATTGGTAGAGCTGTCTCACAGACCAGTCAAGCAACAGCCTGACATAGTTATCCTCATGGAATAATACCTTACAGATAATGTCCCACTAGCAGGACAGGCCCAGCAGAAATGATGGTGCAGTGGTATACAGTTGGTAGGGAGTTGCCCTGGGAGTCCTCAACTTTGACCCCTGACCCCATGACGTCTCATCAGGTCAAACATGGACAAAGAAACCTCCTGTTGGCTACCACGTACCACCCTCCCTCAGCTGATGAATCTGTGCTTCTCCATGTTGAACACCACATGGAGGAAGCACTGAGGGTAGCAAGGGTGCAGAATGTTCTCTTGGTGGGGGATTTCAATGTCCATCACCAAGAGTGGCTCAGTAGCACCACTACTGACTGAGCTGGCCAAATCCGAAATGACATAGCTGTTAGACTGGGTCTCCAGCAGGTGGTGAGGGAACCAACAAGAGGGAAAAACATACTTGATTTCATCCTCACTAACCTGCCTGCTGCAGATGCATCTGTCCAAGAAAGTATTGGTAGCAGTGACCACCACCCAGTCCTTGTGAAGACCAAGTTCCGTCTTCACATTGAGGATAGCCTCCATCGTGTTGTGTGGCACTACCACTGTGCTAAATGGATTAGATTTTGAACAGATCTAGCAACTTAAGACTAGGTATCCATGAGGCGTTGTGGGCCATCAGCAGCTGCAGAATTGTAGTCGAACACAATCTGTAACTTCATGACTCAGCATATCCCCCACTCTTCTGTTACCATCAAGCTAGGGGATCAACACTGGTTCAATGATGAATGCAGGAGGGCATGCCAGGAGCAGCACCAGACATACCTCCAAATGAGATGTCAATGTGATGAAGCTATACCACAGGACTACTTGCCTGCCAAACAGCATAAGCAGCAAGACATTGACAGAGCTAAGTAATACCACAACCAACAGGTCAGTTCTAAGCTCTGTGATACCACAACCAACAGGTCAGTTCTAAACTCTGTAGTCCTGCCACGTCCAATCGTGAATGGTGTGGACAATTAAACAGCTCACTGGAGGAGGAAGCTCCACAAATATCCCCATCCTCAATGATGGGGGAGCCCAGCACATCAATGCAAAAGATAAGGCTGAAGCATTTGCTACAATCTTCAGCCAGAAATGTTGAGTTGATGATCCATCTCAGCCTCCTCTGGAGGTTCCCAGCATTAGAGATGCCAGTCTTCAGCTAATTTGATTCACTCTACGTGATATCAAGAAACGCTGAATGCACAGAATATTGCAAAGGCTACGGGCCCTAACAATATTCTAGCAATAGTACAGAAGACTTGTGCTGCAGAATTTGCTGCGTCCCTAACCAAGCTTTTCCAGTGCAGCTACAACACGGGCATCCACCCGACTATGTGGAAAATTGCTCAGGTATGTCTTGTACACAAAAAGCAGGACAAATCCAACCCAGCCAATTATCATCCCATCAGTCTACTCTAGATCATCAGTAAAGTAATGGAAGGGGTCAACAACAGTGCTATCAAGAAGCACTTGCTTAGCAATAGCCTGCTCACTGACTCCCATTTTGGGTTCCACCAGGGCCACTCAGTTCCTGACCTCATTACAGCCTTGGTTCAAACGCGGACAAAAGAGCTGAACTCCCGAGGTGAGGTGAGAGTGACTGCCCTTGATGTCAAGGCAGCTTTTGACTGGGTGTGGCGTCTAGGAGCCCAAACAAAATTGGAGTCAATGGGAATCAGGGGAAAATGTCTATGCTGGTTGGAATCATACCTAGCACAAAGGAAGATGGTTTTGGTTGTTGGAGGTCAGTCATCTCAGTTCCAGGACATCATTGCAGGAGTTCCTCAGGGTAGTGTCCTCGGCCCAACCATCTTCAGCTGCTTCATCAATGACCTTCCTTCAATCATAAGGTCAGAAGTGGGGAGGTTCACTGATGGTTGCACAATGTTCAGCACCAGTCGTGACCTTCAGATACTGAAGCAGTCCATGTCCAAATGCAGCAAGACCCGGACAATATCCAGGCTTGGGCTGACAAGTGGCAAGTAACATTCGTGCCACACAAGTGTCTGGCAGTGGCCATCTCCAAGAAGAGAGAATTCAACCATCACCCCTTGATGTTTAATGGCATTACCATCACTGAATCCCCCACTATCAACTTCGTGGGGGTTATCGTTAACCAGAAACTGAACTGGACTAGCCCTATAAATACTGTGGCTTCAAGAGCAGGTCAGAGGCTAGGAATTGTGCAATGAGTAACTCGCCTCCTGACTCCCCAAAGCCTGGCCACCATCTACAAGGCACAAATCAGGAATATGATGGAATACTCCCCCACTTGTCCAGATGAGTGCAGCTCCCACAACACTAAAGAAACTCGACACTGTCCAGGACAAAGCAGCTCACTTGATTGGCACTACATCCACAAACATTCACTTCCTCCATCATCAACGAACAGTAGCAGCAGTGTGTACCATCTACAAGATGCACTGCAGGAATTCACCAAGGGCTCCTTATAAAGCACCTTCCAAACCCAAGTCCACTACCATCTAGAAGGACAAAGGCAGCAGATAGATGGGAACACCACCACCTGGAAGTTCCCCTCCAAATCACTCACCATCCTGACTTGGAAATGTATCACCGTTCTTTCACTGTCGCTGGGTCAAAATCCTGGAACTCCCTTCCTAACAGCACTGTGGCTGTACCTACACCACTAAGACTGCAGCGGTTCAAGAAGGCAGCTCACCACCCCCTTCTCAAGGGCAACTAGGGATGGGCAATACATGCTGACCCAGCCAGCAAAGCCTACATCCCGTGAATGAATTTTAAAAAATTCATTGGCATGAATTTTGTGTTTGTAGGATGCACACGATCAGTGGGCTCAGGGATAGATGAGAAATGCTCCCTTGACCACTGACAAAGGCTCAGCACTGCCAGCGGGGACAGGAAGAGGGTGGGCACCGATGTCACCCCGGGTGCTGGTGAGTACTTCCACTGAGCTCCCTGAAAGCAGACATCTGCCTCAGGGAGCTGCAGACCTGCAAATAACAAAAGAAAGCACAAAAATGCTGCAAAAATTGCCCATACAGCACAATCAAGCATATCTCATAAAATGCTGTTCTCAGATATTTCTTTCTATTTTATATCCTAACGGAGATTTCATCCCGCACTTGGATGAGATGTGAACAAAAATGTTTAGTCCACCTGGCCAATTGGCCCTTCTGCCAACTGTAGGTTGGATGAGCCATGACAAATTGCTTACAATTGCACTGTTAATGACTTTAATTGGCCCTTTAATTGTCGGCGGGCGCTCTTCCCACTGCTGCTTGCTACCGAGCAAAATATCACACGAGTGTGTGATGATGTTGGGACTGTAAAATTCTGCCCATTATGAATGCTTTGTGCATTCAGATAAAGCACCGTTAATTTCAATATTTTACCGTTTTCACCTGATATGGACTTTGTCGTTAATGCCCCTAATACTGTTACTAAACTTTCTGCCCCTTCCTGACACAATCTACTTGATTTTACCCAAACCAATACTCGGCTCTACAGGCTTAGCTTCTCCCTTTAGACTTTAAAAATTGCCCTTATCTGAACCCTCCCTGCCCCCTTTTTAGATTAAAACAGAGTCCACCACATGGTGATGCAGAGAGATACCTCAACAACTCATGGGCAATAATACTGCTTTTATGTATTACACAAGTGAACCTCTGGCCACTAACTTGACAGCAGATTTTCACGGTAAAATTGATTAATGAATGTCTCTGTGAAATCTGCCACCATAACAGAATAAAAGCAACTACCAGAAAGCATTGCACAGACGGGTACGTTTTAAAAGAAATTTACTGTGTTACTATACATGTCTAATGATTAAAAGGAGTTTGTATGTTTTTCATTTTTTTGGAATTTCGTTTTAAAAGAACTATATAATTGTTATTTTGATAGGTGTATGTTGAAGTATGTTGCATTGGTTACGCAGATTAGGGTCAGTAAATTTCTTAAAATCTGGTCCCACATACATGACTAAACAAACATGAATTATGTAGAGGTTCCAAGTGCATTTACAGTATAAACCAAAAAACAATCGCTGCTGCAGAGCCCTATAATTATTTAATGGGATCTCAAAAATCACGATCAGATTTATTCCCATTCCGTCACCACAGAAATAGCCACTGTCAGTGTAACTGCCACCTTCTCATAGTTTTGCTTGAGTTTTTAATCAATAAACTATTCTAAATGTAGTTTTTTTTTACAGTGACAGATATTGGGTAGTGCATTCAAAAAAGTGACCCAAGGGCAGTGCAGCCCCACACTGCTCCACAAGCTGAATTACTGCTGATTTGAGGAGGTATGACATGAACCTCCAGGCAGACCTTCTCAGGAAAGTGAAATCTTAGTCAGGGTCCCCCAGGGCCATTCTTCTGCATTTCCCCGCTGTTCGCTTTGATGGCCTGAAAGTAGATGATTCATCCTCTCAGTTGGTCATTGCATTTGGAAAATCCAAGTGAAAATAACTAACATCCAACTGGCCAGCTGCCTGCACATGACAGGCATAAAAGAGACAGTTGGCTGGCTTTTGGCAGGTGAAGATTGGGTAGTCTGAACAGTCCCACTTCTCCAGGCCCCATAAAGGAAAGTTTTTTCACTCATCTCTAAGGCTCCTGCTTCTAGTCTGGCATGTTTCACTGGTTGGAGTGACCACAATGGTGCAATAAAGTGGTTGGGTACAAATTCTACTTTGTGCAAAGTTCTTTTGATTCTTCCAGTCATTGTGGTTGGTGGAAGGATGGTGACAGAAGCTGTGGATGAATTCCATGTGGGCAGAGGGAGAACAAAAGGCAACCTAGGAGTTAGACTTATCATTCCAGCTGTTCCAGTGCAGTTACAACACTGGCATCTTCCCATGTGGAAAATTGCCCAGGTATGTCATGTCCACAAAAAGCAGGATAAATTCAACTCAGTCAATTGCAGTTCCATCAGTCTCCTCTTGATCATCAGCAAAGTGATGGAAGGTGTTGCTGACAGTGCTCTTAAGCGGCACTTACTCGGCAATAGCCTGCTCACTGATACTCAGTTTGTGTTCTGCCAGGACCACTCAACTCCTGACCTCATTACAGCCTTGGTCCAAACAAGGATAAAAGAGCTGAACTCAAGAGGTGAGGTGATAGTGACTTGAAGTCAAGGCAGCATTTGACAACTGAGGTGTCAAGGAGCCCTAGCAAGATGGAAGTCAATGAGAATCAGGAGAAAAACTCTCCACTGATTGGAGTCATACCTCAGACAAAGGAAGATGGTTGTGGTTTTTAGAGGTCAAGCATCTCAGTCTTGGGACATCAGTGCAGGAGTTCCTCAGGGTAGTGTCCTAGGACCAACCATCTTCAGCTTCTTCATCAATTACCTTTCCTCCATCATAAGGTCAGAAGTGGGGATGTTCGCTGATGATTGTACACTGTTCAGCACCATTCATGGCTCCTCAGATACCGAGGCAGTTCATGTCCATATTCAGCAAGACCTGAACAATATTCAGGCTTAGGATGATAAGTAGCAAGTAATAATTCCACCACACAAGTATCAGACAATGACCATCTCCAGAAAGAGAGCCTTGACGTCGATGTCATGAGCATCGCTGAATCCTCCACTATCAATATCCTGGGGGTTACCATTGACTAGAAACTGAACTAAGCTAGCCATATAAATACTGTGGCTACAAGAGCAGGTCAGAGGTTGGGAATTCTGTGTGATTAACTTACCTCCTGACTCCCCAAAGCCTGTCCACCATCTATTAGGCACACGTTAGTAGTGCAAAGGAATACCCTCCATTTGCCTGGATGAGAGCAGTTCCAACAACACTCAAGAAGCTTGGCACCATCCAGGACAATGCAGCCCATTTGAATGGCACCCAATCCACCATTTAAACTTTTATTTCCTCTAACACTGATGCATAGTGACAGCAACCTTGCATTGCAGCAACTCACCAAACCCCCTCTGGTAGCACCTTCTATACCCACGACCCCTACCACCCAGAAAAACAAGGGCAACAGATGCATAGGAACATCACCAGCTGCAAGTTCCCCTCCAAGCCACATATCGTCCTGACTTGAACCTATACCGCCATTCCTTCACTGTTGCTGGGTCAAAATCCTTGAACTCCCTTCCTAACAGCACTGTAAGTGTACTGGCACCAAATGGACTATAGCAGTTTAAGAAGACAGCTCACCACCAACTTCTCAAGGGCAATTGGAGATGGGAAACAGACGCTGGCCTAGATAGCGAGGCCCCTATCCCATGAAGGAATAGATTAAAAAATTAGGTTTTAAGTTTTTTGCATGACAAATTGCTGAAAGTATTGCAGCAACAGAAAAAGAGCATCTGCGGCAGTGTGTGGGGCTTTGAATCCCCTTAACCCAATAAGATTGAAAGGTTGTGAAATTAGCTGTGTCAGGACTGAGAAGAAAGTATAAATTAGAATGGGTGAATTCAAGATCACAAAGAAAAATAAAGAGAGGGACAGAAAGATTTGAATAAAAGAGAGAATAAAAGGTAAAAGGAAAATAAATAAAAGCCTTACATTTAAAATTTTATATTTTTAAAATCGCCAACTAAATTGCAAACTGAGAAATGAGTCTGCACATTAATTTTTAATAACAAAGGCCAGAATTTTCCAGCCCGTCACACCGGTGGCATCTTCCAGTCCCGCCGACGTGAATGGAGATTTCAGTGGCTCACCAGCCCCGCTGCGGGGGAGCCCACCACAGGACTACAGGAAAAGAGTTGGCTCGTAGTATTTAACATTTAACATGTCGTCAAAACTAGATTTAGATCGAAATAAGCAAGGCTTAAATTTCTGTGGTGAATTTACTTCATATCCTTGCAGAAATACAGCAAATGTACTCCATTTAGTTCATATCAAAAATGATGAGCCAGGCAGTGAGTCACCATTTTGGCAGAACTAATGGCAGAGATGCTCATCTTGGCCAACTTTAGATTTCTGTGTTGAACTGCACATCCGCCTTTTCCTGATGTTTCTGTAACATTTGTGCATAAATACACAAGTTTCATTAGTCTTCTCGTTATTTATCAGCAAAGTGTGGTTTATTGGTTTGTCAAATTGGGACAAATTTGCTGTCCTTTGCTAATTATTTGTATAGGTTCTGAATTCCAATTTAATCATAAAACACAAACATGAGTATTAAAATCTTCCCAATTTTACTGGAAATAGAAATGTTCTTTTAATAAGGTGCTTGTTAATTAGATGATGTATTTTAAGCGCCCTGGCAACTAGCTGCCAAGACAAAAAATCTAATCTAATGCTTGTGCCAATCCAATGATTGTATACGTATTCAGGCTCCTCCTAATATCAATTTTAACATCATTTCAATTACATCACACTGCTGCTACTCTATTTGTTGTGCCCACCACATAATGATAAGATAACTCTAAGAAAGAGATTCTTCTACCTGAACCTCAGCTAAGAACAGTATGTCAGATGTCTCAGCTTCACTAAGGACATTCTCACAGAAATCCGCCACCTGCTGCAGTCTCAACTGCAGCCTCAGAGCAGGTATCTTTTCCAATGCCTGTGAAGGTGACCTTGGCTGTGGCTCTCATCTCCAGAGCTGTCTATAGTTCCACAAGGAAGGTTACTGAGGTTCTGCATTCTGCATTTCATTCTCTCTTGCTAGAGGGCAAGAGCAGAGCGAGCACCCAGCTTTCTTAGAATTGCAGGCTTCTCCATGCTACAGGGGAGCCATTGACTTCACATAAACCATGACAAGCCACTTCTGAGATGGACTTCAATCAAAAGGCATTCCGTTCCTTCAAAGTCTGACTTCTGTGTGACTATACGCAGCAAATCATACAGAAAAACATCTATTTTTCTGCCAGCAGGAGTGCTTAATTTGCCATAGTCCAATGCAATCTTCATTTGAACCACCACAATAAAACAAAGGGTGGGGCTACTGAACAACAAGAGCTATCCAATAAAAACAAAAAAACTGCGGATGCTGGAAATCCAAAACAAAAACAGAATTACCTGGAAAATCTCAGCAGGTCTGGCAGCATCGGCGGAGAAGAAAAGAGTTGACGTTTCGAGTCCTCATGACCCTTCGACAGAACTTGAGTTCGAGTACAAGAAAGAGTTGAAATATAAGCTGGTTTAAGGTGTGTGTGGGGCGGGGGGGGGGGCGGCGGAGAGAGAGAGAGAGAGAAGTGGAGGGGGTTGGTGTGGTTGTAGGGACAAACAAGCAGTGATAGAAGCAGATCATCAAAAGATGTCAACAACAATAGAACAAAAGAACACATAGGTGTTAAAGTTGGTGATATTATCTAAACGAATGTGCTAATTAAGAATGGATGGTAGGGCACTAAAGGTATAGCTCTAGTGGGGGTGGGGAGAGCATAAAAGATTTTAAAATATTTAAAAATAATGGAAATAGGTGGGAAAAGAAAAATCTATATAATCTATTGGAAAAAAAAAGGAAGGGGGAAACAGAAAGGGGGTGGGGATGGGGGAGGGAGCTCAAGACCTAAAGTGGTTGAATTCAGTACTCAGTCCAGAAGGCTGTAGAGTGCCTAGTCGGAAGATGAGGTGTTGTTCCTCCAGTTTGCGTTGGGCTTCACTGGAACAATGCAGCAAGCCAAGGACAGACATGTGCGCAAGAGAGCAGGGTGGAGTGTTAAAATGGCAAGCGACAGGGAGCTTTGGGTCATTCTTGCGGACAGACCGCAGGTGTTCTGCAAAGCGGTCGCCCAGTTTACGTTTGGTCTCTCCAATGTAGAGGAGACCACATTGGGAGCAACGAATGCAGTAGACTAAGTTGGGGGAAATGCAAGTGAAATGCTGCTTCACTTGAAAGGAGGTGAGGAGAGAGGAAGTGAAGGGGCAGGTGTTGCATCTTTTGCGTGGGCATGGGGTGGTGCCTTAGGAGGGGGTTGAGGAGTAGGGGGTGATGGAGGAGTGGACCAGGGTGTCCCGGAGGGAGCAATCCCTACGGAATGCCGATAGGGGGGGTGAAGGGAAGATGTGTTTGGTGGTGGCATCATGCTGAAGTTGGCGGAAATGGCGGAGGATGATCCTTTGAATGCGGAGGCTGGTGGGGTGATAAGTGAGGACAAGGGGGACCCTATCATTTTTCTGGGAGGGAGGAGAAGGCGTGAGGGCGGATGCGCAGGAGATGGGCCAGACACGGTTGAGGGCCCTGTCAACGACCGTGGGTGGAAAACCTCGGTTAAGGAAGAAGGAGGACATGTCAGAGGAACTGTTTTTGAAGGTAGCTGTGGGAGTCGGTGGGTTTGTAATGGATATTGGTGGACAGTCTATCACCAGAGATTGAGACAGAGCAGTCAAGGAAGGGAAGGGAAGTGTCAACAATGGACCACGTGAAAATGATGGAGGGGTGGAGATTGGAAGCAAAATTTATAAATTTTTCCAAGTCCCGACGAGAGCATGAAGCAGCACTGAAGTAATCATCGATGTACCGGAGAAAGAGTTGTGGAAGGGAGCCGGAGTAGGACTGGAGCAAGGAATGTTCCACATACCCCATAAAGAGACAGGCATAGCTGGGGCCCATGCGGGTACCCATAGCCACACCTTTTATTTGGAGGAAGTGAGAGGAGTTAAAGGAGAAATTGTTCAGCGTGAGACCAAGTTCAGCCAGATGGAGGAGAATAGTGGTGGACGGGGATTGTTCGGGCCTCTGTTCGAGGAAGAAGCTAAGGGCCCTCAGACCATCCGGGTGGGGGATGGAGGTGTAGAGGGATTGGACGTCCATGGTGAAGTGAAAGCGGTTGGGGCCAGGGAACTGGAAATTGTTGATGTGACGTAAGGTGTCAGAGGAATCACGGATGTAGGTGGGAAGGGACTGGACAAGGGGAGAGAGAAGGGAGTCAAGATAACGAGAAATGAGTTCTGTGGGGCAGGAGCAAGCTGAGACGATCAGTCTACCGGGGCAGTTCTGTTTGTGGATTTTGGGTAGGAGATAGAAGCGGGCTGTCCGAGGTTGGGCGACTATCAGGTTGGAAGCTGTGGGAGGAAGATCCCCAGAGGAGATGAGGTCAGTGACAGTTCTGGAAACAATGGCTTGATGTTCAGTGGTGGGGTCATGGTCCAGGGAGAGGTAGGAGGAAGTGCCTGCGAGTTGACGCTCAGCCTCCGCGAGGTAGAGGTCAGTGCGCCAGACAACAACAGCACCACCCTTGTCAGCGGGTTTGATGACAATGTCAGGGTTGGACCTGAGAGAATGGAGTGCAGTAAGTTCAGAGAGAGACAGGTTAGAATGGGTGAGAGGAGCAGAGAAATTGAGACGACTAATGTCGCGCCAACAGTTCTCAATGAAAAGATCAAGAGAAGGTAAGAATCCAGAGGGAGGGGTCCAGGTGGAGGGAGAATATTGGAGATGGGTAAAAGGATCCGTTGAACTGGGAGAGGATTCCTGACCAAAGAATTGAGCCCGGAGACGAAGACGGCGGAAGAAGAGTTCAGCATCATGCCGAGCCCGAAATTCATTGAGGTGAGGGCGTAAGGGTATGAAACTAAGTACTTTGCTGAGCACTGAACGTTCAGCATCGGAGAGGGGAAGGTCAAGGGGTATAGTGAATACACGGCTGGGGTTAGGATTGGAAGATGGGGTGGGGACGGAGGGATGGGCAGGGGTGGAGGGTCCTAGATGGGTGTTGGTGTCAATGAGTTGTTGGAGCTTGCGTTCCTTAGCACTTGAGAGAAAGATAAAAAGTTTCTTGTTGAGGCGTCGGATGAGACGAAGGATAAAATGAAACTGGGCGCACGCGCAGCTTTGAAAAAGGGTACGGCGGTGCTGCTGGAGGGAGAGGTCAAGTGTGTTCATATGGCGGCGCATGGCACTGAGTGTGGATTTCAGAATGTGACGGGAACAGCAGTCTAAGAAACGTTTTATGTCCCGGAGATACCTGTAATCCTGGGTGGGTTCGAAACATGAGGGGTGGAATTTCAGTTGAAATCCACGTGGGGTAAGTCGGAGATGGAGACAGTCACTGACAAAGGAGATATGGCTGTGAAAGCGGGTTTTAGTAAACACCTTGTCAAACACCAGGAGGGAAATGGAAAGCAATGAAGGTGAGCAAGGCAAAAGAGAGGTATGGAAATCTTGTCGCAGAAAAGAACAGAACTTCTTCAAGGAGATAAACTTGTCCTCACTTATCACCCCACCAGCCTCCGCATTCAAAGGATCATCCTCCGCCATTTCCGCCAACTCCAGCATGATGCCACCACCAAACACATCTTCCCTTCACCCCCCCCATAGGGATCGCTCCCTCCGGGACACCCTGGTCCACTCCTCCATCACCCTCTACTCCTCAACCCCCTCCTATGGCACCACTCCATGCCCACGCAAAAGATGTAACACCTGCCCCTTCACTTCCTCTCTCCTCACCGTCCAAGGGCCCAAACACTCCTTTCAAGTGAAGCAGCATTTCACTTGCATTTCCCCCAACTTAGTCTACTGCATTCGTTGCTCCCAATGTGGTCTCCTCTACATTGGAGAGACCAAACGTAAACTGGGCGACCGCTTTGCAGAACACCTGCGGTCTGTCCGCAAGAATGACCCAAAGCTCCCTGTCGCTTGCCATTTTAACACTCCACCCTGCTCTCTTGCGCACATGTCTGTCCTTGGCTTGCTGCATTGTTCCAGTGAAGCCCAACGCAAACTGGAGGAACAACACCTCATCTTCCGACTAGGCACTCTACAGCCTTCTGGACTGAGTATTGAATTCAACCACTTTAGGTCTTGAGCTCCCTCCCCCATCCCCACCCCCTTTCTGTTTCCCCCTTCCTTTTTTTTTCCAATAGATTATATAGATTTTTCTTTTCCCACCTATTTCCATTATTTTTAAATATTTTAAAATCTTTTATGCTCTCCCCACCCCCACTAGAGCTATACCTTGAGTGCCCTACCATCCATTCTTAATTAGCATATTCGTTTAGATAATATCACCAACTTCGACACCTATGTGTTCTTTTGTTCTATTGTTGTTGACATCTTTTGATGATCTGCTTCTATCACTGCTTGTTTGTCCCTACAACCACACCAACCCCCTCCACTTCTCTCTCTCTCTCTCTCTCTCTCCGCCCCCACCACACACCTTAAACCAGCTTATATTTCAACTCTTTCTTGTACTCGAACTCAAGCTCTGTCAAAGGGTCATGAGGACTCGAAACGTCAACTCTTTTCTTCTCCGCCAGTGCTGCCAGACCTGCTGAGTTTTTCCAAGAGCTATCCTATGATGACAGGGCTCATGATTTCAGTGCGCTACCTCACCCATGTAGGCAGCATGCGTACAATGAAATCCCTGCTGCCACACAAAATGTGATGAAGCAGATCTTTGACATGCTGAAACAATGCTTCCACTGCTTGGAGCCGGCAATGCTCAGCACAATGAATGTCAAGACTCAAGGTGGTCTGCTGCATGCTGCACAACCTCACCCTCTTGAGGGCACAGCCCTGTTGACCAGCTGAGGAACAGGGGCAAGAGGAAGGGAGGAGGCAGCCAACACAGCTCCTTTCAGCCTGGCTGTCCACGAGCGACTAACTGCAACCCTAATTCCCCATTCACCAACTGTCCCTCTGTTACTGATCATTACAACATTTGCTTGGTCACAATCCAAAAATAAAAGCCAGCACAAAACAACCCAATTTATAAATCAAACCATTGTACATAAACATCAATTATTCACCCATGGGCCTGTTGCAATGCTCCTACACAGTTCTACCTGAGTAGCTGTAGCATGACTGGCAAAAAGTTGTTGCCTTTCAATGGGGTGACTCAGATACCCTTGCAGGACAACTCTGAGCAACTTTGGCCCTAGCAGATGCTGCTTTGGACTGCATCATCTCAGCATGGGAGAAGCAGACTGACTGACTAGCTGACAGACAACAGCAAGGGAGCTAGCAGGACTTGGAGTCCACATCCTCCAGCTAGCTGGCACCTGCATTAGCTTTGCATCCTGCCTGACTGCAGGCCACACTTGCCCATAGGCAGACTCTGTCTTTAAGTTATCCTCTAAATTACCCACAACGTGAGCTGATAGCTGCAAGTGTGAAACCAAATGACAGTGTTTCATCTTCATCACTATCTTCCTGCTCTTTCATCTCTTTCCTTTCTACGGTTGCTTGACCAGGATGCAGTTCCTGGGTATCTGTAAAAAAAAAAGGGTGAAGGGTAGGGTTGAGGTGAGGGGAGGGGATGGGGCACGTAAGAGTCCCATGCTTATGCCATCCAGAGATGTAAAATCTGGAGAGATTGTGGGATGAGGAGGAAGTGGGATGTGAGAAGAAGGGTTGGTATGAGGATGCTGTCATCCTCAATTGAGTTGGGCCTGTTGCTGGTCACAGAACCAACTATGTCTATTCCAGTAATGGTGAGGACTGTTTCACTTGATCATGCCAAGCACATGCTCGTGTTTCCTGCCGCTTAGGTGTTTCTGCCTCTGGCTGTATTCCACCTTATCCTGTCGAAGAGAGGGAAGTGTGATAGTGACGTGGAGTAAAGGGTTACTGGTTAGGTTAATTAGACAATGATGTTGATGAAGGTGTACGCATGGCATCAGGGTCAGATGACCAAGAGGCTCCAAGAAAGCAAGACAGAGCTGTCTGTGTCCAGAGATTAACTTACCATAAGGTCTTGGATGTAAATGGTTCTAAATGAATAGTTTCCAGAAAAACTAAACACTGACTACCTCCAAGTCACACATAGATTAAGTGAAACCTCATCAAAAAAAGTGAGTCTGCTGCATGTGGCTGCCATGGTTGAAGAGAGGCAGTATCTACAAGCTGTGAGATGCGGGTGTGAGGCTTGCAGCTGTACCAAGTACGTGAGGGTGAGTTAAGGCTATCAATGTGACATATGAGTTGCGATGGATAAAAATTGATTAAGGAGAGATGGTGCATTGAGCAGTGAGGCTAATGCTGGGATATGGCATATAGAGATATATTTACTGACTTTAATGACTCATGTGAGGAAATTGAACTTTTTGTGACACTGTATCCAAGTCCTTTGCATTTGACTCCTGCATTGACTGCCACTGCCACTCCCACTACCTCCACACAGTGTGTCTGGAGGCCCCTTGGGACCCTGTGGATTGATCTCTCTCTTCTTTAGTTCCTCCACCAGTGTCCAGGGCAGCACTAGAGAGCCTTGGAGCACACTCTCTCACCTAATCAGGTGTTTCCTGATCAAACGCTCTCCAAAAACAGTTCCAATTTCTGCTCAAGCCTCACTTTAAGAGTTGCATGCTGGCTTGCGTAGTATGGGCTAGCTTTAAGTATTGCAAGTCTTACATAAATGTGAGCCCTTAGCTAAGAGGAATACCATCACTCAGCAGCATGTTTAGCACTGGCTCCACGCAACATTCATAGAAATTAGCAGGCAACATTAAGTTGACATGTTGTCTGCATCAGAAGCAATAGGTGAATCTTGATCTTCATCACAATCCTTGTGCCTGTTTCCAAAGGCTATCAAATTTTTCCCTTTAATGTTTTAAAATAAGCTACTAAAACTGATCAGATTAATCAAATATTTGCCATTGAGGTTAAAGCAGTTAATTAGTTGGGCATTTCCACGGACATTCATAAACCACCTGAGGATTTGCTCTCCTGATTTATTTCATCAGAACTGCAAGATTGAATTGTTGCCTTGTAATTCCTTGCTAGTCATCTAAATCATATTCGTTATACATGCATACAAGTTTAATTCATCCTTTACACTCAGGAAATCAGGAATAGTGAGAAGCCAATCTTTTAACATTCCAAAAAAACATAATTCTGGACAAATATCTCGAAGCTAGTTTGATAATATTTTGTACAAAAACTAACAATCATGCCAAACTGCTTGTTTTTCTCTTCAAGTTTCTTGTTCTTACTGATGTTTTTGCAATTATAGTCATGCACTTCCTCACGGATTCTCCCAATCAGTTGACATAACTTCAGTGGAAGATCAGCGGACAGCCCATTTATGCATTAATATCAGTCTTCTGCAGCCAAGGTAGCCCCACTGGTAGAATCCTTGTGGAAATTTTAGCATGTGATTCTCCAGCAAGCTGAAATGTTGATATTGTGGGCTGCTGGAGTAAATAGTTGAATATATTTATCTAATTTTATTTTTCCACCCCTTTCTCCCTTGCCCTCCTCTTTCAAAGGTATTGACTCTTTGCTGAAGTATAGGTTGTGTGTATCACTGACTTTCAAACACACTCTCCAAGTGACAGTTATTCATGTGTGAGCTTTGACATTATTGGCCTACGGTGGTGGCGGGGTGGGGGTGGGGTGAGCGGGTTGGCGTGGGGGGGTCAGGGGGGGGGCTGCATCATGGCTGAGCACAATCCTATCTTTAGCTGACATCCATGTGTACATTTACCACACAGCACAACACTGGAGGGATGATTAAAGTTTGAACTGAGGCCTTTGCACTGCTCATATTTTGCACAACTTAGAACAATTAACTCAGCACAGATTGGGGATCAAACCTGGGATCTTCTTTGTCTAAAAGCCCATTTTAGCATTGATTTAGGAATTCTTTGGGCAGGATCCAATCAAGCGTAAAGTGACATGCGATGAAATCAGGCAAGCGTCCCAACATCATCAATATTTTGGTCGGCAGCCGTGCTCAGGAGTCGGCAGCGCGCCCGCCGACAATTAAGAGGCCTATTAAGGCCATTAAAAATGTAACTGAATTAAATTTTTCGCTGCCTGTCCAACATTACGGTTGGCAGACAGGCGAAAAGACTAAGCGGCTTTTCCATTTTTTGCAAAACCTCATCCACAGGCGTCATTAAATTTTTTTTTTAAATCTCATCCTAATTTCTAGCATGTCCCTGCTCATATGACAGAGTCTCATGAGGGGACATGTTTTTTAACATCTTAAAAATCTTTATTTTTAATTTTCAACACTCTTCATCTCCCTGAGGCAGCTCTGTGCTTCAGGGACCTTTTCCAGCACACACCTGTGCGCATGTGCGAACTTACACTCTCGCCCTCCTTCCCCCACCACACAAGCAGTACTGGGCGGGCCTTAATTGGCCCGCCAATGTGAAATCACGGTCCAGCCCTGATTGTGGGCAGCGGTCAGCTTCCCGACCGCTCCTGCCCACCCCCACCGAGACCACCCGACAAGGGAAAAACCCTGGTCTTTGTAATTTCATTAGTACGCTAATTGTATTGAGCTATTGGAGTTAGTTTATGCTGCGGTTTTGGAAGAAAGTGCTGATAAAGATTGCCAAACCACTGGAATAAATTAAGCTGGGTTTATTTTTATTTTAGGAGACTTGCAGAAGCTCGCTACTTTTTTCACAAATATCTATTAGAGTCACTGACGGCAAGTGAGGCTTACAACTGCATAAATCTCACTGAGCAACTGCAGCAATATCTGTTGGATGTTTACAATCCTAATTCTGAATACTTTTGTTACAAACATATTGAGGTGAAAATGTTCCCATGCTGTCATATGGTTTAAGGGCTGATAATCAATGAATAATTCCTCCAGTTAAGCAGTTCAGAGTTGTTTTGGGTAAAATACGGCTCAATTGAATGGAAGTATGCAAAATAAGAACTCAGCCTTAAGTGAAATAGTTATGTAGTGAGTTGAGAATTCAGTAAGTGCTTGGCTCCACCTCTGCTTCCACTTAAATTGAAGGAGAATTTAATTCATCACTGCAGTTCTGTTTTATCAAAATATATATAAATTGTGATTTTCATTTTAATGTTCAAATGAAATATATTTTCTGTGCCTTTTATACTTTGCTCAGAATATTCATTTCATATTGCACATTTAAAATAACATTGGGTCAAATCATCTTTTTACTATATTGTCCGGTCACTGTTATTGTGAGGTAAACTATGTCACCAGAAGTTTATGGGAGATACCAAAGCAAACCAAAGATTGAATTGAAGAGCCTCTTGGTGAACCAGTGAGCTTTTCCCTGCAGCAGCTGAACCACGCAGAAGACAAAGTTGGTAAGTTTGTTGGAATTCAGAGGAACAGAGTCAAATAACCTTTTAATACAGAGATAAAAACAAAAAAACTGTGGATGCTGGAAATCCAAAACAAAAACAAAAACAGAATTACCTGGAAAAACTCAGCAGGTCTGGCAGCATCGGCGGAGAAGAAAAGAATTGACTTTTCGAGTCCTCATGACCCTTCGACAGAACTTGAGTTCGAGTCCAAGAAAGAGTTGAAATATAAGCTGGTTTAAGGTGTGTGTGTGGGGGGCGGAGACCTTAAACCAGCTTATATTTCAACTCTTTCTTGGACTCGAACTCAAGTTCTGTCGAAGGGTCATGAGGACTCGAAACGTCAACTCTTTTCTTCTCCGCCGATGCTGCCAGATCTGCTGAGTTTTTCCAGGTAATTCTGTTTTTGTTTTAACCTTTTAATACATTCACTCTCAATTCTGAAATGATTCAATGTGACAACTCTTACAGGTGACAGTTGTTATATTTTATTCAGTATAAGTAAGTCTTGACAATATCAATGCCTGAGCAGCAGTATTAAAGTACAAAAGTACTATCATTACATTCTGGGTACAGGCATGATCTCCACACAATAATGACAAATGGTCATGCACACACCAGTGCACCACTCAATATGACACATATACGTGTGGTCCCTCTGCTCGTCCTTCTGCAAAGGTCCATCTTCGGGGTGATTCCAAACCTCCTCTGTCAAATATACTCTTTGCTCAAGGAATCCCTTCTTATAATTTCTTTACACAGCAAAGCCATGGAGACCAGTTTAACCCAACTATTACCTAACTATTATTTGAATGGCCCAATTGTAAAAGATGTCACCATCTATCTGCCCAATCCAGGTCAGAGTCTCATGATCTCTGACTTCCAACGTTCAGACTCCTATCAGCTCGTAAGTGTTCTAATGCCAAACTTTCTACCTACATCTGGGCCTCTGGAATTCTTACTAAGGTCTTATATGTCTCACATGGCTGGATGCTGGTTCCATACTCTCTTAGATTCCTGCTGAAGTTTACCTTTTTACTATTTGGTTCCTTTCAAAACCTTTGGGCCAAAAACATTTGGACAATGAAGGCCTAATACACAGTTTCCCATCATATCAACTGTTTTTACCCAGGGCTTGTTACAAGCAAAAACAAACTTAGTTCAGTATAACAATGAAATTAAAGAAATGTATAGTCAATCACAGTGTCTAAATTAGTTTCATTGATTAGTCAGCAAACATGATGCAGGGATTTCCCAGGATTCTTACAGCTGGTCTGACCTGGAGTGAAGTCGGGACGCTACATTTGGCATCAATTATCCTAGGCTAAGGAGATAAAAAAATCAAACTTCCCGCTCCTAATTTTTTTTCCAGGGTGTTGATGTTACACTCATTCTCTACCATAAAGAACATATTCATTTGAAGAATGGCCACTTGCAAGCAACACTAAAAGGTGTTCTATGGAACCATATCAGCATGCAAAAAGAAAGGTTTGTATTTCTATCACCAACCACTTTCAAAATCATTGGGTGTCTCAAAGCATTTTGAATAAAGTACTTCCTGAGTGTGGTTACTGTTGTAATGTAGGAAATGCAGCAGTCAATTTGTGGAAAACCAGTCCCACAAACAGCAATGTGTTAATGACCAGATAACCTGTTCCTCTGATGTTGATTGAGGGATAAATATTGGCTGTGACACTGGATAACTCCTCTGCTCTCCTTCAAAATAGAATAATAGAATCACAGAATACAGTACAGAAGAAGGTCACTTGGCCGTTGTGTCTGTGCCTACTCTCTGAATGACCAATTCACCTAGCACCATTCCCCCGCCATCTCCCTGTAACCTTGCACATTCTTCCTTTTCAGATAATAACCCAATTCCCTCTTGAATGCCTCGATTGAACCTGCTTCCAACACACTCTCTGGCAGCACATTCCAGATCTTAACCACTCACTGCATGAAAAAGTTTCTCCTCATGTCCCCATTGCTTCTTTTGCAAATTACTTTAAATCTGTGCCCTCTCATTCTTGATCCTTCCTCCAGTAGGATACATTTTTCCCTCGTTGCTCTGTCCCAATCTGTCAAGATTTTGCATATGTCAAATCCTTTCTTAGCCATCTCTTCTTCAAGGAAAACAATCCAATCTTCCCTAATCTATCTGAAGTTCCTCATTCCTGGGACCATCCTCGTGAATCTTTTTTGCATCCTCTCTAATGCCTTCACGTCCTTCCTAAAGTACGTTGTCCAGAACTGGTCACAATACTCCAGTTGAGGCTGCAACAGTATTTGAAACAAGTTTAACAAAACTTCCTTGCTCTTTGCACTCTGTGCCCCTATTAATAAAGCCTAGGATGTTGTATGCTTTATTAACTTCTCTCTCAATCTGTCCTGCCACTTTCAATGACTTAAGCACACATACACCCTGGTCCCCCTCCTCTTACACCCCTTTAGAGTTGTACCCTTCATTTTATATCATCTCTCCATGTTCTTCCTCCCAAAATAAATCACTTCACACTTCTAAGCATTGAATTTCATCTCCCACTGGGCTGCCCATTCTATCAATTCTGTCCTTTTGAGGTTCTACACAATTTTCCTCACAGTTCACAATGTTCCAAGTTTCATATCATCCGCAAATTTTGAATAGTGAATTTTGAAAATAGTGCCATGCAGTCGTTTATATCTACCTGTTCTCACATATCTTCAGGAAGGAAGAGGGAAAAAGAGAGAGAAAAGCACTGGGTGTCATCAATCTTGTTCAATAATGGAAGACCATTGCAGTCAGGCCTCATCAGCTGTCCTTAAGAAACATCCTTCCATAATTCCAACCAAGCACATTTCTCAAAGAGTGCCCCTGAATAATGAATACCCTTGACAGGCTTTTCCCTATAACCCAAGGCACTGAGGTTAATGATAGCAATCCCACTGCTTCATTCCCAAAGCCCCCATTCAGTACAGAAAAAAATCATTAGATTAGATTCAACAGGAACTGAGGGAAAATAATAAGTAATTCTTATTTATGTGCCAGAATTTATAAAGCATCAACTGGGTTCCACCTCCATTAATACACTGATTTCAATGCAACTTTTAGAAACATAGATGCATAGGCAGAATTTTCCGCTAATTGGGCGGCACGTGCCCAACCTGAACGCATGTGAAATTACGCAAAATTATGCCGGGTATGCACTCCAATGTCATCGCACACACGAGCAATATTGAGGTCAGTGGGTGCGCACAGGAGTCGTAGCCATATCCGCAGACAAATAAAGGGCCAATTAAGACTATTTAAAACCCTGTTGTCCATGATTTTATGTGCAATTTTGTGCTTGATGCACGGGCAAAACAAGCAGGTGGGCAGCTCATTCTTAACAAAACCTCAACCGAGGACAGGATGAAATGTACGGGGTGAAATATAATGAAAAAAGATATCGGGGACTGATGTTTTTTGAGTTCTGCTGTTAGGTGTCAGAATGTGTTGCATAGACATAGGCATAGTTTGTTGCATTTTTTTCTTGTCATTTAATCTGTCCAGGTCTGCAGCTCCCTGAGGCAGCTCCGCAGCAGCTGTCTGCCTTCAGGGAGCTCACTAGAAGCACCCACCCGCACCCTCACTTTTGTCGCCGTCTGCCCTCTTACCAACACCATCGGTAGCACTGAGGCCTTCTCAGCATGCGTTTCATGCTGGCTGGCCGTTAACTGGCCAGCCAGTGTGAAATTACATTCAGGAGCCGATCACAGGCAGAAGCGCATTTCACATCTGCTTCCAGGCCTGCTGACTTGGCGCACACGGCAAGCATGAAATTTAGGCCATAGAAAGGTTATGGTGCAGAAAGAGACCACTTAGCACATCATGTCTGCGCCACCCAAAAAGAGAGAGAAAAAAGAAACTAGCCATTCATTTTTAATCCCACTTTCCAGCACCTGGTCATAGCCTTGCAGGTTACAGCACTTTAGGTGCAGATCCAGATACCTTTTAAATGAGTTGAGCATTTCAGCCTCAACTACCGATTTAGGCAGTGAATTCCATTTTCTATGGAAACATGACTGATGGCTTCTCCCAAATGATGTACCAGAAAGTTAATTAAACTCTAGCATTCACACCTATAACAATACACCACTGAATTCAGCAGCAAAGTCATTTGTTTCTTCAACAAGTCAAGGGTGAAGAGAGTCTTTTATACCCTTGTACACTGGTTTGTGAAACTTGCAATGCAGCGAGAGAACAAATCTCAACAACGTCCACTTTTAAATCGAGGATTATAAACCGTTGCCATCTCAGTTATTTTTATTTTAATATCTAGCCACTTATTTTAGCCATTAAGCTGGTATAAAGTCAATGTTAGTCCCCATTGTGTAGTGCCTGCCTATAATGTATTTTGAGAATGCTAGCCCAGAGCCTCAGTAAAAGTGTACTTTGAAATCCTAAGTTTACCCACGTTACAAAATACCTATAAGTGCAAGATAAAATAAAAGATAGGAAAAACAAGCATGGATTATATTGTTTACTATGTGCATAAAGAAAAACCTTGTACTAAATTGTTCATTGACAATAAAGGTTTGATAAAACAAAATTAATCTTAAATTTACCTTTGTGCAAAAAGAAAGAGAAAGACTCATTGTCCAATTTTTAATGAGAAATTTGTTAAGAATTAGTTGTGGTCACACATGTGGGAAGACTGCAATCTCTATAAATTAATCTAATGATTTCTTTACACATAGTGCACAAAGAAAATGTTTCCCTATTGAGGATTAAAAAGGAAACATTATCCACTGTAAGACCTTGAGTTGTGTCTTTGAAATCAGTCCCAGTTCTGTCATTCATCAGGGGACACAACTATAACCTATAACATATTATGCCATTAATACCTCAGACACATTTCTGACAGAAAGATGAATTGAAAGAGACAATTGCACCCATAGTGAAATGCTAAAAGCTCCACAAGCTCTGTTTGAAGGGTTTGATGATTGTCTGAATACTTAATGCAGGTATCTGAGTTTAAAGCTTGAAAGAAATAAATCTATTTAAAATGGTTCAAACTTTGGGAATTCAGTTTGTAACTGTCCCCATCACTATCACAATGAACTTGGTGCTAGGACCACTGTTTTTTTATCTCTGTTAATGACTCAAGCTTGGGTGCAAGGCACTATTTCAACATTTGCAGAGGACAAAACTTGGAAGTATTATGAACGGTGTGGAGAATAATGATAGACTTCAACAGAACATAGGCTAGTGGAATGGGTAGTCACATGGCATATGAAATTTAATGCAGAGAAGTGCAATGTGATACATTTTGGTAGGAAGAACTAGGAGAAACCTATAAATTAAAGGGTACAATTCTAAAGGGAGTGCAGGAACAAAGAGACGTGGGGGGTATATTTGCATAAATGGTGAATGTAGGGCAGGTTGAGAAAGTGGTTAAAAAGACAAATGGAATGTTGGGTTGTATAAATAGAGGCATAGAATACAAAAGCAGAGTTGTTATGACAAGCCTTTATAAACACTGGTTTGGCCTCAACTTGAGTATTGTGTCTAATTCTCATCACTCTTTTAGAAGGAGGCTTTAGAGAGGGTGCAGAAAAGATTTATGAGAATGATTCTAGGGATAAGGGACTTCAGCTTTGTGGATACTTTGGAAAAGCTGTGGTTGTTCTTCATAGAGAAGAAGAAGTGAGAGAAAATTGATAGAGGCTTTCAAAATCACAAGGGTCAAGACAAAATAGATAAAGGGAAAAACTTTACTCATTGGTGGAAGGGTTGGGAACCAGAGGAGAGTGCTTTAAGATGATTGGCAAAAGGCCCAATAGCAACATATACAAAAGGTTTTTATGCAGCGAGTGTTTAGGATCTGGAATGCACTACTTGAAAGTGGTGGAAGTAGATTCAATCATACCTTTCAAAAGTGGACTGGATAGCACCTGAAGAGAAAAAAAATTGCTAGACTATGGGGAAGGGGTGGGGGGATGGAACTAGCTAAATAACTTGTGCAATGAGTCAATACAGAAATGATAGGCTTAATGGCTTCTGCGCTCTAACCGTTCTAAGATTCTAAGATTCTTCTATCTCACTCTTAAGCATTCAGTTACAGGAAATAATTTGTTTATATAGCATATGTATCCAAGAAGAAACATCACAAAACATTGAAATGACTAAAATGGCAAAGCAACGTGGATGTGGGAAATATGAAATCTAAACAGGAAATGACAGAAATACTCAGGAGGCCAGGCAACATCCATGGAGAGAGAAACAGAGTTAGAAATAGCTAAGTAATTAGTTAAGGCTAATCCTGTTTTGCTCTCTCCAGAGCTGCTGCCTGCTTGCTGATTATTTCCAACATTTTTGGTTTATATTACTGAAAATAATTAATTGCTATAAAAGGCTCTGAATGCTGCTATGTGTTTGTCTTCCTCACTTTTTGGGCACAGGGGTTGCCATCTGTGACCTCCCTATGCCAGTTTTGTTGGAGGTGGGCAGCATGCAAACTTGGTGCTCCAACCTCATTACCATGTTTGTAGTGTAGGGCTGAGCAGATTCTGCGCTGTTGGCATCCTCTTCCTGCTGCCAACTGTCTCTGTTCTCAGCAGGTGCCTGAACAGTGTTGTGCTGAGAGAACATAGTGCATGGTGCCTGTTCTTCTTAAAGGCAAGCTGGCCCCCTCAAAAGGGAAGGTGCACTGAAGAATATTGCACAACTTAATTGAAGGCAAAGTGAACACCAGAGCAGAGAAGGTTTTCAGGATGACGGAAAAGGCACTGGAGGCATTAGTGGTTCAGGTGTGCAGGAGGAGAGAAGCCATGGTCCTTTTGTGGGGGAGAGGGTAGGAGGCTCACAAGGCACCTTAGAAGTGAGCGAGAGCAGGCGGCCAGGAGAGTCAACTCCTGGAGATTGAACCCAAGTACCTAGCGGCAGTGTCACAGAAATTTCATGACCTCTTGTGGGTGGTCAACATCAGTGAGGAGGTTTTACTAACGACACCACCAACCTCTCACACTCCTCAATGCACCACACCCCCATCACTCACACAGTAGCGTTCCCTGGCACTCAGAACTCATGTCCAACATCCAGATACTCCACTTCAACTTCATATGCCTAGCACTGCTGCCAGCCTTACACCCACCTTATGTTGCCCTCACATACCTCCAGCTATTCAGCTTTGGCAGATATATCACCCAAACACAGCGCTATACAATCATTGACATTCTGCCCTTTTTCTTTCAGGACAAGGTGGCATGGAATACAAGGGAGCAGGGCAGAACCTGTGAGAGATGAGGATGCCTGTACCTCCTAAGCCCTCTGGAGGAAATGACAATTAACATCATGATGCCAGCATCATATGGGATCCCTGGGAACATTGAGGTTGATAGTATGTTTCTGCTGCCCCTTCTAAACTCCCAGGCTGTTGATAGTGTGATCATAGGCTTCCTGTTTCCCACCCCACAACTCCTTCCCTCTGACCAACCATCGATTCCTGATTTCCAGCCTTCAGACACACAAGAATTGCCCTGCCACTGCAGCCCATTAGAAAGAGAGAGAGCAATCTCTCAGCACTAATGAAGAGGCCCTGTCACTCAGATACTGGCACTGCATGTACCTTGGAGGCTAGTATAGAGTTGGGATCAGCACGTATTGAGTTATCTGGGCGTAAGTGGTCTGCACTCAGGCCAGGAGAAAAGGTTGGATGAAAATACTGTTGATGTTGGAAGTCTGGAATAAAGTCAGAAAATGCTGGAAAAACTAAGCAGGTTTAGCAGCATCTGTGGAGAAAGAAACAGAGTTAACAGCCCAAATCTACTTATCGATGTTTCCGATGCAGAGTTCCTCAAAGTAGTGTTCTCAGCCCAATCATCTTCAACTGCTTCATCAATGACCTTCCTTCTATCATAAGGTCAGAAGCGAGGATGCTCTCTGATGATTGCACAAGGTTCAGCACCATTTGCAACTCCTCAGATACTGAAGCAGCCTGTGCTCATATGTAGCCAGACCTGTACTACATTCAGGCTTGGTTTGTTAAGTGGCAAGTAACTTTCATGCCACACAAGTGCCAGACAAAGACCATCTCCAACAAGAGAGAATCCAGCCATCTCCCCTTGAAATCCAAAGACATTACCATCACTGAATCCCCCACTATCAACATCCTGGGTTTACCATTGACCAGAAACTGAACTGGACTAGCCATATAAATACTATGGCTACAAGGGCAGGTCAGAGGCAGGGAGTTCTGTGGAGAGTAACTCACTTCCTGACTCCCCAAAACCTGTCCGCCATAACAAGGTGCAAGTCAGGAGTGCAATGGAATAATCTCCTGGATGAATGCAGCTCCAACAATACTCAAGAAGTTCGACACCATCCAGAACAAAGCAGCCCACTTGATTGGCACCCCATCCAGTTCCTTCAACATCCACTCCACTGGCGCACAGTGTAGTATGTACCATCTACAAGATGCACTTCAGCAACTCACCAAGGCTCCTTTGACACCACCTTCCAAACCCACGAACTCTAATACTTAAAAAGGACCAAGGGTAGCAGATGCATGGGAACACCACCACCTGCAAGTTCCCCTCCAAGTCACTCATCATTCTGACTTGGAACTACATCGCCGTTCCTTCACTGTCGCTTGGTCAAAATCCTGGAACTCCCTCCCTAGCAGCAGTGTGGGTGTACCTACACCACATGGACTGCAGCGGTTCAGGAAGGCAGCTCACTATCGCCTTCTCAAGGGCAATTAGGGATGGGCAACAAAAACACTGACCTAGCCAGTGACGCCCACATCCCATGAAGAATAAAAACAAAGTAAATGCTGCATCCGACACTGATAAGACTAAAAACTGCAGGGTGCTAGGTGGGAAGGGTAGCAGAAGGTTAGGTTGGTAGGTGGCAAGGGGGGAAGGGTGGCAGGTAGGTAGGGTAGCAGAGGGCTAAGGTGGCAGGTGGGTGTGTGAGCAGGTGGATTGGGGAACGGTCGAGTCAGGTCGCGGTCTAGTCAGGTCAGGTCAGTGGGATAGTTGGGTGGTGGGGGTTAGTAAATCTGGGTGAGGGGGTTGTCTGTTCGGAGTTGGGGGGCGGCTAGTTGGGTGGTGGGAGTTAGTCAGGCCGGGGCAGATAGTCAGATCGGGTCAGATCAGGGAGAAGTCAGGAAATCATGGGAGGGTGGTTAGAGGTGTTGTTTATTGGTGGGGGGGGGGGCGGGTGGGGGGGGGAGGGTGCGGGGTGTGTTGAGGGAGGTGTCGGAGTATTTCATTATGAGTGATTGGAGGATCAATTGTAAAGTTACCCAGGAGTTAGGCTGGGATTTTACTGTGTAACATGCAAGTCAGAACTGTCCGAAGTCTCAGAATCTTTCTCAGAGGGTCCTAGGGAGCAAGGAAATACCCACTGGAATTTCAAACTTCCCAGGCAATTCCCAGAGTCAGTCCGTCAGGATTTCCATGATCCTGACGCGCATCTTGGGCCATATGTCTGGTCCCTGACTACCCAGAGGCTAGAAGATCTGGTCCAATGTTTCTGGGTGATGAACTTTCATCAGAACTGGAAAATAAGGTTTGTTTGCCAGCACAATGGAAGGCAAGGTCACAGAAGATTTCTGCTGCAGGGGACCTCAGAGGGGTGAAAAGCGCTGGAACACTTGATGGCACATTAATGCCTCTGCGTTGCTTGAGTGGGCAGAAAAGCAAGAGGCCTGACTCCAATCATATCAATGTGGCTGCGCCTGAACCATCTCAGCTGCAGAGGAATGGTCACTTTATACAATGTTTCCCTACTGCACAGGTGTTTCCCTCGCCCACCTCCCCTCACCTCCCCTGGAGGTGCTTGTGCGTTACCTTCAATCGCAGGGTCACCTCAACCACAGGGCATCCCTTACCCCTCCCTCAATGTGCTCAACTGCAGGGCAGTCCTTGCACCACCCCCCTGCCCCCCTCAAGTTGCCTCAGCCTTGAAGTCCAACAGGTGACCCGGGCGTGTGCTCTAAAACATTACTGTGTACTCACCTCCCGGTTCCCCTCAAAGTGCAACCCGCCAACTGCACACCTTTATATGCTGTGGTGAAACACGTCGGTGTGCAATCCAGTGGCGGGGGATAATTCTTGTGCGCTGGGCCTGTAATGATATGCAGATATATTATAATGATGTTCCCGAAGTCCGATGGTGGGAATGCGGCCCGTATTCAGTGGCTGGAGCCAATGATTGATTGCAATCTAGTTTCACGACATTGTGAAACCGACTTTTGGCCTTCTTGTCATGTTGTCCGTTCACGCCATTGAACACGCCCGACGCCAGTGGGCACGATGACTCTGCCCATTCTGTCTGTACTAACTCCTTGGAAAGAGCTCCCCAATTACTCCGACTCCTTTGCTTTTTACCCATAGCCTTACAAGCTCCTCATTTTCAAGTATCTATATTCCCTCATTTTCTAAGTATACACTGATTTGTGGGAATACAGTGCAGGAAAATCCACACCCTGATCTCTAAAACTCTTTAGTAAACTCATTCAGTTCATGAAGGTGGTTAAAATAGTCTTCTATTTGGATTAGATAATTTTCCTGGTTACACATCAAATAATCTCTCCAATATCAATATCTAACACTGTACAGTGAATTAAGTCAAACCAATTAGAAAGATTTCCAACCTGCCTCCAGAAAATGTTCCATACAGTTGATTACCTTGATGTGATCTTGCTAGGTCTTTACAGTTCTTGCAGCTTTTCACATTGTTCTTCCTATTCCTGTTTTTCCAATCACTTGGTCTTCTCCTCACATCCACTTGCTACTTTTCCTCACTGCTGACGAAATACCTTCACAACTTAATACACGGAGGTGTATAGTAAAGCTGGCAATAGCAGCCAAAAGTGAGAACACATTGGGAAAGACAAGCAATTGAAGTTTTAGATTACATTTCCTTCAAAAAGCAAAAAAAAAAATCTCTCATTTGGGAGGACTGAATGGCTAGTAATCAAAGCTAACTTGAAACATTCTGGTCCAATTTCAATATTATCATTACCACTCATTTTTAGCTTGTACCCCATCTGTGCTGAATTGTTTTATCTCAGTCAAGCAGGAGCAGGGTATTACAATTAGCCTCAGGATCCTTCAGCTAGGAAGGAGGCATAGCCAGGGGTGCAGGTAGTGATCAGCCAAAGTTGCCCACCTTTTTCACTAACCAGTGGCTTCTGCTGGAATTGTACATAAATAGACTTCAGATGAGGATGGAATTAGACCTGGCTTTGAAGGCTCCAATGGAAGAAAAGCCAACTGGACCTCCCGTGTTAGGAATCACACATAAATTACAGGCACGTGGGGAGGTACTGGCTGTCAAAACCTGAATAGCCAGGTGATGAAGAATAGCATACTGGAGCCTAGTCTTTTAACAAGCTTTTAGTTACAGGGACACACATTGCATACTACGTACCTCCAACCACACAAAACCCGTCTTTCAGTCTGCTCCTTTTTGTATGAGCATCGGTGAGTCCCTATTAATACTCACAAACTGAATTCAGTTCAAACCCTATTGATATACAGTTAACACTGGCAGGCTAATGGCAACCATGGCAATGGGCTAACACCTTCAGGAGTGTTGAGAAGTGAGACAATTACTGGTTTGAAAATATTTTTAGGCCTTTTGAGGTGACACTTTAGAAGTGAAGCATAAAATATCCAACATTTATTCAAAGTTATCCTTTGCTGTCATTTTTCTCCTTGCCATTGAGTAGATGTACAATTCACTTATAAAACTCAAGGACAATGAATAACATACTCACTCTTCCTGAAGCCACAGTGGAATCAATAAAAATGAAGTGCAAAGTCAGAGTCTATCAATAAAAACATGAATGTTTTATTGTCCACCTGTCTTTAGGAATTCATGCAGATTGTCCATAGACAATAGCTTGATTGTTACAGAAGTCCATCAGGGCTGACTACTAAAATAAAAAGATATTTCACCTCAGACACAGACTGCAAAGTAATGAACATTTCAGGAGACTGCAAAACAGTTGGACAACTGGGCATGTTGTACAATCTCCTTGCTAAATCTGGCCATGGAGCAGTCACTGGTGAAGGCGCTCACAGCCCCTTGCAATGTCAGCATCTCGATTTGGACCAGTCTCCCCCATGGTTCTCTTTCTAGGTTTTCTTACTTCTCTTGAAAGGTTCCATGGCTTTTATCTAGTATTTTTCCCCAAAGTACCTCTCCAGAGTTCCTGTTCCAACTAATAGTTCCTTCTCTTGTTCTGCAGCAGGATTGTAGCAATGGTTTGAAGCCTCACTCCAAACCCGTCACCCTTCCCACCATCAGTAAACAGCACAGAGACAAATCTAGGCCTAAGGTCAAATAAATATTGTAACAAACATTGTATCATGGTTCATTGATTATTGTAGGTTTGTGGAATATTAATAGTTTTTTTTATTAAAATTGGTAACTTATTTCAGTAATAGAATGTTCTAATTAATTACAGCTTTCTCTTCAGCTATTCTGTGTAACCAGCTCAGTAACTCTGATTCCTTATTCCTTATGTGAGGAAAGCTTTCTACCATAACTATTAAATGGCTTATTTGGATAACATTTCTGATAGGATGAATGTGATAATCACACAGTCACAGTTATGACTAAATACAGGAAACTCCCTTCTTTTTCAGTTGTTGGCTCAGGCAGGTCTGACCCACAGCATCACAACCTCCACCACAGGTAGGGCATAGGAGGCAGGTTTCAAATCCACCTCTGCTGGAATGGGGATTGAGCCCCATGCTGTTGGCACCAATCTGATCCACATCAGGGATCCCAGTTACCTAAGCCAACTCCCTAAGAAGTCTGAGTTGCTGTGGCAATATTCATTTTTACATGCATGCTGTAGTCTGGAGCTATGTTAGAGGCACCGACATTCTTTCCATTACATTCTGCTCCCAATAACTATCATTGGTATATGTTAGAAGGATTTACAAGTTGATTCTCAACCTGTATGGCCACATTATGAACACACCTTCCATCAAGTCCTGGAATGGGACTTGAACCCAGAGTTTCTGACTCAGAAGCAGGCATGTTACCCATTGTACCACAAGACCTCCTTTGGAAAGTTCCTAATTTGGACAATATCATTTGTAACGGGGCCAGTTCATCAGAATAACAGAGAAAGTTTTTAGGATTTGTGGTGTTGTTACTTTGGTTTGGAGCCTGGTCTGCACTTGTGTAATTTCTAGCACATATGGTTGGGTAGCAATCAGTATTTGCTGTTGGTTGTTCCCTTCCTTAGCCCAGTAAAGCTCAGATTAATTGTAGTGCCTCTCCTGCAGTCATAACAGAGTAAACAAGACCACCCCATCACAACCCAGCCACCGCCCCCCCCCCCCCCCCGCCCCCCCTCCCCCCCCCGCACCCCCCCCCCCCCCCCCCCCCCCCCCCCCCCCCCCCCCCCCCCCCCCCCCCCCCCCCCCCCCCCCCCCCACCCACCCCACCACACACACAGTGGTTCAGCAAGTTAATTTATTGGGAAGCTGAGCCATACAGACAAGGAAGGTGCCAGGATTAATCCCAGTGGCTTTGGAGTTAGAGGCATTACTACTGACCTCAGTGCCACTGGGGTGGTGTCAAGGAAATCGCCATGTTCCTGCTTTTGGTTGCTACCCCGCAAATCCCAGCTGCAAGTGTTTCTGTTAGAGGTACTCACCCTCACAGGTGGATGTACAAGATGCTATGGCACTAATTTGAAGAAGAGCAGGAGTGTTATCTCCCATCATCTCCTGGCAAATATTTATTCCTCCATCAGTATTACAAAAATAGATTACCTGGTCATTATTACTTTGTTGTTTTTACGAGCTTGTTGTGTACAAATAAGCTGCCATGTTTTCTACATTACAATAGTGACTACACTTCATAAGTACTCCATTGGTTGTAAAGCTCATTGGGACATCCTGAGATCATGAAAGGTGTTATTTCAATGCAAGCCTTTTTTAATGTAATATCCCATCAACCTCTCCCCAACCTGCCATCCCACAATAGAATCACTGACAGATGCTGATTGCCAAATTACCAGAGAGTGACCTATGCCCATCGAACTATGCCCCAGTAAATAGACAGTCCTTTAAAAGAAGAGCAATAAATATAGAAAATTGGTGAAGGGAGAAAACAGAAAAGATATTAAACTTTAAACTACCTCAGTATTTATTGTTCAAATCTACACTTGATTTTTCCTCTGAGTTTTCTTTTTCCCATTTGATTTAGTTTTATTTTTTTACCTGAAGACTGTGATACCTGCATAAATGTGGTTCCATATTACTAAAATGGCTAAAATGTTTGACTAAGTCACACAATGAGTGCCAGCAGTACTTGACGTTATCCTCACATCACGCCACACACAATTTAGCAGTGATAACTGGATAGCAATGAAAAGCAGGATCTATACCAACTGTTCTTATCATTTTCCATAACTACCAGGGATCTAACAAAATACCTACACCTATTAAGGAGGAAACAATTCTACTCATGTGAGCCCAGCATGAGGCGGCTGTTAAGAATATATTGCTAAGAGAAGTTAGCAGGGAGTTTGCTTGATAGGTCTACTGGGGAAGGAGGAAGAGAAGAAATTAATTTGCATTTATATAGTCTTTCCCGCAACCTCAAAGTTTATGAGCACTTTATAGCCAATTAAGTATTCTTGAAGTGTAGTCACTGTTGGAATATAGAAAACATGACAACCAATATGTGTATGGCAAGGCCCCATAAGCAGCACTGTGAAAATGACTAGATAATCAATCTTTTTTCAAGTGGCATTGTTAAGGGGTAAATAGTAGCCAGGACACAAAGCTTATGAAGGCATAACTCTTTCTCTTCCTGCAAACTGAGAGAGGATAGAAGGGTCAGAGATACAAGTCACAGATGGGAGCCCGATTTCGAAGTGAAACCTTACTCACCTCAAGCCCAGAGTTGGTCAGAAGCAGAAGGGTGATCAGGAAAAATTAAGCAAACCAGCTAACAGGAATAGTGTGAATCACATAAATATTTGAATAAGAACAGGAGATTTCTTTTGGCCAACATTTATCATACAACTAACCACCACAATAGACTATCTGGTTATTTAGCTCCATTGCTCTTTATGGCACCTTGTGTGCAAATTGGCTGTAGCGTTTCCCAGCATTATAAGAGTGTCAGATGTCCAGCACCAAATGAACGGAAATTTCCTCAATTAAATATTGGGAAGACCAAAGCCATTGCCTTTCCTCCTTACCATAAACCCTAGTCCCTAACCATGGACTCTATCACTGTCCCTAGCAAGTGTTTGAGGCAGAACAAGACTGTTCACAACTTTAGTGTCATATTTAACTGCAAAATGAGCTTCTAACCACACATCTGTGCCACCACTAAGACCACAAATTTCAACCTATAAAACATCACCCAACTCTGCCTTTGCCTCAGCTCATGTGCTGCTGAGACCCTCATCAAAACCCTGGGTGCCTCTAGACTTGTAGTGATTATGGTTCAAAGGTATTTCATTGGTTATGCTTTAGGGCATCCGAAGGATGTGAAAAGTATTTTATAGGTGCAAATCCTTTCCTTTTGTTCTTGTCTGATGATGGCAACACTGCATTACATTGATTGCAGATTCTATCCCCGATTAAGCTGGTCTCTTTATCTGGCTGTCCAGTAATCTTGTTCCACAGTTTATTTTTGTTCTGATTATTTAATTTTGAGTTAATGAGCTGAAGACCTCACTCCCAATTGTCTTGCATTCAATAACATTGTTACTACTCTATCCCCAGTCAGTTAGCTCAGTTCAGTCTAATTACTGCTGCATTTCTCACATTATAATTATTTCAATTGTGTTTATTTTCTAATTCGTTGTCTCAATTTAAGACAATGTAAGAGGAAACAGGTGCAACAAAGCACAAGAAGATCCCTGAGGTGTGGTAAAACATTATAGACTAAAAGTTCAATAGCCGCTGAAAACAGGCATAGGATCACAAAAGGAAGACTTCCATTCATATAATGCTTTTCACAACCACCAGGTATCTCAAAGCACCTTACTGCCAATGAGATACTATTGAAGTGTCATTATGTAGGAATATGTTGTTATGTCGGAAATGCAGCAAACAATTAGCATGCAGCAAACTCCCACAAACAGCAACGTGATAATGACCAGATAATCATTTTCTGTGGTGTTGATCGAGGGATAACTGCTGGCTAGGGGATAAGTAGAATATCTCCCCAGTTGTTCTACAAAATACTGCCATGGAATCTTTCATGTCCACCTATACAGACAGACGGGTCCTTGGTTTAACATCTCGCCTGAAAAACAGCACCACTGACAGTGCAGCACTCCATTAGTACTGCAATGGAGTATCAGTCTTGATTTTTTGCTCTTGATACAGAACACTGGCAGAGAATGAAAGCATTATGACTGCTGCCAGGATAATGGGCATTCACCAGCTTTATGTGCTGAACATGGTCGCACACTAACTGCACCTTGAATGGAGTGGTAACATCTGTGGTTTCAGCACATCTCAGCATTGAGATGTGGTGCCCACAAAGCCACATATGTGCAGTCACTGACACTCTACACCATAGGGGAACCCATTACCCAGGCAAAGCCGCATGCATGCTCCCCTTGCTTCTCTTTGTTCAGCGAGAAACGAATGAACTCCCCTCTTCTGACAGAGAATATCTCTCACCCTCTAATGTAGCAGTGATCTGGGGATATTAGATATAACATCTACTTTAGCCTGGAAGGATTCCAACACAAAAATTCATGATTATGGTCATCTTCAGTATCACTGGCTGAGCAGTCTATACTCTTTTCTGAGGCTGCAGGTCTGGTTGCAAAAGGTGGTAGAGTTCTGTGAGCACTTCCTTCATAAAACAAAGACAATACACACACTGCTCCTAGCCCTGGTAAAGACGCCGGTTGAGAGTCATTCTCCCTCACTTCATCCTCCCTCTGAAAACAGTGTTATGACTTGGGGAGAGACTAGTAATGTTTTTTTCCTTCAGAAATCTGAAAACCAAGTATTTATGAACAGAAGAAACTAAAAGGTTCATGGAATAAAGCAAAAGAATTTTACTGAACAAAAATCAAAGAACATGAATACTAATAACCACACTCTACCTTAAATAGTCTGTTACATTAGAAGATATTAAAAGCACATGGAGACAGTTACTTATACACTAAACTGAATTAATTATGGGGAAAGTAGATTGTGTGTTGTTCTGTGTTCAAGCAGTTTTGAGTTAGTTTCAATTTAGAACAAATTGGTTGTAGGGAGCATCTCTTTCAAGCAGGATTCAGTTGAAATATCCTTCAACATCCATTTGACTTACACCCCCAAAACTTCAAGTCAGATACTCATCAGAGATTGGAAGATTAACCACTTGGCCAGAGCACCGTTTCAAAGATTCTTATAAGGGCTGAGATTTCTTGGGCCTTCTACTTACTACTGGTAAGGTTGTCCCTTTAAATATCCTCCAAATATTCAAAGGTTGTATGCTTCCAGGTTAATACAGACATTGCGAGTGTCTTAGGTGTAGGCATCTTGGGTCAGAACTCTGCTGATCATAATGTTCTTTATCTCTAGAATCTTGCATCCAGAACTCACCCGCTCTCTCTTCTCATCTTGGCTATCCCAGAAGTTCAACTTACTGTTAGTAGAGTCCTTCAGTTATCAAGAGATTAAACTCTTTTAGCCAGCACACAGAATTTCAACTGAATCCTGCTTGAAAGAGATGCTCCCTACAACCAGTTTGTTCTAAACTGAAACTAACTCAAAACTGCTTGAACACAGAACAACACACAATCTACTTTCCCCATAATTAATTTGTTGATCCTTTGCTTTACCATTGTTTATCTCTCAGGCAACCTGTTCACATGATCAGTTACTGGCAGTAAGCTGCTTTACAAGAAATAATCTTTCAGAGAAATCTAGTTCTTAAAGGGACCATTGCCCCCAAAATAAAAAAAAGGCTTGTCCCCCAAAGCATATGGGCCATCGCAACAACTTATCCTCTCCTTTGCTGCCTCTGCTCCAACGCCCTACAAGGGGAATTGAAACCATAACAATCATGACCCAGAGCAAATAGTGTTTCCAGGACCCTTGTAGTCACAACCAAGGCCTTCTCCAACTGCAGCAACACTCCATCCAGATTTTACCAACTTTAACTAATCCCTTGAAACTCCCAGGTATTTCACAAATGCTAACAGAACCAACAGAAATTAATCAGCAATCAATCTGAAAGTTATTGATAATCCCTTTAATAGCACCAGTGGGTTGGTCCTTCTGCTGCTGAACACGTGTTCAGCTTTGCATGTTAAGCAAGGATATCAGCTGGAGCAGAGAAGTTGAAAAAGGCAGCACTAGCATCAAATCCATGTCACACACTGACTGACATCATGATCTGCCTAATCCACACATCTCCAGCTTACATGCTTAATTATATGCTAACACCCTCACCTTGTTGGCATTCAGCATGGGCCATGCAGGAAGTGTGTGTCTTGACCAATCAGGGTCAAGCTGTCTGGTTTAAATTTCAAGCAATTCTTGACAGTTAACTGTCAGGCACCATCAGTGGTGCATTCTCCATGGTAATGCCACTACCAATTAGAGTGCACTTGCCAACCAATCAGCACTCTCTTTACATACGGTATAAATTATTGTTGTCTCCTTATATTGGTGTTCTTGCAAAGTGTCCTGAGTGCAAGATAAAAAACTTTGGAAAGTCTCTTTTTTTCAGCAATACTCAGAAAAAAATCTTAAACACACAAGATTAAAATTCCACAGCTGAATCAGGCTTATAAAATATTCCCCCCAAAAACCTACTTTGTCAGAACACACAAGTAAGCTACTGGCAATGGCTCCCTTTATAGATTTTTAACCACAAACATCCAGTAATATTACCCAAGGCAAAAATTGCTGTAAGTTTAATAAGGTATACCACACAACTTCTCACTCTGTTCCACTCTGCTGTGGAAATCAAAGGAAGTTCAGAAACAAACTGATTTCTGGAAACAAAGACCTCTCTAGCTTAAAACTGGACGGCTGCTTCAAATTTTCAACTTTTCTCAGCAAAGATCTGGTCTTAGGACTTCTCTCCCACACAGCCACCTTAACAACTCAACATCTGCTTTAAATATCTTTTTTCCCCTCTCAGCCTAGATTCTATTGTCCTAAGCACCTCTTTGAACTCAACTTTTCCAAAATATAAAAATCTTTCATGTTCTTATTGCCTCCCCTTTCTGTTCAAATAAAATTTAATAACCTTCCTTTGTTTATTTAGGAAACCTTCGTAAGCTGTAGAAGTCTCTCAAACTCCCTTTGAAATTCAGCAGCTGAAAAGTCAAGTCCTTACCTGTCACCCAATGGAAATTTTAAAGCCCAGCATATTTACTTATAATTCCAACTTCACCATAGCCTCTCATTTCAAATGCATGCATCTAGCTCCTTTACCTTTCATCTCAATTCCCACAGACAAGCTGTCTAACAGACCTACCCCAGTTTAATTAATCATGGGCACACACACATCTTTGCAGAATGCCACCATATTCCCAAAAATATCAAAAAAGATGACATCCATCTTCACAGTTGTAATTGATTCCTTTCTTGTGTAGAGTGAAATTTGTCTTCTAGTAAAAACTAGGGCCATCAAGAAATTTTAAAAATATAATTGTGGATTATATGAGGTGTAATCCAATCATTCAGTAATAGGCTGAAAATTTCCTGAAGAAAAATAGGAGAATGTATCTTTTTCTATAATTAACACAATGAATAAGAACAGAAACCATACATTTCAAAGCCACATATTTTGTAAGACTGTACTCCCACTTTTCTTTAAGAAGAGTTTCACTCTCCACAATATCTGGAAGCAGCAGATATTCAAGGCATTCAGAAACCCAATTATCTCCCTCTAGCTCTGCTTACTGAGAATTACTGATTTAAACTGAAATAGCTACCATAAGTTTCCCTTTCTTTTGTTCAAAACTGTTTCTAACTACACTGTGGAGGTTCAAACACCCTATGTACAGTCTTAAATGCTCTACTGAGAATTACCATGTACAAAATACACATAATTACTGCTAGGCCAGAAGAAAGTTGTTCTCTATGTTTTCATAAGAGCATTTGTTGTCAGTGATTATTTTTCCAATAGAATATAATGTAATCATATAAGTTAAGTAATTTTTTCGATTGACCTCATTATGCAAGACTTTGGGTTGGAAAATCTTGTGAATGTGACTGCCATACTAGAAGAATAAGCTAATTACTCTTTTTTAAAAACTTCTCTGCCACCTCCTTCACCTCCTATCCTGATGCAATAACTCCTAACCATGATAAGATTCTGGACCATGGCCCCCAGACAGTTTTTATTTAGGTGAGCTTCAACAAGAAGTTCTCAGCACACTATCTTGACAACATGAGGGTAGAAGGGGGCATCACTGGCTGACCACTGAGCCTATTTCATCTAATACCCACAAATGTATGTATTTCAGAGAAACCCTGGTTGATTTCTGAGTTCTGACTTTCAAAAGATTACATGATCTAAATTTTGCATGGCGTACGTCATGATGCAACTTTAATTGAAATCCCCAAGTGAGTACAATCTGCTATTTGAAAGACGCTGCTAATTTCCAAAGGCATTTCTCAAAATGGTCATTAACCTATTGACCTTGTTTATTGTGCTCTTCATTTAATATTCTCAATAACATTTCTCAGTCTTTTGTGCTACAGCCTGTGTAAACTTTAGCCTGAGATTAGCATTCTGTCCAATTGAAGGGAGCAATGGCATGACATAATATTTAATCCCCTGCACAGATAAATACTAAAATGACAATTAATGTTCCTACTGGACAAGATCGACAAGACCTGATTATTGAATTTCAGAATTATGGGAGAGAATGAGTGTAAAATAATTCAATAATATATTCAAAAATATATATAGACAAATCATATTACCAAAATAATTGGATGGAGAATGGGATATAATTACAAAGTATGACAAGATATTTCATATAATGATTTTTTTTAAATGAAGTTATTGTAAATTCTGGCCCTATCTCTCAGAGGTGAACTTTCAATTGTGAATAATACTTAGGCCCAAGTTGATTGCAGGCTCTGGAATTAATATAAGTAAATTCACCTTGCGGGCTATAAAAACTAAAAAAAATCAAACATTCTATGAGATGTAATTTAGTTGACTCAGAGTTATGCTTTTACATAGCTCTTTTACATACCGTCACATGATCCTGTCCAGCCTCAAATGTTTTCTATCTAAAAAAAAGTTTTAAAGGCAATTTAAGTGGAGGTTTTGTTATGTGTCATACTTCCCAGATGATTACTCATTATTGCAGAGCTACTCAACATGATTCTCTGAATTGCTTATGAGAGCATTTTCCCGTAGTAGCGGGATTTCATGAAGTATTTGGAAATCAAGGTTATGCCCTCAAATGCTTGAGTCATACAGATCAAAAATGTCTGTTATAAATTAGCTAATCCCAGAGGAGCTGTTGTAGAGGCAACGTAATTGGCTTCAGTGCTCTCCATTTTGCTTGTGGTGAACTTTGGCCTTTGCTTTTCCTTTTTTGGCCCAGATTTTTGTTGAGTTGTGGATACTCCATGACTTATCCAAAATGCCACTGGGACCTCAGATCCGGAAGTCCTGTCCTCATTTCTGACAAATCCTATTCTTAACGGTGGGGGAAAGAGGGCAGGATGAGATTCATACATGGGCAAAATCCAATCACAGCAGGGCTATTTGAACTCATTGCTGAGTTCATTATCACTGGAGCGAGGTCTATTTCCCACAATGTGTGACAGTGTGTGTGATTTTTAAGAGTAGATGTGAATGCTCAAAAAAGGTGAAAAAAATCTGAGGAATTGTCAAGCTGTCAAGTTATTTAAATCCCCTGCCCTTTAAATTTTGAAGTAAACAGCCTGCTGTGTCTTTCAGTTGAAAAGAAAATCGGTACTTGCAGCTTCAATACATATTTGTTGACATAAGCTTGAAGAATATCATTATGGTATTATTACTGCTTGACTGCTTACACAACCTATCATTATCATAGCAATGGAGGGGAGAGGGAGGTAGTGGGGGGTGGGGGGGTGGGTGGAAGAGGCTGTAAGTTCATAGTTTGACTGACAGCTCCAAGAAGTTAATTGTCTTTGATGTGGGGCCATGAATACAGTTTTTTTTAAATAAAGAATTAAGTACTTGAAGGGATTTAAAAGTATTTAATGGGCTTTTATCAATGAGCACAGAAACATATATACATACGAACATACAAATTAGGAGGAGTAGGCCACTTGGCTCTTCAAGCCTGCTCCGCCATTCAATAATATCATGGCTGATCTGATTTCAACCTCAGTTCCACATTCCCACCTAGCCTGAATAATCTATCAAGAATCTATCTACCTCTGCCTTAAAAATATTCAAGGTCTCTGCTTCCATTGCCTTTTGAGGAAAGGAGTTCCAAAGACTCTCAATCCTCAAAAAAAAAAAAATTTGCTCACATCTGAGCTAAATGGGCGACCCCTTATCTTTAAACAGTGTCCCCTAGTACTAGATCCTCCCACAGGAGGAAACATCCTTTTCACATTGACCCTGTCAAGACCCCTCGAGGTCTTATGTTTCAATTCGGTTGCCTTTTACTCTTCTAAACCCCAGCAGATACCAAATTAGCCTGCCCAACCTTTCCTCATATGATTTCTCTGAACTGCTTCCAATGCATTTATATCCTTCCTTAAATAAGACCAATACTGTAAACAGTACTCCAGATGTGTTCTCATCACTGCCTTATATAACTGAAGCATTACCTTTCTACCTTTGTATTAAATTCCCCTTGCAATAAATGATAACACTATTAGTTTTCCTAATTATGTCCTGTACCTGCATACTATCCTTGTGCGTTTCATACAGTAGGACACCTGATCCCTTTTCATCTCAGAGCTCTGCAATTTCTCGCCATTTAGATTATATGCTTCATTTTCATTTTTCCTGCAAAAATAGACAATTTCACCTTTCCCAAATTATTCTCCATTTGCCAGGTCTTTGCTTACTCACTTTGTATCCCTTTGTAGCCGCTTTTTGTCCTCTTCACATCATACTATTCTAACTATCTTTGTGTCATCAGCAAATTTAGCAAGCATACTTTCGGTCCCTTCTTCCAAATCATTTATATAAATTCTAAAAAGTTGAGTCCCCAGCACACCACTCATCATATCTTGCCAATCAGAAAATGACCCATTTACGCCTATCCTGTTTCCTGTCAGCTAGCCAATCTTCTAGCCGTGCCAATATGTTACCCCCTACACCATGAACTTTTATTTTTCACAATAACCTTTGATGTGGCATCTTATCAAATGCCTTCTTGAAATCTAAGTACAATACATCCACTGGTTTCCCTTTATCCACAGCATATGTTACTTCTTCAAAGAACTCCAATAAGTTGATTAAACATGATTTATCTTGCACAAAACCATGTTGATTCTGCCTGATTACCCCGAATTGTTACATGTGCCCTGCTATAACGTCTTTAGTAATATCTTCTAACATATTTCCTATGACAGATGTTAAGCTAACTAGCCTGTAATTTTATATTTTGTGTCTCCCTCCCATTTTGACTAAAGGAGTCACATTTGCCAATTTCCAATCTAATAAAACTTTACCTGAAGCTCAGGAAAATTAAAATCAATGCATCAATTATCTTATTAGTCACTTCTTTTAAGTCCCTAGGATAAAGTCCATCAGGACTTTTTTTAATATAGTTTTTTTTATATACATGCATATAGTGAAGGGTGGAGTAGATACTTAGAACTTTAGTTATTTCATCTCAGCATGGCTCCTGAGGTCTGTCCATAGAGGATACTGGGTGAGTTGGTATGGTAAGTGCAAGGGCAAAGAGTGGTGGGTGGGGGGCATGGATTGACATGAGTTGGCACTAAATTGGCATAGGGTCTGTAAAGGGGCATGGGGATGAGGGGGGAGCACAGGTTGGCATGAAGGGTATAAGGGCATTGGGGGTGAGTAGAGCAGCATGGGTTAGCCTGGAGGGTATGAGGGTCCATTGAGGGTGGATGGAGTGGCAGGGGTTGTCATGGAGGGCATGAAGGGCCATTGTGGGTGGTTGTGGTGGGCACAGCTTAGCATGTATGAGGGACCATTGTGGATGAGGGGGGCATGGGTCAGCATGAGTTGGCACATATGGGCTATGAGTTGTGAGTGGGGAGATGAGGGGGTGTGAGGTTTAGGGGGCCTAATTTTCAACCATACAACAGGGAAGAAATCCCAAAGCACTGAGGCTGGCCTTTTAGCCAGCCTACCTCGGCACTCAGCAGCCCCTGTGGCTGCCTCCAAACTGTTTTCTGGGTTGACGGGGGGATATAGGCCCTACTCCAGTATGCACCACCACCCCCCACTGCCACTCCATCCCCAGAACAAAGATTCCATTATTTGGGGTATTTTTTTCCCTAGGCAGGTATGGCAAGCCAGGAACTTTCCGACTTTGCACTTCGGGAGCAAAAACCCGGGCCTTTATCTCTTTAGTCACTCTCACATTCATTCACGCACAGGCATATGCTACAGTAGAATCTCAACGTGGTCTCCCAGAATTGAAGTACTTTTATTGCATAGAAATCTACATGTGCGGTAGTAGCAGGAAAGGAAATTGGGGTAGCACCATTTCTAGCAGCCTTACTTCCTACCGTAAAGAATTGAGACTGAAGGGGAACACAGTCACTACTTCTCTCTCTATCCTGATACTGCTTTGACGACATATGTGGGAAATCTTGGACTCCTCCAGAAATACTGCCAGGTTCAACAATAAAACCAACAACTTGCATTTATATAGCACCTTCGATATAGTAAAATGTCCCAAGGTGCTTCACAGGAGTTTAATCAATCAAAATTTGACATTGAGGCACATTATTAGGACAGAGGAGGAGGTAGATTTTAAGGAGTGTATTAAAGGGAAAAGAGGCAAAAAGGTTTAGAAGAGAATTCCAGAGAATACGGGCACTGGTAGCTGAAAGCACTGTTGGTGGAGCAATTAAATTGGAGAGCTGCAAGAGGCCAGATTTAGAGGAGCATAGATATTATGGAAGGTTGTAAGGCTAGAGGAGATAACAGATAGGAGTTAACAGAGATAACAGATAACAGATCGAGAGAGGTGGTGGTGAGGTAGAGTTGGGAGTCATCAGTGTACATGTGGAATCGGATGCTGTGATTTTGGATGATGTCACTAAGGAACAGCTTGTAAGTGAGAAATAGGAGGGGTCAAGACTAAATCTTTGTGGGATCAGTGAAGAGAAGCTATTGCAGGTGATTCTCAGGTTATGAGTAATAGCTAAGAATGGGACCAGGTGAATGTGGTCCCATTCAGCTCAAGGGGCAATGGAGGAGATTGGTGTGGTCAACCATGTTAAAGGCTGCAAATAGGCTGAGGAGGAGGGGGGCTAGCTTATCTTTGTCACAGTCACATGGGATGTTGTTTGTGACTTTGATATGGGCCATTTCAGTACTGTGCTACCAGTTAAGTTCATCGAATGTAGGAGTCACAGTTGTGTAATTACCTCTTTGGGGAATTGTAATTTCTACATGTAGATTATTGGACGTGTCCAGACATTACTGTCTGACCACGCACATGGCTGGCAGTATATGGTTTCATCCTAAGTGATCTCCTAAATTACTTGAGGGGTGAAGTTGATCTATGGCAGCTGTGTGAAACAGGCTTGTAGTGAAGTGGCAGCTGATTTTCCATGGCAGGCTTTATTTCTGTTGACTTGGAAAATATTGCAGGACTTTTAATTTCAAACCAAGTAAAAGTGACGGCCAGACCAGAAGCTGGATTTTATGGTAAGCATATTGCTCCCTCCAGCCCATTACAAAACTAGGCCTCAAACTGAGTAACCTAAAAATAAAGGCCACACCGCAATGATAACATGCTGACAGCAACCTAAGTAAGCCCCTCATTGGGAGAAAATGCCAGCTTCGACTTGCAAGCAGTTCCACAGTGAAGTGAGCAATGGATCCCAGAGTCAGGTTAGGGTTAGGATTTTTGGGTGGGGAGTGACCAGGCACCCTAGGGAGGGGCTGAGGGCAGGCTTTGAAGGCCAGTTGGGAGGCACAAAGAGGGAGGTATCATCTTGGTGCGGAGGGTGTCACCAGTGTCCACTGGGAACCTCCCACAGGATGTACCACTCCTTCCGGCCTGCTTTTTCACCTCCCCACTCTCCCCTGCCTGCACATGCCAGCCACATTATGACATGGACAGTAATATATTTGGGTCAATAGGCTTAGTAACAAGCTCAATTGCCTGTTAATGATTTTTAAAAAGATAGCAGTCAGGCTGTCAACTTCAACACCCACCCCCGCCTACTGTATTATGGGAAACCATCATATTGGCATGGGGGTCACAGCTCAACATCATCATGTCAGATTTTAAGGCATGCGTATGATGGCAGCAGTCCTGATTTGCAAATATAAAGTTCCAGTCTAGGAAATAAGCCTCCAGTGTATCAAAATTGTATAGCATTGCTCTTAAATGTCTGAACTTCAATGGACAGAAGAGCAGTGTGGTGAAAATTCTGCTGCCAATGCACCAAGAGCCTGTTTTGCACTGCTGGCATTGACCAAATTCATCTCCTTTGTCTATCATGCATCCTCCTCCTCGACAGCCTGAAAACACAAAGGGTTGCCCAAAGAAAATCTGCAGCTACTGTGTAGAAATTACATAATAAAATATCCTTGTGGAAATGGACACAGCTGGGGTAGATGTCCAGCTTTAAATTTTCATTAATTTATTGTAAGATAGTAAAGAAGCTAGGTAAATGACAAAAAAGCAAAGAAGAACTAAAATATGTACAAACAAACAAACAGCATCCACTGGCAGCAAGTTTGGTTTATTTAACAAAAGGACCCAACATATGGGAAGGGTTTCCTATATTGCACCTGTTTCAAAACAGGTGCTGAGCATCTGAAGTGCTATTCAGGCAATTGAAGTACATTACTGAGCCATTCCTAAATTTAAATAAAATTCAGGCCCATAATGAGCCTAGTGCACAACAGATGTTCAGGCTGTCACTGCCACAAGCACTTCATTGTTGCATCATTGCTTAAAAGGCTTCAGTGTCCTATAATGCAGTTCACTTAGTTCACAACTTTACTGGCTCCAAAGCCTCTGCGAAAGCGTGAGACAAGCTAAAAGACCAATTCAAAATAGTTTAAACACCTCATAGAATATTTTATAAAGGGAACCAGTACATGCAGGCTGGGGTCAAATCTTCAGCAGACCCATCGACCATCCTTAAATTTAAAAATATCCCAGTAGGTACAACATTTGTCCATGATAAATTCTATTGATCCACCAAATAAGCACTTCATTTTTTTTTCAAGTGGTCATCACATCCCCACCTACTCAACACTTCCATTTTTCGTGCAGTCTGGTTTAATTTTCCTGCTGTGCAAATTCACTTTATTATCAGAATGGAAACACTGAAAAATGATGGCTGTAGTGTGAGAAAAAGATTTTGCACTTCAAATAAAAATTATTCCCTTTTTTCTTGACTTGCGAATTTTGCTAACATTTTTTTCTCCTGAAGGCGTTAGTTTACCTCAGCAGAAGTTATCATGGATGCCTGAAGTCCTCAGATTGTTCACATGACCATGTGTGAGCATGGACAGCAAGTCTTGGTAGCTATTTAACTAAGAAGCAAATCACAGCTGAACTCCTGCCAGTTCACACATACCCTGGCATGTACACATGGTGACTTTTCAGCAGATCTCTTTGGATAGCTTTCATGGACAGGAGCCCAGCCAATTTTTCTCAGTGGCATTGAGGCCTTTCAGTCATCAAGAGGGGAGGTGGAATTTTACAGCCTCCTGCCAGTGTATTTGCAGGTGGGGGGGGCATATAAAGTGGAATGGGTGGCTAGCCCACTGCCTTACTGCCACCTTTGAGCTGTCCCCCATAACAACGTGGGTGGATAAGGCGTCAGTGAGCCCACCCATCTTTGGGCTTATTGCGGCTCTTAATTGGCCAATTATTGGCCAGTAAGGGCTTGTTTCCACATCTGCTGCAAAAGCTACGCATATGGAGCGCCATGGTGAGCACTATGTGTTGTGGCCACAGCAAGCTCAGTTTGAATCCAAGTCATGGTGGAACATGTTGTGCTCTCCAAGTTCTGCTCAAAGAGAACAGCTGAGCACATTATAATATGTGCAGCTGGAGAAGGTGGAATGAAGGAGGCCGGCCCACTACTTCATCACCTCAGGTGAAAATGCAGGAAGGAAGGGAAATACTTTGTTGGCTGGTGGGGGGGGGGGAGGGGGGGTGGGGTGGGTGATGGTGGGAGGCTGCGCTGATTCTCCCCTCCCCCCGCCAAAGTGGTACCCCCCTAGTACCACCCCTGCTGGCCTCCAAACTCCGATTCCCCCATCCACCTCCCCCTGTCCCCAGGGTGCCCAAACCCTCACCAACTCAAAACCATAGACATCTAGGTTATCTTTATCCTTCTGATATTTGGATTAAAATGCCTCATGAATTTTGCCATACCTTTCAGAATAGCTTCAATTATTTCTTTGTTTATACCCTGTCCTACTATGTAGTTACTTTTAGGGGGTCTGTACACCACTTCCACAAGTGACTTGTTGCCTTTATCATTTCTTATCTCTACCCAAACTGCTTCTACATCCTAGTTTCCTGAACTTAGGTCATCCACCTCTGCTGTGCTAACACCATCATTAATTAACAGAGCCACCCTTCCACCTTTTCCTAGCTTCTGGCCCTTCTTAACTATCATGGCCTTTCAATATTCAGGTCCCAATCTATGTCACCCCACAGCCACGTCTCTGTAATAGCTATCAGATCGTACATATTATCTCTATTTGCGCCATCAGTTCATCTGTTTTATTTTGAATACTACGTGCATTCAGATACGGAGCCTTTAGTTTTGTCCTTTATTTTTTCCTTTGTAACATCTAGCCTCATCTGCTGATTTACTCTTAGATCTCCAGAAGCATGGTGAAAGTGACTGCCCTTGAAAGTGACTGAGTGTGGCATCAAGGAGCCCAAGTAAAACTGGAGTCAATAGGAATCAGGGGGAAAACTCTCTGCTGGTTGGAGTCAAACCGAGCACAGAGGAAGATGGTTGTGGTTATTGGAGGTCAATTATGTCAGTTCCAGCACATCACTGCAGGAGTTCCTTAGAGTAGTGCCCTCAGCCTAGCCATCTTCAGCTAATTCATCAATGACCATCCTTCCATCATAAGGTCAGAAATGGGGATATTCACTGATGATTGCACAATGTTCTGCACCATTTGTGACCCCTTCAGATACTGAAGTAGTGCATGTCCAGTGACCTGGACAATATCCAGGCTTGGGCTGACAAGTGGCAAGTAACATTCACACCACACAAGTGCCAGGCAATGATGAACTCCAACAAGAGAGAATCTAACCATTACCCCTTGACAGTCAATGGCATTACCATCACTGAATCCCCCACTACCAACATCCTGAAATTACCATTGGCCAGAAACTGAACTGGACTAGCCATATAAATACGGTGGCTACAAGAGCCAGTCAGAGGCTCTGAATCCTGTGGCAAGTAACTCACCTCCTGACTCCCCAAAGCCTGTCCACCAGCTACAAGGAGTGTGATGGAATACTCTCCACTTGCCTGGATGAGTGCAGCTCCAACAACACTCAAGAAGCTGGACACCATCCAGGACAAAGCAGCCCACTTGATTGGCACCACATCCACATTCACTCATTCCACCAACAATGCACAGCAGCAGCAGTGTATATCAGCTACAAAATGCATTGCAGGAACACACCAAGGCTCCTTAGACAGCACCTTCCAAACACACAACCGCTACCATGAAGAAGGACAAGAGCACCAGACACATGGGAACACCACCACCTCAAAGTTCCCCTCCAAGCCACTCACCATCCTGACTTGGAAACATAATTGCCATTCCTTCACCATCATTGGATGGAAATCCTGGAACCCACTCCCTGAAAGCACTGTGAGTGTATCTACACCACATGTGCTGTAGTAGTTCAAGAAGACAACTCCCCATCTTCTCGAAGGCAATTAGGGATGGGCAATAAATGCTGGCCCAGCCAGCAATACCCACATCCCATGAAGAATGAATGAAAAAAATATTTTTTACTCTGTCCTTTCCTGTCAGTCTGTTTATCATTTCCCATATTAATACATTTGTCTCTTGTCTTGTCCCTATTCTTTGATTCACCACATCTTCCCAAATTTGATCTCTTGGCCCCACTATTTGGTTTAAAGCCCTCTACTTCCCTAGCTATGCAGCTCACTCGAGCTCTGATCTTAGATCAGTGCAGGTGTAGACCATCACAACGGTACAGCCCCCACTTTCCCCAGTATTGATGCCAATGTCCCACAAACTAGAATCAACTTCTCCCACACCAGTCTTTGAGCCACACATTACTCTCCACTTATATTTCCCCTATGCCAATTTGCATGTGGCAGATAACAATTCAGAGATTATTACCTTTGAAGTTCCACTTTTTAGTTTACTGCCTAGCTCCTCATATTCTCTATGCAGGATCTCTTTCCTAGTTCTACCTATGTCATTGGTACCTATATGGACCCTGACAACTGGATCTTTCCCTTCCCACCGCAAGCTCCTTTCCAGCTCTGAGCAGATATCCCAAACTCTGGCACCAGATAGAGAACACAGCTTTCTGCATTCTTATTCTTTGCTGCAGAGAACATTGCCTATCCTCCTGATTATACTACCTCCTACTACCACTACATTCCTTGTAACCACCCCACCCACCCACCCAACTTGGATGGCTTCCTGCACCATAGTGCCATGGACAGCATGCACATCCACACTACAGCCCTTGCTCTTGTCCAACAAACTGCAAGAACCTCAAACTTATTGATCAGTTCCAAGGGCTGAGGCTCCTCCACCCCCACCTTCTTGATCCCCTTATCTGCCTGTGTCACATTCATACCCTCCTTCCCATTCCAGACCAAATCAGATAATGCTATCCTAAGGAGTGTGACTGCCTTCAGGAACAAAGTATCCCCATCCCCATCCCCATCCCCATCCCCATCCCCATCCCCATCCCCATCCCCATCCCCATCCCCATCCCCATCCCCATCCCCATCCCCATCCCCATCCCGTCACAATGTCTGCCTGTCACTCCAAAGAGCTGTACTGAGGAACCCTTGTTTTTATACCTCCTTTAAAAACAGAATCAAGCTCTGAAAACTAGTTTAAGCTAGCTACCTAATTAACTAGCTTGTATATCCTTATTTAAGGCTGGAAAACACTTAACTTCCCCTAACTTAAAGAATAATTTTTAGTTGATTGCTAAATTAAAGAAAAAACTGGACTTTCAAGAGAAATTAACCCTTAAAACTCACTCATTTAACAGACTTAGTCGCACTCAGTGCATACCCAAACCAGCACTGAGGAACCCCTGTTCTTACACTTTCTGCAAAACATTTCTTCTCATTACTTTCATAATTCTTTACTATTCTTTTATCTGATCTAATAGCAGCCTTCATTTTCTTTTCCTGCCCCTTACATTCAACTCTGTTCGGTACGAGATGTGTTTCATTTATAGGAACATTTCTGTTTACATGCTAATTATTTTTGTATATAACTCGTCAATCACCTTGGCTTTTTCTTACCACACTTCTTTCTTTTGACTTTGAGTATGTATGTCTTTTTTCATGTTGCTCTTAAAAACTTTCCATTTGTAATCTATAATCAGTCACAGCACCCAGAAAGTTAGCCAATTTACCTGTTCCAAATTGTCTGCCATTTGAGTTATTACTTTTAACAGTTATTTATGCAGTCCATGTTACATTTTGAAGAAAATATAAAGTAAAGATTCTCATCCTGTTTACAGTAAACAATTGGAATAGTACTGTGCTGTTAATATTACAATAATCACATGTGAATGCAGAATCACAATATGGGAGAAACTTAAAACCTTTCAGTTGCATGAATGAATATATCCAGTTATTTATAAGATATTTATACTGGAAATTAAATTAGCATTTTTACAATTATATGTAAGCATGAAGAAATTGATAGGAAATAGTTGAGAAATTTTAGTATACAGTATTGGAAACATGATTAGCACCATCAATGGCTCAGCAAGTGTATTGGGCAAATGGCTGATCTACATAAGACCAAGAAAGTCTCAGATTTAATCCCTATTTGTTATAACTTAGTTAAACAGGCTTTTAAGAGAGCCATAATTGGCCTCATGCCCTTAGGGACACAAATGGGGAGAATTGGCTGGGATTCCTACTTCCAATTAGTATCTTGTGTCCTCTGCTGAAAGTGTGTGTCTGGACACTGAATGAGGACTGAATCAAACCCAGCTGTGGTGCTCCTTTTGAATAAATAACCCATGAATGCTCATTGTTAAGGCTCACATATGGATAATGGCAATTTTGTCAAGTTAATGAAAGATGACAGTGTCTGTGAAATTGTATCCCAGCAAGGAGTCAATGCTTTTAGTAATAAAATGGCAACAGTTGCAAAGTATGGTTTGTTACAGACCTATCATTGTACCTGTCACTTATTAAATTGTTCAGTATATGCAAACACAACATATCTTGATTTTGGTTTTCATTCTTGCAGCTTGCCATATGGTTAATCTTTCCACAGTGGATACTTAATTTGCCATTTTTGGAGTTACTCCTCAATTTACACAGAAGTGCAGCTTTCTGCTCTGTTCAATAATTTCCAAAAGGATATACTGAATCCATTGTTTTTTTGGGAAACCAAAGACTATTTTACACTGGAGAATTATAGGGGTTAAAAGACAAGTAGTTCGCTGTTGTTGTTTTCACTCCCAAGGAATAACTGGCTGGACCTGCAGAACCTGCAATCAAAACAAATGCATCTTTTCATGCAAACTAAATGAAAAAAACTGCTCTGATACATCTTGTATTGTAGGCAGGCAATTGGCTTTATAATCCTTACCTAAATCAATTAACCTAATATGTTGTTTTCTAGCACAGTGGGTAAATGTACCATGTGGTGTGAACTGGCATTTGAAGAGCAGGAAGGTCCCAGGTTCAGTGCCTGATCTAGGCTAGGTTGACTGATCTCCTCAGGGTGTGCTATACAATTGGGAGAATATCACAGAATCACAGAATTGTTACAGTGTAGAAGGAGGCCATTCAGCCCATCATGTCTGCACCAGTTCTCTGAGCATTTTAATTTAGTGCCAATCTCCTGCCTTTTCCCCATAACCCTGCACATTGTTTCTATTTAAATAATCATCTAATGCCCTCTTGAATGCCCCAATTGAACCTGCCTCCACCACACTTCCAGGTAGTGAATTCCAAACCCTAACTACTTGCTGTGTGAAAAAGTTTTTTCTCAACTCACATTTGCTTCTTTTACAAACCACTTTTAAACTGTTCCTTAAGATAAAAGCAAATACTGCGGACGCTGGAAATCTGAAACATAAATAGAAAATGCTGGAAAAACTCAACAGTCAGTGAGAGTCATATGGACTCAAAACATTAACTCTGTTTTTCTCTCCAAAGATGCTGTTAGACCTGCTGAGTTTTTCCAGCATTTTCTGTTTTTCTTTCAAACTGTGTGCTCTGGTTCTCGATTCGGTTATGAGCGGGAACAGTTTCTCCCTATCTGCTCTGTCCAGACCCCTCATGATTTTGAAAACTTCTTTGAAGTCTCCTCTTAGCCTTCTCCTCTGCAAGCAAAACAGTCCCAACTTCTCCAATTTTTCCTCATAACTGAAGTGTCTCATCCCTGGAACCATTCTCATAAACCTCTTCTGCACTCTCTCCAATGCATTTACATAATTCCTATAGTGTGGCTCCCAAAACTGTACACAATACTCCAGCTGAGGTCCAACCAGTGTTTTATATAAATTCATCATAACCTCCCTGCTCTTGTACTCTATGCCCCTATTAATGAAGCCTAGAATACTGTATATTTTAAAAACAGCTCCCTCTACCTGTCCTGCCACCTTTAATAACTTATGTACATACATACCCAGGTCTCTCTCCTCCTGCACACCCTTTAGAAAAGTATCCTTTATTTTATACTGTCTCTCCATGTTCTTAGTACCAAAGTGTATCACCTTTAAGTAGCAGTCCCATTTCATTTCATTACCCTCTGATCCTTCTTGAAAGTGCTTGCACTTGGATGTCAAGAACTTTGGGCTCCATTGCAATGCATTAATGGTTGAACAGTCTGTTCATACTTGCTGTCTAATCTCTCAGATGAAGATGTGATTGACTTAATTGCTTTATTAAACTGAGGACTGGGAAAAGATAAAAAGATTGAACATTAATCTCTTCTGGTAAGCTTATATATAAATCATTACCTGACTGAACAAATGCTGTTGAGCTAAAGCATGAGTTAAAAGTTGAGTTGAAGCTGTTTGCTGATAGTGGGCAGAATGTAATTTGTGTCTTCAATGATGTCACTGAAATGTGATTTGGAGCAGTGGTGGTTTCATAAGCTAAATATTTAATAAAGAGCAAAGTATAAATAGTAATCCAATTGCTGATCTTTTAATGATTCAGCCAGTTCATGCAGTGAGTAGCTGAGTCACAAGGACAAGAAAGGTCCAAGGTCCTGTTCCTTGTGTGTACTGGGATAGCCGATTAGAGCTGCAGCAATGGTAGGGCTCCTACAATTCACTTGAATGCCATTGAGTTAAGGAGGATAAGGGTGGCAAGAATTTACACCCCTGATTGCTATCCAGTACCCCCTAATCAAATAACCTACTGAAAGTTGCTATTGTAGCTCATCAATAAATAACTGCAATGTAGGCAAGATATCACATTAGCATCCATGAAATCCAACTCAGGAAGAAGCCTACAAATTCAAGGGAGAGAGAATGTTGCCAAATCAAAAGAAACAACATTGTTTGGGTTGCAGGAAAATACTAGAGAGTATTATAATTGGGTAATTGGTAGTCTGGTGCAATAACCATGCTGTCAGCAAACATTAATGGCTTTAATGTTTACTATTCAATTAAAGTTAGAGAGTTGTATCACCAAATATGAGACCAGTAGGAAGAGACTAAAGTGGAGCCTTTTCCACATAACTATCAATCACAGCATGGTATTGTTCTGAAATTCTGTTGAAGTTCTATTTTTCTCCACTATAACTCTGGCATAATGCACCAGGAAATGACACAAGAGGATAAAAATGGCCATTTGTGTCATTTCCCAAGGTGCTATGGTGAGAGACCAGTAAGCCCAACAGAATTGTAGAATTTGTCCTTTTATGGTAGAGCTTCCCTTTGTTCTACAACATTTGTGTGGCCTTGATTGTTCAAGTACAGCTCCTAACTAATTGGTCTGTTGTTCATGAGTGCTGAAATTCCATTAAATGTGAAGACTTGCCTTAATGTCTCATGTGGCTCAGTGTCAAATTTTGTTTGACTATGCTTCGGTGAAGGGCCCTGGGATCTTTTACAATGTTAAATATATGTTATTTAGATGCAAGTTGCTGTTGAATGGCATAATGAGTTTGTCAGCTAACAGCATACAGTTCCAGTAATGACTTTTTAACTGGGTAAAGGAATATACTCCTTAATAAAAGAAAGTATGGCAGGCATTTAACGGAGAGGTAGTAGCCCTCCCCACCAGCTGGAATGTCAGGCAAGAGCCTCCTTCCATTGGCCCTGGAAGCCACAACCCTATTTTGCACGGCTCAGGCAGTCAGTTGCCTGAAGTCCTGTTTGCTGCTCCTCTGAGGCAGGATATCCATCTCCAAGAGTTGGCAGCCAATCAGAGGGCCGGCAGCTCTTCAGTCCCAGCACCGTCAGTAGAGTGTGGTGGTCAATGCTGGAACTGCAAAGTTTTCAAACTCAGCTAGCGTTGGTGGCCAGAGAAGAAGGTAGGTGGGGTGGGTTCGCTGGGGCCAGTAGGCAAAGTCCAGCAAAGGGGAGGCGATCAAGAGGCCAGGGGATAGGGGTCTTCAAGTGGGTTGGCCCCTTTCCGCATTAGGGGCCCTCCATAGACCTCAGGGGGCCTGATAGAGGAACTTTCCCAAGCCACAGACAGGCAATCAGAGTATAACAGGGGCTGAATTTTGCAGGGAGCAGAGCGTGCATTGCTCACGTTGTTCCATCCCCACCCTCCCCGCCCCAACCCCCCACCCTGCACCCCGTCCCCGGAAGGAAAGTCGATGCCACACTGATTGAAACACAACAAGCCCACTCCGCAGCAATAACATGCTGCCGGAGGCCTTAAGCAGGTGAAGGTTGGACTTCCACCCCTCAGTGGAAGGAAGTCCTGTCCTCAAGAGCTGCTGGCCAATCTGATTGTCAGAACACAGTAGTGAGCATTGCTGGACCATAAGAAAGAGTGAAGGCATCCAGAGTGAGGTAAGCCCTGGGCTTTTAGGGCGAGAAGAAATTGGGAACCCTACAAAGGGGTTGAAGTGGGAGGGTGGGTGTGTTTTGGAGGCCAGGCGGGAATGAATAAAGGGGGTGGTAACCTCTTCCGGGGGTGGGAGTGCCTTTGATGTGTATAAGGCACCCTCCAAAGGATGTATTCCCCCTCATCCCCATTCCCTTCCTACCTTTTAATCAACTGGGTTAAAAAAAAAGGTCTACCCATACGTGTACCCTTATGACATGGGCAGCGTAATATAGGGTCAATTGGCTTGTTAACAAGCTCAATTGCCTGCTAACTATCTTTTTAAAAATGGTGGGTGGGCTGCTGATTTTGGTGTCTGCCCACCTACCATATTATGGGGAATAGGTCAGGGGTAGGTGGGAAGGCAGTGGGTGACCCACCATCATATTTAACATGCATCCCACCCCCTTGAAAATGGGAGCATAAAATTCCAACCTGAGAACCAAAAGGTCTAATTCTGGAGGCAATGGTATCAATGTGAAACCTGGATATTAACTTACCTGAAAGAAAGGATGGAGTGAAGAGTAATGTAAGGGTAGGAAGATGCATTTACTGGAGTTACACTGGATTGGTGTGAAGACCATAAATGTTTCTGATCTACATAGCAATCTAAATTCAGAGTCCTGAAGTAGAGCAAGAAATTACAGATCATCGACAGAACTATCAAATTCAATATGAACAAGGCCCAAGGTATATATTCAAGGTAAAAACACACTTGCTGCTTGAATTGTGTCAAACGAGCAGAGAAAGAGTCTTAGAAACTTGTGAGTATTAAACTTAACACATTACTGCTCAGCTGTATATCTCTGAATGGCATCAGCAGAATATTGAGTTACATTATCAAATCAATAGCATTCACTTTTCAGGCTATTCCAGAAGACTGAATGAACAGGATAAATTACCAAAATTCCAACTTTAAATAGGAGAGAGCTTTTAGAAAAGAGAGCAGTATATAAAATACTAAGCTGAATAGGAAAGGTAAATATGACAAGACAAAAGGCTGCCAGTACAAGCTGGTAAAAAACACTTAGTTGTCAGGAAAATTTCTTCCACACACACTAAACTTAAGAACAGGAGTGTGCCATTCATCTCCTCCAGCCTGTTCCACCATTCAGTTAGGTCATGGCTGATCTGTGTCTCAACTTCATCGACCTCCCTTGAGTCAATAACCCTTAATAGCTATGCCTAACAAAAAAATATCAATCTCAGTTTTGAAATTTTCTGTTGACCTAGCCTCAACAGCTTTATTGTGTGTGGGGGTGGAGAACCGGACTTCAGATTTTGTGTAAAGAACGCCATGGACAACACCATGGAACAGCCTCATTCTAATTTTATGATCATAACCCTTTGTTCTCAACTTCCTCACCAGAGGAAATAGTTTCCATCGATCATATAAAACCCTTTATTCATCTTAAACATCTCAATTAGGTCACACCTCAACCTTCTATAACCAACGAAATGCAATATTAGTCTATGCAACCTGTCCGTATCATTTAACCCTTTTAGCACCAACATCATTCTGGTGAATCTGCACTGCAACTCTCCAAAGCCTGAGGCATGGTTACCTCAAACCTATATTTTATTCATTCACAAGATATGGGGTCAATACTTACAGCCTATCCCTATACAACTGAGTGGCTTGCTAGGCCATTTTAGAGGGCAGTTAGGAGTCAGTAACATTGCAATGTTCTGTAGGTATGTAGGCCAGTGCGGGTATGAGCAGCAGATTCCCTTCTCCAAAGGGCATTAGTCAATCAGATGTGTTTTTACAACAATTCAGTAGTTTCATGGTCACCATTACCGATATTAGCTTTATATCACAGGTTTGTTTAACCAGCTGAATTTAAATTCCCCAGCTGCCATGGTGGAATTCAACCTCATGCCTCTGGACCATTTGTCCAGGCCTCTGGATTAGTAGTCCAGTAATAACCACTATTCAATTCTAGATGTTGAATGCAATACTCCAAATCTAACCAGCGCTCTGTTCAGCTAAATGCAATTTTCATACTTTTGTATCCAGCCCCTTGAGATAAAGACCAACGTTTTATAGACTTTTTAATTATTTTTTGGACCTGCCACTAGCTTTTAGTGATTTTTGTACTTGAACTCCTAGATCTCTTTGCTCATCAATAGTTCCTAGCTTCTCACTATTTTAAAAATAGTCCTGTCTATCTTTCTTTGGGCAGAAGTGGATGACCTCATACTTTACCCATGCTGAATTCCATCTAGCACAGTTTTCCCACTCACATATTCTATCAATATCCCTTTGCAACTTTCTGTTTCCATCTAACCATTTATTAAGCCACCTTTAAATTCACATAATTAGCAAAGTCATCCTTTCACCCAAGTCATCTATAAATATAGTGGAAAGCTGAGGACCCAGTACAGATTCCTGGGGACACCACTTGTCACATTATCCCTATTCTCTGTCTCCTACTTTCTATTCAAGTCAATAGTTGTCTTCAATTCCATGAGGCCTTATTTTTGCTATCTATTTTAGAGTAGACATACAGGAGGGAATTCTAACCAAATAAAGGAAGGTTTTGGCCTATCTCTCCCATACTTCTTAATGGTGGAGTGACATTGACAATTTTACAATCCAGAGGGACAAGTCCTGAAATAAGAATGTTTTGGAAAATTTTGGGTAAAGCGTCAACTATTTCCTCACCTACCTATTTTGATACCCTGGGATTTAAATCATTGGATCCTGGAGGTTTGTTTATTTTTAATTTCATTGCAATCTCCATCACTTTTTGTAGCAAATAATGAATCTTGTCAGTTCTTCGCTTTGATTTATTTTTTATTTTCCCTTGTACCTCCGGTAATTTGTAGTCATTGTCGATTATAAACGATATCAACAACAACAATAATTTGCATTCATATAACACATTTAGCGCAGCCCCAAGGTGTTAGCTGCAGCTTTTAAGCATTAAATTACTTTGATCTGATCTTTATCATCACAGTATCTCCTAATAAAAAAGGGCAAAGTAAGCCAAAGATCGTGTTCCTAAGTATCACCGAATCACAATCACAGAATCACACAGTGCAGAAGAGGCCCTTCAGCCCATTGAGTCTGCACTGACATGTTGGAAACACCTGACCTACCTGCCTAACCCCATTTACCAGCACTTGGCCCACAGCCTTGAATGTTCTGATGTGCCAAGTGCTCATTCAGATACTTTTTAAAGGATGTGAGGTAACCCATCTCCACCACCCTCCCAGGCAGTGCATTCCAGACTGTCACCACCCTCTAGATAAAAAAGTTTTTCCTCACATCCCCCCAAACCTCCTGCCCCTCACCTTGAACTTGTGTCCCCTCATGACTGACCTTTCAACTAAGGGGAACAGCTGCTCCCTATCCACCCTGTTCATGCCCCTCATAATCTTGTACACCTCGATCAGGTCGCCCCTCAGTCTCTCAGTCTTCTCTGCTCCAACAAAAACAACCCACATCTATCCAACCTCTCTTCAATGTTTCATCCCAGGGAACAACCTGGTGAAGCTCCTCTGCACCCCCTCCAGTGCAATCACATCCTTCCTATAATGTGGCGACCAGAACTGCACACAGTACTCCAGCTGTGGCCTCACCAAGGTTCTATACAACTCCAGCATGACCTCCCTACTTTTGTAATCTATGCCTCAATTGATAAAGGCTAAGTGTCCCATAAGCCTTTTTCACCACCCCACTAACATGCTCCTCTGCCTTCAGAGATCTATGGACACACATGCCAAAGTCCCTTTGTTCCTCAGAACTTCCTAGTATCATGCCATTCATTGAATACTTCCTTGTCAAATTACTCCTTCCAAGGTGTATTACCTCACACTTTTACTACTACTGATATACAGGTACTAAAAATAATTTGTTTGTGAATATTGGTAAGAACAGGTTTAAGCCAACTACTGTCATTCATATCCTGCAGACACCCTCTTGTTTAGAGATATGCATAATAAATGGCCATTTGGGTAAGATACTGGAAGTCTGCTAGTGGCATGTAACTGTTTGACAGCACAAGTGATTATCATCCAGCGTAGATGGCAGAATAAGGGATGAAATTGGAAAGAAATGTAGTTTTCACTGTAAGCTCTGGAAGTATAATTGACTGATGAAATGACTTGAACTAGCAGAACATAGAAGATAACTGAGATTATATATTGCCTGTATAAGTACTGCAGATTACATCTGTCGCAAGCTGGATTTTCAACAAGATGATTCTGGCATAACATTCAAGAATAACACAAAGGCAGTCAATGTAATGCCTTGCTTTGAACTCTTTGGCTTCAGGGCTAAATCCTAAAAGAGGAACAGTGCTAAAGTGAGTTTGTAAATTAAACTATTATTGCAGAAGCAGATCAGAGGAAGGGGATAAGTGGGTCATCAGCACTGGCCAATATTGGTATGGTGGGGTTGACCATATGACTTTACAAATTTGGGACTATTTTTGAATACAACGAATGACAGATTGCTCATTGTGCATGTTTTTGTCCTTTGAGCACTAGGAAGTATTCTAATGCATAAAAATTGGGTGCACATGACTTTCATCACTATTGGCAGTGTTATAACTGTGCTGGAGCTTGACTGGAGGACTGCCTGCAGTGAGTGACATAACTGTCACTGCTATCACTGAAGTGCTGCCTCCAGATGTAATGTTCTTCAAACAAACTCTGATACAATTGCTTCTGGTTTTATTTTACGGTTTGGGAATGAGTTGCAAGGTGTGGTAAATTCTCCTGTGGTGTAATGAGACCTTCCTAGCATTCTTCCTTTATTCACCTTCTTTCTGCTGGAAACTTTAGTACAGTGGGATTCTCGGTAGAAAGAATTGAGGAATTGAGTTTTAACAAAATGTACATTCAAGTGCTCGTACCATTCATCACCATAATAAATATGAACATATTTTACAGTAGACCAGAAGTGGTCATGCAGCATAAAAGAGTAAGAAAATCAGTGTTCCTGATTTCCAACCATCCTTCCAGTCTCTCAACATTGACTTCAGACACCACTTCTGGCTTAAAACAGTGGAAAATAAAAGCTTTAGTGTTCAATGGTGGAATCTTCTGCCCTCTCTGGTGGTAAGCTTGGAGGTCAGAAGGGCATGTCATTCAGTGGAGCGGTGGCGTACCTAAACCCTGCTGCCTTCTTGCCTCCACCCAAATTAACTTCTGCACGCGAAGATCCATGGTCTACCTTCCCACCCTGCCACCAATTGAGGCCCTTAAGTGACCAGTTAATGACCACTTAATGACCTCATCCAGCTCCTGCTGGTATTAACCCAACTGCAGGCAGGCCTGTTGTCATGCGGCTTGCCGGCAACTAAAACCATGCAGCCAGCTTATCACGTCCGAGGTAGTTGGTCCCTTGAGCAGAGTGCCTCTGATTGAGGGTCTGGACACAGGACGGGGGGGCCCGCTGAGAAGCACCTTGCTTCTGACCCTGCTACATTCCTTTCCCCATGACCCCCATCCCATGAAACCCTACTCTCCCAGCTGGTTCACTAATGTCCTTCAGTGAAGGAAATCTGCCGTCCTTAATGGTCTGGCCTACATGTGACTCTAGACCCACAGAAATGTGGTTGACTCTTAAATGCCCTATGAAGTGACCTAGCGAGTCACTCAGTTCTCAAGGGCAATTAGGGATGGGCAACAAATGCTGGCCTAGCCAGCAACACCCCCATCCCATGAACAAGTAAAAAAAACTTATCTGTGGCCTGGTTTGCTCCACGATCCTGGGACTCTGGTGCCTGTCAGCATAGGAACTGCTGGCCTCTGATTGGCCCCAGGCCTTGATTCCAAGGGAAGGCCCACCGCTGGCTTTGCCATCGCCTGATTGGCTTGTGGTTCAGTAATGTGCCATCTTGTAGTTAATTCTGATATGGACTTTACAGTTGAATAAATGGATCATGTAGTTATTGTTTGCACCAAATGCAGCATGAATATGAAAAGGCAAAAATAAGGATGTGTTTCTGAAAAATGAAGGTTACAGATATGGCTTTCAAATTTCAAAAGTATCTTTTGCATTAAACAGAAACAATAAACATAAAAACTGAACCCCTCCCTTCTATACCATCTGTTGTTCCATAAATTGATCTGCCATTCACTAACAAGTCCAGTACATGGCACTGAGTCATTCATGAAATTACAACATGGCTTGAGGTTGGTGGATCTTTGCACTTTTGCCTTGGTTTGTGATATTCACTTTTGTAGGACATATATTCTAAACCTATCTGTATTCTCTTCAGAGCCAAGACTCTGGTTTCTTCTTTATCCATCTACTTAGCGAAGGAACCAAACCTCTAACACCTAGAAGGGAAACATCACTTAGGATTCCTGGTCACACTTACAGCAGATTCTATCAGCTCTCTAACCCTGGATTTCCATATAAATACTGTTCATTGTCTCCTTCAGCTAACATTTTCTACTCTTCACAGCTGGACTGCTCATTATTATCAGCCCCTATCTTGGCCAAATTCAGTGCTGAAAATCTGTTGGATAACTCGTTCTACAGGTTTCCTTTGTCTCTCCCTATTCTTTTTACATGCTCTAGGGTTGCTTCCTGATGCTGCTCTTGTTTAAGCGTAATGTTCAGTGTAACTAGTTTACCCATAAACCCAAATTTGTTGTACTTCCTGAAAGCATACACCCTCAGGATATTTTGAAGATACATACCATAAACTCACTGTCCACAATATCTACCTCAATTTAGGCTTCACTTATACTTTATGCATAATTCCCCCCATCTCTATCTGCCTCAGTTCCAAATCTTAAATAAGAAGAACATGTCTTGTTGTGCCAAAAAAAATTCCTTTGCTGTAAGGCTTATTTATTAATGTCTGTTTGGCTCTTTTTTGATAAATAAGAACACATCTGCCAGTATTTGATGAAGAGCAGCCAATATTATCATTCAACCAGCATCATTTATAGATATTTTAAAAACTTATTTGATCATTCCTACTTTGCACTTCCTGTTCATTTGCACATCCTTAAACCATACAAATTCAGTGTCCTGTTCTTATGAGCCCTAATGTTTATAACAACCTATTGTGTGGCACCTTGTCAAATGCTTTCTGAAAATTCAAATATACTGCATCCACAGATTCCCCTTTAACTCCCCAGCTGGTCACACTCTCAAAAAAACACTAATAGATTTGTCAAACTCAACTTTCCTTTCATAAAATTGTACTGGCTCTGCCTGAACCATATAGTGGCCTATTCCTGACCCTATTTTTTGTGTTTTGATCAAATGTTACAGGTGGAAGAGAGACAATGGATAACCTTTGCCCCTTTCTCCTCACATTTCAGTTGTCCCCAACAAGTTGTGTGCTTAGAGGCAGTGTTTTAAGCCTTATAAGTGTTGTGACATTTAGTAATAGACACAAAGCAGACGTTCAGCTAAGTTGAAATCAGAAGAAAAGATAATGTTTCTTCACACAATACCCCAAAATGTAAGTGCAACAAAAAACACTCAATCACTCATGAACGCAGACACACAAAGACACAGACATGTGTAAAGTTGGATTCTAGAGATGAAGCATGTATTTCAGTTATTACAGAAATGTAAAAAGAAAATCAAATGTTTAAATTTAGTTTTTTAAAATGCATGTGTTGCAAGCCTGGATAGATTCTCTCTCATGGTTCTCTAGGTGAATGGAAGTTGGAAGCCTCTGGGCTACCAGACCAAGTTGTGGCCAAGTTTCTGTAGAGATGACCTTTGTAGGTAAAGACAAATTGGCCTTTCTCTATCACTGCCATGTTTGACCAGTTGTTCAGGCAGGGGTCTATTCTACTTGCTGGAGGAATGGTCCCCCTTGTCCTGCTGGTTTCCAGGCTGCCTTCTTTCTGGCTGATTCTTGGAGTAATAAGATTTGTTATCTGTAGTCAGTTTCGATCATGTAACCACATGATCAATACTTCTATTGTCCACACAAATGATTTGAAGTTAGAAGAAATTGCTACACAATGGGAGATGAATGGTGGCTGTTCACACCTACTTATGATAAATTGGTTTCTCTGCATCTCTCTTTGTTAAGTGTTGAGCTCACAGACCCTGAGTCTGGGGGAGACCATTGACTTTGAGTTTCTGGGTAAATACACAGACTATAGGAGGTATAAATTCACAAGGGTTTTTTTTTTCTGTCCAGCATGCATATTCAAGGGACAGCACCCCACCCACGGTCTTTTAGATTTTAAGAACTTTCTGGAGACCTGAGCTGATTCTTTTTCTATGCAGAAATCAAAAAGGTCACATGACACTCAGCGGCCATTTTTGCAGCACATTGTCCACTTTTAAAGTCAATTTCAAGGAGTCCAGATTGACTAAAGTCAGTATCTTGAAATTCAGGAATATGATGGCCCAGATCTTTCGGTCTCCAGGTCATTGGAGACCAGACGGATGACCCAAGATGCATGTCAGGATCCCATGGAAGTCCTGAAGTGCTGATCTCTATGGAAATTCTCCAGGAAGTTTGAACTTCCGACGGGAAATCCCCTGCTCCCCAGCGCCCTCCGCAAGTGTCTCCAACTCTGAGTTAGTGTTGAAAACTTCAAACAATTCCATGGGACTTACCTGGATAGTTGCCCAGGGAATGTTAGACAGAAAAATCCTAGTCGAACTCCTGGGTAACTACAGAACTGACTCCTCAAACATGCACATTGACCCCCTGACTGCCCCCTCCCATCCCCTAACTACTTCCCTCAATCTGATTCACCTAACTACTCCCAACCTGACCAACTCACCCACCTCACCTGTCACCCTATCTATCTATCCACCTGCCACCCTACCCACCTACTACCTCACCTACCTGCAACCTTACCCATCTGCTATCCTACCCACTTACCACCCTAACCACCTGCCATCAACACATCCATCACACTACCCACAGCCACCACCCTACCTACCTACTACTCTACTCACCTGTCACCTTGCCCATCTGCCACCTCTCTGACCTGCCACCCTACCCTTTTTCAGACTTACCTCACCAACCTACCATCCTACCACCTTACCATTTTACTCATTCAGCCACTCATGCATTCACCCATTCACTAACATTTAAACTGGCCCTTTAAACTTATTACATGACAGCTAGTGTTGTACAATAGAGTTGTCCAGAGGCGGGGGTGCTGTCTAGTCTTCCGCCAGACACTACAGCGTTGTGAGGCAGTTCTTTGATGGATACTGCACTCTGCATTTCTGGAGAAGCCGGGCTCAGAAGACCTGGCAAGAAATGTGGAGCAGCGCCGGGGCACGGAAAAGTTCGAGCAGAGCAACAATCTGATGATGATTACTGCTTCCTTGATGAGTCAATATCTTTACTGGGCATGGGAGTCAGAGTTGCACCCGCCATCAAATATGAAGCCAATTACAGCTATTAAAAAGGCAATTAAGCTAGATTTTATGTTGTACATGTGATTTCACGCTCGTCGCACAATAAGTTTAAAGAATAACAATACAGTAAGATGTATTGCAACTCATTATAACATTAGGATTTGGTTTTTCAAGATGTAGGGCAGCAGCCAATTCAACTATAGTGAGTCTTGCGGTTAAGCCTGGTCCTGTTATAACCCAACATCAGTGTATAGTTGATGTAGCTGCGTAGCTATTGGTTGCAGAAACCCTGGTTTATAGTCCTTCTGTCTATTCCATTGGTTTTGAGGCTAATTGTAGTGACCTTACAACCATCCAATCTGAGATCAGCTAATTCAGCATTGATCAGACATTGAGCCTTTGGCCGTATGACTCAGTTCCACATACGATTACAAATTTCATCACTAATCTGTAAAATAATATACTAAAAGGTAATGCCCATCATTAAATTTTTAATCTACACTCATGTAATGGTAGATTAATGATAGATTCCTCTGCCAAGAGTAGTGCATCCAAACTGGATTTCATTAGAGTATTCCACTGAACAAATGTTATCCCTTTTCATAATGGAACAATATATATCATATATCTTTGCCCTTTTCCATGTCATAGAACTCTCATGAATTCTACATATTGGTGGAACATCCCAATTATCAAATGCAGTGACTCTGTGATTGATTTAATAAGGCTCTGTACTAAACTTGCATATAGAAGATTCTACATTGTAAAAATATGTACATATCTGCTCTGTTGGTTCCAAAGAGTTCAACCAGTCTTTAAAATTAAATGTCATCTGCAGAACAATCTTCACTGTCCAAATAATAGCTCCAATTTTTTTTATAAGACCTCTAGGGCTCCCCCACAGGCACAATTGAATGTTATTGTTTAAAGCAGTTTCATGAAATTAATTTCCATTCTACATTTTCTAAGGATACTCTAATATTTTAGCAGAATCTACTGACTGCAAGATTTTTTTTTTGGTCTCATTGTAGAAGCCTTGAGACGATTGACACCAGAGAGTGGATTTCAGAAGATCTTTTAAAATCTATTCATTTAAATATTATTTTTGCATTCAGTGTTCAGATTAGACATTGTGCAGACAGTATAGGCAGAATTTTTCACTCGTTGGGTGGGCGCACACACAACCCGAATGATCGTAAAATGACACGCGATGACATCGGGCGAATGTCCCAACATCATCGCGCACTAACCCTATTAAGGCCATTAACAATCCAATTGATTTAAATTTTTCACTGCCTGTCCAACCTTATGGTTGGCGGGCAGACGAAAAGGCCAGGCAGCCTTTGCATTTTTTGCAAAACCTCATTCACGGGCGGGACGAGGTTTCGATTCGTCATTTTAAAAAAAAATTAAATTTTCATACTAATTTCTGACAAGCTCAAGCATAAGATAGCACATGATGATGTCGGGCAAGCCTCCCAACGTCATTGCGCACTTGCGCGACATTCCGGTTGGCAGGCCGCATGGGAGTCAGAGCCACGCCCGCCATCAATTATGAGGCCAATTAAGGCTACTAAAAAGGCAATTAAGCTGGATTTTATGTTACCCATGTGATTCCGCGCTCGTTGCACGGGCAAGATGAGCAGGAAGGCAGCTGATAATTTGCCAAACCTCACCCAAGTGCGGGATAAAAAGGATCAGCAGCATTGTCAGTGTGGATAGTGAGGAATTTTGGAGATAGTTTGCTGCTGCTTTCTTGTTGGCACTTGGCAACTTCATCTCTGTTTGAGGCTTCATTGTTAGTATTTCCAGGCTTCGTGTCAGGACTCATTGCTGTCTGCCAGGCCATTGGACGATTCAGACCATGGGGACCCTTCCAGTTATCATTACCCTGGTAATGGGGATTGTGGTCTCCGCTGGTGGCACCTCCTCTGAGGAGGAAGAGAGGGGCAGGAGGGAGAGAAGGCAGGTGTCCCTATGCAGCTTCCAGGGGAGGGACCTGTGGGAGGAAAGACGCAGGCACAAGGGGCGCAGGGCCAGCAGGAAGCCCAAGGTGGAAGGAGCTGCAGAAGACAGCACCATCTTGCTGCCAGGGTTACAGGCAGCGATGCAGATACCTCAATATGTCTGGGGTGCAATGCCAAAGGAGGTTCCGCCTCTCAAGGGAGACTGTGACCTCCATTTGTCAGATGATTGGGCCTGAGATCAGCTCCAAATGTGTGGGTGGACACCCTATGCCAGTGGCTCTGAAGGTCACAGTGGCCCTCAACTTCAATGCCTCCAGCTCTTTCCGGGAGTCAATGGGGATCTGTGGAGTCTCCCGATCAGCTGTCCACAGTTGCGTGAAGCTGATGACAGAAGCTCTGTTCAGGTGGGTACTGACCTTTATTCTTTACTGTATAGACGAGGCCAGTCAAGCTGAGCAAACCAGAGGCTTTTTAGTGATTGCTGGGTTCCCCCACGTCCAGGGTGAATTGACTTCACACATGTGGCCAACGAGGGTGCCTTCATCAACAGGGATTCCACTCCATGAATGTGCAGATAGTGTGTGACCATAGGCTGCAGATTCTGCAAGTCTGTGCAAGGTGCCCTGGCAACTTCCATGACACTTACATCCTGAGACACTCCCAGGTGTCGAGGCTCTTTAGTGCTCCAGCCTGACTGGATGGATGGCTGCTGGGTGACAAGGGCTATCCGTTGAAAAGGTGTTTTAAGATGCCTCTCCGCCACCCAAGAACAGAGGCAGAGCAGCATTATGATAGGTGTCATGCCTCCATAAGGTCGGAGGTAGAGAGGACCACAGGTCTTCTCAAGATTCACTTCCGATTCCTGGACCATTCAGGGGTTGCACTACAATACCCCCCCAGAGCGGGTGTCACTTATAGTAGTTGCACGCTGCGGTCTCCCCAAACTGGCACTGACAAGGGCGGACCCACTGGAGGAAGAGGATGTTGACGCAGCTGTACAGGCCACAGATGATCAATCCAGTAGTGAGTTAACAGAGGAGAACGGTGAGGAGGACGCTGAGGGCATAGAGGCAGACCTCTGTAACCTCCAGGGAAACAGGGACACCAGGGATGCCTTGATCTAACAATCCTTCAGCTAGGCTGCCAAAGATCTGCTTCCAGCCAGGGCTGCCACCTCCATCCCAGATGTCTGAAATGATTCTTTCATTTGAACCCAAAGTTCACCCAGTGCCTGTGCAGTAGAGTATAGAGCCACTCACATCCGGCATTACATACTGGCATGCCGTGCACCAAAAAAAACAAGATGAAGTACTCTCAGGCCATCAGAACAAAAGCAAATTTAATGTAATTGTCACATTGAATGCATAACGAGATTACCATTACTGGTGTTGATGTCCACGCCAGCAGACATATAAACCAAACATAAATGAACAGAAAATTGCCCGTGAATTGTTCCTCTTGTGCTCACAGTGCCTTTAACTTACATTTCCAAGTGCTTCATCTTGGTGCCTCCACCACCTCTTTGACGGTGGCACTGGAGACAGCCTGCTCACTCTGCTGTTTTGTTGGCCTTGATGACCTTGGCGGTCATCCTCTGGCCATTGGAGCCTGTGCTCGCTCTGCCTGGGAGGGAGCGGCCAGTACCACGGCTGGCATCTCCCCAGTCACTGCTGCCTCATTGGATGCCACGGTCACTGGAGGAGGGGCAGAGGAGCTGTTGCCATCATCCAAAGTGCCCTGAGATGAGCCACAGAGATGACAGGCAGCTCGTGTGCCAACGTGAGGTTACTGTGGACCTCCCTGCTCACCATTGATGGACGGGCACCTAGCTGGGATGCTGGGTGCCTTGTCCATCTCCTACACTGGCACAGGCCACCTGAGGTAATCGCTTGTGTGAACACTTGCCTGTCCAAGCACAACCCCAGGAACCCCTCATTCTGTTCCTGGAGCTGCATCTCCATGAGAGTCGCCACTCTTTCAATGGAGGAAGCAGCACGATCCATCATGAGGGTCAATGCATGCTTATGCTCCGCATGGACTTCTCCACAACAGAGGCTATGGCATGCACACCCTCAGGGGTCTCCGCCAAATCCTCCCGCACATCCGCTGGACATCCAGCATCTGCCACCTAATGGATGACTCCAGAGGCTCATCATCTGCCTTCAACTCAGCATCGTCCTGGTCCCCAGCAATCCCCTGACTGCTGGTGCCCTGGGCAATCTCTGCCTCCGCCTGCATCTCATGCAAGTGTGACATGCCCTCACCAATGTGTACCATCATTCGTACTGTCGATCTAATGCCCACCAAGATGCTGGTATCTGTGCTGGTGCCTGCTTTAGAGAGTGGGCGTGACGCAAATGAAGCCTGGTGGTCCTCTGGCATCAGGGGTGGCCCTTCAGGGTCCAGAGAGCAAGGGCGTGCTGGCAGATCTAAGGGAGAACAAGGACATTTCATTAGTTTAAGTCATCACACTGTCACTGTGCATGCCAGGTACATCGGTGAGACAATGGAGATCTGAATCATGGTGCTATCAGCTTTTAACGATCAATGGAGACTCCAAGTTCAGGGCTGCCATCAATGAAGAGAGTACAATAGAAACTGAAACTCTCACCTCTGTGCATTACACTCTTATCTTCATCTGGCACCACGACTCTCCACACCCAGTTGCATGTGGACTGTGCCAGCTCCCTAGCTCGATGACATCCCACTCAACTCTGGTGAGCAGCAGCAGGTTGGACTGGCCTCCGACTGTATATGACCTGTCGAATTGGTTAGGGCTCGTCTTCTCCTGAAAGGACAGAGGAGCATTGACTAGTCCACACTGTACCTGAAGCACCATTGCAGCCTGGCTAACCCCAGCTGAGGAACACCTCCCAGGGCGCATCCGAGTCGTAGTCCTCAAGCTGCAAGGCACTTAGTCCAAGCAGCCAGGGCTCAGCCCCTTGGCCAACTCCAGTATCATTTACAGTCGGCACTCAGACTCTAGCACCCCTGAGGTCCACAAGGGGACAGCCACACCTTAACACTTCTGCACACTGACCCATGCCAACATGGTACTTGCCCTTCCTGAGCACACCAGGTCACTGAACCTCTTCTGGCACTGCACCCATGTGCGCTGCACCACGTTATAGCTGCTAACCTGCGCTACAACCTCCTCCCATGCCCTCTTTGTGTGGCACGGTGGCCTCCTCCTCCCATCTCTGGGGACAAGGCTCTCCCTCCTGACACGGCCCCCTCCAGGAGGACCACGAGGCACTGACCTGAAAAGCAGGGGATGGAGTACCCACCCGACCTGCCCTCCCACCTGGCGTCTCCAGCCGCACTCAACTCCATCAGCTCAGGTGATAAGAGACAGAAGAGACGTTCTTCCATGTCAGCCTTCAAGGAGCTGCCTGTGCCATTCTTAAACCGGCCACCGTGTCACCATTGGATCTGACGGCTGATAGGTCCCAGCCCCCGCCCGGCCCTTCCCAACCTGTGGGGAGACACTTTTCATGCTGGCGAGCCTTAATTGACCCGCCAGCGTGAAATCACGATCAGAGGCCAATCACGGGCGGTGGCCTGTTTCCCGGCTGATCCCAGGCCTGCTGACTGCGCCTGCCCACCATACTGAAAATTCTGCTCATGGCCAATGCAGTGCAAGCAAACAGGGCAGAAGGGAAATTATTCCCTTTACAGAAAGGGCACTGCAAACGATGATGTGGCAGCAGTTGAGATATGCTCTCCAAAATGGAGTTTAGGGAAGGAATCTGCAAATGGATCCAACCGCTCTACACAAACATCAGTAGCGCAGTTTCAATCAATGGGTGGGAATCGAAAAACTTTCCGATTAAATCTGGAGTCAGGCAGGACTGCCCTCTCTTCCCTATCCTGTTCGTGTGTTGCATAGAACCTTTTGCCGAATCCATCAGGAAGAATTGAAGCATAAGAGGTTTGACGATCCCCAGCAGCAGAGGCATTCCTCCCTCTACATGGACGATGTTCCAGTCTTCTGCCTGGATCCACTATCAGTGAGTAGACTGAGGAACATCTGCGAGCAGTTCGAACTGGCCTCTGGTGCCAAGATAAATCATCACAAGAGTGAGGCCATGTTCTTTGGGAACTGGGCTGATTGATCCTTTGTCCCCTTCACCGTCAGGTCAGACTACCGGAAAGTGCTGGGGTTATGGTACGGAGATTCTGAGGCATGTGCCAAATACTGGGAGGAGTGTACAGCCAAGGTGAGACAGAAACTGGGCATATGGGAGAGACGTTCCCTCTCCATTGTGGGTAAGAACCTGGTCATCAGTTGTGAGGCTCTCTTGGTGTTGCTGTACATGAAGCAGCTGTGGCCCATACCCAAACCTGTGCTACAGCAACCATTCGAGCCATTTTCTACTTCGTCTGGCGGTCAAAGGTGAATGGTGTCCGCAGAGACACCATGTACAAAGCTCTAGATAGAGGAAGGGAAAATGTACACAACATTGCCCTTATCCTGATGGCCACCTTTGTGTGTGGCTGCAACAAGCTGTGCATAGACCCTTGATACACAAACATTAAGTGTCACTACATGCTGAGGTTCTACCTGTCCCCAGTGTTGCGAAGGATGAGTCTGGCTACGCTGCCACAGACTGCTCCAAGTATTTGGATCGTGCCGTATCACCTGTCCCTCATGGAAAAGTTTGTGCAGAGAAACACCTTTGACCAAAAGTCCAGCAGGTAGTGGTCTGCACTTTACATCCTCAAGGCTCTGCAGGAAAAAGACATGATGGATCCCATCTGATGGCTCTCTGTGCAGACAGTCAAAGTCATTTGATAGAATGCCTCATTGCCAGGACTTTCAAACAAGTGCCAAGACCTAGCTTGACTGGTGGTGAGAAAGGAACTTCCTGTCAGACCCCTTATGCATGCCTGAAAGTCTCTGTGCCACTGCAAGCTGCCCTCAAAGCGGCTGCAGTAGGGAAGATACGATTGTACACTTCCTCCTGGATTAGGCCTTTGCAAAGCAGGTCTGGAAAGAGATGCAGTGTTTTTTGTTAAAGTCCATCCCAAGCAGCTCTGTGACTCAAGATTCTGTGCTATATGGCTGTTCCCAGCCACTCGCATTGAGACAAATATCAATTGCAGCTGGAGGATCATCAACTCAATGAAAGGCGCTCTTTGGTTTGCCTGAAGATTGTTGGCCTTCCAGTGCAAAGTCTTGTCCTCAGCCGAGTGTTGCAGACTGGCACATTCCAAGGTCCAGGACTACATGCTGAGGGACTCAGTCAAGCTCAGCGCAATCCTCACAAAGGTGCAATGGGGAAAGACCAGTGTGTAAAGCCTTTCAGCCATAGTACACCAAGGGGCTGGTAATGGTGTTGAGTTCCTCGAGATGTAAGCTCGTTCTTGGATGTATATAGATGTATCTAGAATGTATATAGGTGTCTTAAGGCACCTCAAAGCACAACATGCTCTGTGGAAAAAGTTGATTGTTTATTGCACTCCCTGTTATGACAATTTGAAATGTATTTTGTAATGTTCTTTGAGTTTTTTTTAATAAAGTATATTTTTAAAAAAGAAAGGTTGTCATATTTGGATCTGAAAAGTGCCCTCCTCAAATGTCTATGGCAAGGCATATGTGGAAGAAGGTCACTGTCCAGGTTAGTCTGGATGAAGGGACCAAGTGTATCATAGTCAAATTTGCTGACAATGCAAAGATAGGTAGGAAAGCAAGTTGTAGGGAGAACACAAAGAGTCTGCAAAGGGATATTGATAGGTTAAGTGAGTCAGAAAGAAATTGGCAGATGGAGTATGATGTGGGAGGATGTGAGTGTTTTAATATTGGTACAGCCGATAACTTTTTAAAGACTAACCAATACTCACCAAGGCTGGAGGTGAACTCAGGTTCTGGTCCCTGGCCCTCTGAAACAAGGCTGGAGCTGATGATATTCCAAAAGGCAAATGGCAATATCAGTGCAGCCTCTTGTGTGTTGTGATGATAAGAAATACTTGTGACTTCTCATCAACATGCAATTGTAAGTAGGCCTGGAACAGGTCTATTTTGCTGAATTCCTGTCCACCAGCCAGGCCAGCAAACAAAGTTCTCAATATGGGGAAGTGGATATTGTTCAGCACACTACACAGGGTTAACAGTAACCTTGAAATCACCACAGATATATATGGAGCTGTCTTTCTTGTGGACTGGAATGATGGGTGTTGCCCATTCGCTATGGGAGACAGGTACCAAGACTCCTATTTTGACCAGATGGTCCAAGTCAGCTTCAACTTTTGGTTGTATGGCGTAAGGCAATTTTGGCTGAGAGTCAGTTTTGATATTTAATTTTATGGTGATTCCCTTCATGCTTCCCAAATCTCATTTGAAAACAACAGCATGATTTTTTTATAACAGCTGTTAGACCAGTTTCTTCTTTTGCAATGCTGTATACTTCTGCCCAGTTTAACCGGATCTTCTCAAGCCATGACCATTCAACTAAAGCTGGGTAGTTGCCTTTCACCACAAACAGCAGTAGCTTAGCAGTCTGTCCGTTTAGTTCCACTTTAACTTCCGCTCTGTCCATCATAGGTACAGATTCTCCTGTATATGTTTTCAGAACAGTTTTGCAGGAGTCAAGGGAAGATGTTTAGGTTTCTCCTTATACAAGGCATCTGCTGCCCCTGTATCCAATTCCATATGTCTTGGCTGGCCCTCCAGCAGCGGTGTTACCCAATAACCCTGTGAACCACCTGTCACTGACAAGATGTGGAGGGGCCCTTCTTCTTCAGACTCGGTATCACTCTGGTCCACCCGTTCCTGCTGTATGACATGTAGATTTTTCTTCATTACACCAGACGGCAGGTTCCTTTATCTCTGGCTTGCCTTTCTGATTCACTGTTACATTTTTTGTTTTTACAGGCACGCTCATTGTGTCCCTGCTTGCCACACTGACAGCATTCGAGGTCTCTGCATTAACATTCAGATGAATGGTGACCAGGCTTTCCACAACAGTAACATTCTCGGCTACTTGCTATCTTGTGTGCACACTAAAACTGTCACGTTATGCACTCAAGATGATGCACTCAGCTGCCGTGTTTCTTTTGCAGCCAGCTCCATGGAAACTGCAATCTCTATGGCTTTCTACAAAGTGAGGTTAGCCTCTGTTAGGAGGCATTTCTGGATTGCTTCAGTGCGAAGACCACAGACTGACCTGTCACGGAAGGTATCGTTCAGTACTTCCTTGAATTCACAACGTTCAATGAGTTTTTTAAGTGCTGCAACATACTGCACAATTGTTTGCCCCTCTTGGTTTTTTTTTGTGAAACCTAAATCTTTCTGCTATGACAAGTGGCTTAGGGGAAAAATGAATCTCCAGGACTTTTAAAATGTCCTCATACGATTTTGTCCCAGGTTTGTCAGGCTGCGCCAAGCTTCTTAATAAGCCAAAAGTTTTAGCTCCCATCACACTTAAGAAAGTTGCCACCTTTCTATCATTTTAAATTCCATTTGCAAGGACAAAAAACTCAAAGCATTCAGTGCAGGAACTCCACTGTTCCACAGACTCATTGAACTGTCCCATAGGTTCGGTAAGTATAGTCATTTTCCACCTTTTTATTTCTTCTTCATCAGTTACTTTCTCTTTACTGTTTTTGTTTCTAAGCTTCCTTCCTATTCAGAAAAGTGCAGCAGTGATTTCTTCCCTTTTTGTCTTTTTATCTTTGCCTTGCAGATCCCTTTTGTTTGAAGTCCGGGAGCACTCTGGAGAATAGGCGCACTTTTTTTTTACTAGTAACTTACTTTCACTAGTCGTTTCACTTCTCGAGTGGCCTTACCGCAAAGGTCCATCATCCTTATTGCCAAGTTGTTGTGTTTCAATATTGCTATGGCCAATAACATTTTAAAGACTGATCCATACTCACAGAGGCGTGGAGATGCTTGAACATCACAGCTCTCATTTATTCTACTACAGTAACAGAACTAACAAAACAACACGGATTCTGTGATCTTATAATGCACTAGCCTGCAAAGTTCAGCAAGTCAAACAAGACATTCAATACATAACAGTGAGGCTGTCCACTGTGGCAGAAATAATAGAAAAGTAGAATATTATTTGAATGGTGAGAGACAGCAGAATGCTGTGAACAGAGGGATCTGGTGTCCTCGTACATGAATCACAAAAAGTTAGCATGCAGGTACAGCACATAATTAGCAAGACAAAAGGAATGTTGGCTTTTATTGCAAGGCGATGGAGTATAAAAAGTAGGGAAGTCTTTCTACACTGTACAGTAGGACATTGGTGAAACCGCACTTGAGTACTCTGTACAGTTTTGGCCTCCTTACTTAAGGAGGGATAAATTTGCATTGGAGACAGTTCAGAGAAGGATCACTAGGTTGATTCCTGGGATGAAGGGCTTGTCTTATGAGGAAGGGTTGAACAGTTTAGGCCATACTGATTGGTGTTTAGAAGAAAGAGAGGTGATCTTATTGAAACATATAAGATTCTGAGAGGGCTTGACAGGATAGATGGTGAGAAGATGTTTCCCCTTGTGCGAGAATCTAAAACTAGGGGTCACAGTTTAAAAATAAGAGGTCACCCATTTAAGACAGAGGTGAGGAGGAATTTCTTCTCTCAGAAGTTTGTTAGTCTTTGGAATTCTCTTCCACAGAGAGCAATGGAGGATGGGTCATTGACTGTACAGTATTCAAGGCTGAGCTCGACAGATTTTTAATCTACAGGGGAGTCAAGGGTTTTGGGGGAGAGGCAGAAAAGTGGAGTAAAGCCACAACCAAATCAACCATAATCTTATTGAATGGCAGAGCAGGCTTGAGGGGTTAAATGGCTTACTCCAGCTCCTATTTATTACGAGCTTATGTTCTTATTTGTGAAATTGACAGTCTGGAAAGCCTTTAAAGACTGAAGATGCACAGCTGTTCCCTTGCCTAGGTTGAACTTGTTCTGCAAATGTGCTTCCACTGTTTTACAGGTGATTTCCAACATTTTGTAAATTATTTCTGCCATCTTGCACTTTACTCAGCTTGATCTGCACTTCCCTGCTATCTTTCTTCACTGTAGCACAAGAACAGCTTGGAACACCACCTTGGACTTCTGATGAGACAAGAGGAACTGGAAAACCAACAGCACCAATGGCAGTAGAAACAATACCAACAGCAGCAGCAGCTGCCTTTTCATGCCAGTCCACAGGACAGAGGCGATGGACAAAGAGTTGCAGCTCGTAGGAGGCAATATCCCCAGTCTATTACTTGCTGTAGCCACGGCAGCAAAATGCGAGAGCCTCTTATTCTCATTGGCCTCATCTGGGCAAATTGAACACGATTGTTAGCCCTGGCAAACATGGCATCAATCACTTGGGCGATGTATTTCTGGGCATAAGGCTGTGAAATCCTGCAGATGTCACCAGCAGATCCCTGAGAGGAGCCAGAGGCAAAGAAATTCAGGGCTGTGGTGACCTTGATGGCCACCGGCAACGTATGCCCACTTGGCCTATTTGGAAGGAGGTTTTGTTCTAGGATGCTGCAGATGTCAACAAGGACCTGCCAAGAAAGCCTGAGCCTCCTGAGGATCAAAGTATCAGCTTTCTCAACATCATTAAGTAACACTGCATTAAAAATCTTTCTTTTCTTTTTTATTTAACTTCTACATAGCATAGGCCTGTTCTTCAGCAGTGTTAAGAGACAGGCTGCTCTTTCCCCAGCTCTGACAGCTGAGATGCTGTTTGCAGCTGTCCTCTGGGTCTTGGGGAAAGGGGTAAACACTGCTTTTGGTGCAAGAGACAAGATATGGGAGCTCTGATGAGAGAAGTAGGTGCAAACTATGAGAAGTGGGACCAACATGAACAAAGTCCCCACTTCCATTTGCCCTTTCTCTACCTTCCCATTCATGGCCCATGTGCACCACCCAGTTAGACAAGAGTTGGAGAGCACTTTGTTACTCTTAAGTGAGGCACTGAATGGCCAAATCAAGACTTTCCTCCACCCTGTGTAAAGTAACTGACTGAGTATTCAGGCCCTTGGTGATGGTTGCCTGCCACTTTTGATTCTCCATGCAGATGGAGATAGACATCAGCACAAAGGCCTGAGAGATCATGGCACTTTTGTTTGAGATGGACTCCTCCAATCTCTATCCACTGGTCTATGGTTTCCCTGGAAATGATGACAGGACCTGATGCATTTTCCACTAATGCTCCAGAATTGTCTTCTTTGTGAATGGATCTCAGCATTTGTGTCCTGTGGGGCAGAGCTTGGAGTGTCCTAAGCCCTCCTCAGGGGACTCTCCGCTACTGTCTCTGCCTCCAGAACCTGCTCCCGCTCCACTTATGCATCTCACCATGTGACAACCTAGCTCACTGCCTTGGAGTTCCCACCAAGCTGTGTGTATCTGCGCTGGTGGAGGGTACGCATAAGTTATGTGGCTCTGCTACCTCAGAGTGTGTGACCTCGGACTCCTCCCACTCCAGCTCCTGTGTCACACTCAAAGGACCTGTGGGAAATGAAAGACGTGAATTAGAACTGATATGAGGAAAGAGCTCAAAGTCATCATTGTGCTGATGTTCATACTTCAGATAGGGATTACAGCAATATGAATGCTGGTTATTTACCATGTGGCAGTGTGATATCTATTTCTGTCACCATGTACCTGAGAGGCACCCATCTCTGCATTGTCAGTGATCATTCACTCCAACAGCCTGCCAATCTCCAAGGCCTCCTCTTTCACAGTGGTCAGGCTGGCTACTACAACAACATCATCAGCTAAAATTTATATAGTGCCTTTAACGAAATTAAATGCCCCAAGGCACTTCACAGGATCATTATGAAACAAAATTTGACACTGAGCCACCTTAGGCAATATTAGGTCAGATGACCAAAAGCTCGATTAAAGAGAGAAGGGTGGGAAGGGTGGTGGAGTGGTAAGAGGATGAAAATTGGGTACAATTTAGACTAAAGTACCCAAGATAGAAGGAGAGTTGATTACTGATAACAATGTAACATTTATTCTTGGATAAGATGTTAAATGAAATTAGGTGAACTTGAAGAACTGTGTACTGAGCCTTGCACTATCCAATATTCCATTGCTTACAGATATTTTAAAAATATTAATGGCAATTATCACAGTTACTTGTATCATCAAAAATGCTTGGGTTTCCTCAGCATTGCCATGTAGGCTCTTGGAGTTGTATTTGTGTTGGTTGGTTAGTTTCAGTCCCATAGCTTACTGTATTGATTGGAGGCTGTGACATTGTCATGACAACGTTCCTTCTTTGCAGGTAATTGTCTGCAATGCATGGATAGTTCTGTTAGACTATCAATCTGTTACATGACTATCGACAGAAAGTAAATAGTATTTTTGAAAATCCTATTTCATGGATGTTAGCTCATTAGACAGTGAGCAGTAGATCACAATCAATGGTAAAAATAACACTAAAAACCATTGTTTACTGAGGAGTAATACATACAAATTAATGATGTAGTTCTCCACATTACAACAACAAATTACTTAAAACTAAAAAACTGTTCTGTTGTCTTGTTTCTTGATAAAAAGAAATACTTAGTGACAATGTACTGAAAATTCACTACCTGAAACGCAAAGCACTAAGCTAAACAGTATTGACTTTTGAAGGAATTGCGTCTAATGGAGGAAATCTGTCCCGAAAAATAAATCCCCCAAACTTGCAGATCAACTGCATGATGATTAACAGTTGCATCAGAATGTAAAAAGATTATGTGTGACCACTTGAGCACATATCATTGCTGCATATTTTCTGAACCACATCACACAGGCTGGGGCGAATTTTATGAAGCACACAAGAGCAGGAAAGGTGGCATGCAGGGTGACTTAATTAGGCAGGATGCGAAAGTTCAATGTCTCAATGGCGGGTTGAGATGCCAGCGGTGTGTTTGTGGTGTGTTGCGCATTACACTGGCCTGTGGTAGGTTCACACTTGTGATATATTTGCGTGCCAAGAATACTCATGAGCATAAAATAGTTTTTGATAAAGTCCTCACCTTGGGATGAAGTCAGTGGCACACGCAAATCTCATGGTACCCAGTCCACAATTGTTTAAAGGCGGTTTACAACAATCAGATTTATCCAGTTGTGTGTAAGGTCAGCAGTTTTCCTTGTTTAACTCAATGGTACAAGGGAGGGGAGCAGGACAATGGCAGCTTGCATGGAGGCTTGGGACTGACAGGGGTGAGTCAGGGTTGAGGGGGTTGTGGAATGAGTCCAGGGGGCATGGAGGCCTGGAAGAGAGATCCAAGGGAAGACAAAGAGTGTGGTCAGAGACATGGAGGAGTGAAGTGGGAAGGGTCTGGCATCCTGGGTGTGATGGCTGGAGGGATGGTGGGCAAAGTGAAGAAAATGAGGGGCCTAAAGGTCAGTACTGTCATCTCAGGCTGTTGGCTGGCAGAGTCCTTACAGGACTTTGAGTTCACCTACAGCATTTCAATAACTCCGCTGAGAGTGATCTTGGACAATGTCATTTATAATGCATAGAAGGGAGAGCCAAGTGAGCCTGCAAGTTTGGCCATGTCCCACAGAGTACAACATTGGACAAGAATATGAACATTCAATAAAGAGTGAATGAAAAACACACAACATAGTTTCTTCCATAATAAAGGAAATGTCCCTAACTCTCCTGTAACCATCAATGGATGCCAACCAATGCATGAGGCATGCCAGTGCATTTATTTCTCTGACTAAGCTAGACTCAACAAATGGCAATGATCACACATGAATAAAATGCAATGTAATGTGAAACGTTTTCAAGTGAAAATTAAATTTGAAAAACACCTGTGTCAACTTCCTGCTTTCAAGTCTTATGTTAATGTAAAAGTAGGTGGGCAGGAAAGTTGTTGCCATGATGCAGAGCCTCCCTGTTTGACCAGGAGGATCTTTTATAGCACATCCAAACCTGTTGCAGTGCCAGCTGATGGTGGGTTTCACCAATGAAAAGCTTCCCCCAGCGCTGAATCATATGTGTTTCCATGCACACCACTGGCACTTCGAATTATAATTATAATCACATGGCAAACAGGAAATAAAGAGAGAACGTAAGTGGCACACAGTTCTGGTTACAGCATCAGGAAGGCCATGCTGTTGCCAAAATTATGGCCATTCTTGCAACAATGTAAGGACAGAAACTTTGCATCATAGAGGCCAATATGGACTTTTTTTTACATTACTAATGTTTTAAAGGCAAGCATGCATTGATGGACTCAATGGATCAACAACCAATCTTATGAAAGTTTCAATTAAAATGTCCTGCTAATACCTCACCCTGGTATAGCACTGAAAGAGAAGGTCTCGAGTTTGATTCCCAGTCGGTATTGAGTGAGCCTTTCTCATTTTGGATATTATAATTACTTCAGTGTTCTGGGCCAGAGAAAAGAAAGAAAGGAAGACTTGCATTTTTATAGCACTTTTCTCCACCAGATGCCTCAAAGCACTTTACAACTAATTAAGTAAATTTGAAGTGTTGTCAGATTTGTAACATAGGAAATTCAGGACCCAATTTGTATACAAAATCCCACAAAAAGCAATGTGATAATGCTAGATAATTTGTTTTCCTGATGTTGATTGAAAGATAAATATTTGCCAAGGCACTAGGGATAGCTCCCTTGCTCTTCTTCAATATAGTGCCATGGGATCTTTTACATACACCTGACAGGGCAGATGAGACCTCAGTTTAATACCTCATCTGAAAGATGGTACTTCTGACAGTGCAGCATTCCCTCAATACTGTACTGGAGTATCAGCTTTAATGTCAGAGCCCACATCCGGAATACTGTGTGCAGTTTTAGTCTCCACATTAAGAAAGAATATAGTTGCATTGGAGGTGGTACAGCGATGGATGATCTTTGGATGAGAAGGTTGTCCTAAGATGAGAGACTGAATAAATTGGGCCTATATCCTCTGGAGTTTAGAAGAATGAGAGGTGATTACATTGAAACCTACAAAATTCTGAAGGGGCTTGATAGGTTAAATGCTGATAGATTATTTCCACTGGTTGGGGAATCTAAAGCATGAGGGCACATTCTCAGGATAAGGGGCCAATCATTTAGAACTGAGACGAGGAAAAATTACTTCACTCAAAGAGTAGTGAATCTTTGGAATATTCTATCTCCAAGGGTTGTGGATGCTCCATTGTTGAACACATTTAAGGCTGGGATAGACAGATTTTTGTCTCCCGGAGAATCAAGCGATGTTGAGATTGGGCAGGAAAGTGGAGTTGAAGCCCAAGATCAACCACAGTCATGCTGAATGGCAGAGCAGGCTCAGTGGGCCATATGGTTTACTCCTGCTTCTATCTTGTGTTCTTGTGTGTTGTTTCTCCTAAATAATCTCCACAGTGCACACAAGTGGACTTTGGGTGAAGGTAGTCAGGGTCTGATGGGGTGCTCTCCATGAACAAAGCTTGCGGACATTTATTATCTGGGATTGCACAAGTTGCACTTGAAAGAAAGCTATATTGGAGGACTACCAGCATCCGCCTTTCAGCAGTTAGTGTATTGAGACAGGGAAGCAATTGAAAATTAAGCTTACAAAAGTTTGAATTAGCACTAAAAATCTAAAGTTTTTTTTATTTGTTTTTCATTACTTTTCTTTTTCAACCTAATGGGTGCAGTGTCAAACTAATTTAAGAAAGCCTAAAGGGTCTGTTTCAAACTATGCTGCAAATGTGTTACTATATGATCACGTTTCACGAGAACAAATCTGTGGTTGTATCTGGCCTACTAGATCTGTTCTCTCAGTGCACTTTTGAATTATTCATTTGTCATCCTGCTCCTGGTCCCCATAGGCCACGCAGAACATTTCATCCTGTTGGTGATGGATTATTTTATTATTCTTCAGACTCGATTCGTTAGGGCTCTCGGTAAATCAGAAAGTAGGTGAAATTCCCAATGGATGACAGACATAGAAAGCTCCACCTGCAGAAATGGTGAGTTGCCTCAATTACTGAGGCACCACAGTAGCTTGGATGGTTAAAGGCTTTCCTACAATTTAACACATTACATGTTCGATCTGAAGATGAAAAATATTTTCCAGCACATGTTGTGAGACAACTAGGCATCATTGGTGTAAGAAACTAGAGCTTGGAATTTGCCAGGTTTTTATGTTGAGCTGTCAGGGTTCACCATTAATGCGCTTCTGAATTTGACTGGGGCTTTAGGATTTAGCACAAGTCTAGATTAATGTGAAAATCCTGAAGTTGTGATCTGTCATTCACTGCTCCACAACAGGTTGTGCTGTAGACCACGCCACCCTGTACTCACCCCAACACCTCATCACTGTAGAGCCAGTGGTGAGAACTTTCTCTTTTCCACTGTCTTATCACTGTTAGAAGCCCCATAAAAAGTTAAACCTTGTTGAATAAAGTATAATTAGGTTTTTAACAGAGATGTGAATAATAATTGCTGCTGAGCAACTGACCTGGCCCTGAAAAATACGTGAAATGTTGTTAAATCTATTATGATTAATTATTAGATTTTTAAATAATTTAAGAAGATTTTTCATGTTTTTTAACTTTTACTTTCATCCCAGGTATATGTTCCAATCTTATGTTGTGCTCAGTTAGGGGAGGGATATCAGTGCTGGGCAATGTGACATTCTCTCACTTTGGGCATCTAATGTGAACATTGTTGTGACCAAGTGAGTTGGGGTTTAATGGGTCCTTTCTTTCCCCGCTCCTCGTTTGGTCACAACAGGTTTTTTTAAAGGATATGCTTACTAATTCAGTGTATCTAACTATTTACATGCTGTGACTATAAAATACACAAATGGAGAGAATTCCTTGATTTTTTAAAAACAAAAGAGAATAGTATTTATTGCTCTTAATGTGGCCTAAGAAAAATAATAAAGTGCTCCAACTTTCACATGCACACAAACATACACACACACATTTGAAGTTCTCACATACATACAAATAGATTACAGGTTGGAAGGTTAGATTAAGCAATTTAGAGTCCAGTAAAGTTAAAGGGTAAACCACTCTAGGAGGTTGGTGACTTGGCTGGCTTCAGGCTGAACTAAGTGGTCCTTCTGGGTTCAGTATTGAGGCGGTTTAAAGATGTAGCCAGACAATATAGCTGTTCTTCTGAAGATAGCAGCTGTGGGGTTGAGTTCTTTTTAACTCTCTGTCTGAAGCACATGGAGAGTTAAAAATCAACAAGGTTCAAAACTTGTCAGTTGGATGGGGAAAGTGGGAGAGAAACACACAGGGATCATGCTTGTTCAGCATCTCATTTGCTTGTGCTGGTCTTCAGAGAACAGGTGCTTAAACACCCAGAGTGTTAACTGGCTTGTCACATGACCCTCTCTCTCCAACTGCCCAGTGACTCTCATGTGGTCATGGCTAGTGGATTTCAGTTGCCTGGCTTACTTGATTAGGTTACATCTGGGAAAATTCTTTTCATAACCAGAGTTCCATTGCCAAGAGATTATGTTTAATGGTTTGTCTCCAACCAGTTGAGTGCCCAGGTGACTGGCTGGCTGCTTTGCTAATCGGATAAGAGACAGATCCCATTCATACTCCTGTGAGCCAATTGTCCGTGGTGAGGCTTTGCAAACAGGTTGTATACATTTCAAAGATCTTGGAATGTTGAAGGTACAAATACTGATGTCTTTGACTGTGATTTCAAGTCTTTGGAATGTGCCGTTAGTCGTTCTAAAAATTCAATTAATGGTTTCCAGCCAGTAAATTCATAAGATCATTTTTTTTATAAAGCATGGGTTCATAACACTTTTATACTGGCACTGCTTTAATTTGGAGATAAGTGTTCACAATCCATTTCTCAGCTCTTATGATATCCCAGTTATTATTAATTTAGCTTGCTTCACAAAATACAGTTTTTTTTGTAAATTTACAATTTTGTAAATCTATAATATGGTTAGCTTGCTACAGATTACATTTTTTATATTTGAGAGTTTTCCCAACGGCTGGAAACCACCTGTTAGATGCCATTGTGGCCAATTGTGGCTGTCCATGATTATATTATTGAAACTTTTTCAAATGATCATTTTAATAGAAACTGCAATGAACTTAATAGCCAGTGTCATAAAAGCCCAATTTAGTTTGTGCAATTAAGCCATAAAATTAAGCATTAGCTAAACCTCCAATAAAACCTGTAATGCTTGAATCATATGTGTTAGACAGTGTCAGAAGTGTTGTTAAATTTGTCCAAGGGATAGGATGTTCAGGGTGTTAACCAATTTCTAATCAACCTTGTAAAGCAGTTAGAGTACTGGGTGCAATTTTGGATAGACGTTATAGAAAGGATATTAAAGTCATAGAGATTGTTGGCAAAAATTCACCAAGGAGGTTATAGGTATGAGAAAAGAGCTATGAGGATAAACCACTGAAAAAGAAAATGCTTTGAAAGAATTGGTTTTTAATTACGAAGGGGCTTGTTCAGAAGAATAGAGAAAGACTATTTCCTCTGAATGGGGTGAGCAGTGAAGGGTTATCCATTTTAAAATTGTCACTAAGGGAGTAGCGCAGACACTAGCAAAAGTTTCTCAAACTTGTTAGATCATGGAATGGATTGCCATATGGAATGTTTACCAGGCTATATTTGGATCATTAAAGTCCCCCATTATAATTATTCAACCACTCCTGCACTTCTCTAATTTCCTTGCAAACTTGTTCTTTTACATCCTTCCCACTGGTTGGTGGCCAATAGACTACATTGAGCATTGTAATTGTACATTTTTGTTCCTTAGTTTTAGTCAAATAGATTCTATCCTTGACCCCTTTGGGACATCCTTTCTCTCCAACACTCTGACATTCTCCTTAATCAATACTGCCATCCCTCCTCCTTTCCTTCCTTCCTTCCTTCCTTCCTTCTCTATATTTTCTGAGCACCTTGTAGCCAGAAATACTTAATACCCAGTCCTGCCCTTCTTTGAATCAGGTTTCTCTTATCGCCACAATGTCATATTCCCACATAGCTATCTGCTCCTGCAACTCACCAATCATGTTTACCACATTCCACACATTCACATACATGCACAGTAACCCTAGTTTAGACTTTATTACTTTCCTTTTACACTGAACCTACCTAATATCTTACTATTTCCTACTCCAGTGCTATCTGTCTTTCCCAATATTCTATGCACATTGGTAGTCTTCCCCAGTACCTCCTGGTTCCCACAACTCTGCCAAGCTCATTTAAATGTTGATATTTCTACTCCAGGGGCTGATTTTGTATCCCCCCTCTCTGAAAGTACTAATACTGATGAAGTGGAGCTTCATGGTATTTGTGTTTCCATGGCTCTTCCAAGTGACCATTCATCATTTCTGACACTAGACATTGAGTGTTGTTAAGCCAACTCAGCATGGGATCTGACTGTAGAGCCTAATGCTGTCTGTCACTTGTCCAAATGTGCATTTTTTTGCGGGTGTCCTAGGATAGCAATCAGCAATATGGATCTTGTCTGTTGTCCCCTTTCCTAGGTCCTCTTGTAGTGCTGCAATAATTGCACTTCTCACTCCCACATGGTTCCTCTGCAATCCTCCAAGGATCTATTTCTCATTTACATTCTACTTCAGCTCATCTGCTGCTGAAACTCATATGCATGTCTTTGTTGCCTCTAGACTTGACTATTCCAATGCTTTCCTGACTGGCTTCCCGCCTTCCACAATCCATAAATTCAGTTAGTCCAAACTCTGCTGCCTGTATCCTAACTCACGTCAAATCCCATTCATCCATCATCCCTGTGCTGGTTGATCTATATTGGCTCGTGGTCCAGCAATGCCTCAATTTCAAGTTGTCCTTGTTTTCAAAATTCTCCATGGCCTCACTCCTCTATAACCTCCTCCAGCCCAAATTTGTTAGATAATGTGTCTGTGAAGTGAGTTGCCTTGGAGTGTTGTACTATGTTAATGGCACGATATAGATGCAAGTTGTTGTTGTTGCATCATTTGCTGCTCCAGCTAAAACCAGAGATTAACTGTGAAACATTGTTGATTTGTATGCCTGAGTATGATATAAAAAAAATGCATTTACCCACAAAATCAACTCTACTTTTAACGGTTTGTTTTTTTCTTGGTGTAAACAGGATTAACATGACAGAGAAACCATTTCAACTTTTCAAATTTCAATTGTTAATGATAGGTGTAAATGCATTCATAGTTGTTATTTTTAAACACAAAAAAGATTTGTACAAGTTAGTGCAAATTTTCATGTTAATAACTCAACATTTCATAAATGGCTAATGTAATAATCATTACATTAACTATGTAATGTTTTAATGCTTTAACTAATGTTTTGGAAAATTTTCTATTCATGAATTATATAATGCATGTTTTCTATTAGCCTGACCTCCCACAAATCCTTCATGAAGTATTGCAGATTGTTATGACCCAGCGGTTGGTAAAGCTGAGTTATTTAAAAATCCCAGAAGGAAATTTTAAACAACTGTCATAACCTATATTTTTATTTTTATATGTTTGAGATGCAGCTCTAAATTCAGGAATCAGACCACCAGTTCTCGAGAGGTTTTATATTAAATACATGAGACATTTATTAATTTACACAAATTAAATATATGCACATGGCTATAAAGTACTATCTTAACTTTTAACAAATTCCCAAACTAATCTCCATTAAGGCAACAGCACCCATAGACTTAACCAGACACTAGGCAAAGCATTTTCACCTTACAAATTCAAAATTTGGTTCCTTGCAGACACAGTGGTAGGCTTACAGGTTTTGATATTACATGCCTCTGCCCTGCACATACAAAACTGCTGTCTGTTATACCTAACACAGCTCATTGAATGTAAATTCTCATTGTATCACCAGCCCCTTTGAACTCCACCTCTTCTAACAATAAAACCCCTTTCATAGTACCAATTTTATTAGTAATATAAATATATTGCTTGGTCTCTGCTAGCTAGGTGTCAGAATTCATTCCCCTTCTTGAATGCTCTATTCAAAAAATGCAAATGCACTCTACCTATCTTACATCTCAAAACTAGTACACATCAAAGCACCCAGACTAGCTGGTTTTAATCCAATTACAACATGCTCATAGACTAAATCTCTATTTTAAAAGAAAAATCTTCTCCAATAATATTACATACATTAATTGCTTCATGATACAGATATTGTCACTGTTAAAATACATTTATATAGAACTTTTTAAAATTGAAAAATGTCTTAGGAAAGTGGACAATAAGCCAAAAAGGAGATATTAGGTGGGGAAAGGTGGTAGATAGGTTTTAAGGAGGGCTTTAAATGAGGAAAGAAAGAAGAAGAGGCTGAATGATTTAAGGAGACAAATCAAATACTGACAAGGGATTGAATCCTGGTATTTTCTTGCTGTATACTTGTGGTGAAGTGTCTACCTATTCTGCAGTTGTTTGCATAATTGTGAGAGCTCTGACATAAATAGAGGTGTGATTTGGAAGAACTATTGAAGCTAATGGTGGAAGGAAATTAAATTTACATAGAGGGTGTGGAGTGTAAGGAGATATAACTTACCTGAAATTATCAAATGAATAATTTTAAGAGGTAGGAGGGGATGTGGAAAAATGCAGACGTGCAGAAAAGCGGCCAAAAACAGCTTTTTGCAATGAAATAAAACAAATGTGAAAAGTTATCTTCAACAAATTTGTATTAAAATAAAAATACACTTCCGTTGGAGGGCACCTGACTGGAGATAAAGTATCTTAATACATTTGAAGTTAGTATGAATGATATGAAACCTGATATTTTTGCAACTCAAATAATGGGCTTAATGCATCTGCCTGATACTAATGCGTTGGAACCCTGTGCTTTTAATCTTTTTTAGGATTGCGTAAGCAAAACGTTTAAAGAACAAAAGCAAAACACCTTGTTGGATATCTGAAATAAAAACAGAAGCTGAAAATATTCAGCAGGTCAGGCATCAATTGTAGAGAAGCAAGAGTTAGTTCAGGTCCGTGACATTTCATCAGAACTGTAAGAAGTTACAAATTTAACCCTTTATCATCAAGTACAGAACCGGAGGGGAACTCCGGTATAATCTAAAGTTGTTGTCCTTAATGTTGAGGCTGGAAGGCTATGGAATGCTGAAGTGAAAGATGAGGTGCTGTTCCCCGGGCTTCATTAGGGTTTACAGGAACATTCAGACGGGCGAATGTGTTAGCAAATTTGTGACCATATCTGCTATCCTCTAGGGGTCACAGTCTCGCAATGACCGCTGTTAACTAAACCGGCGTTAGGGCACCGAGGATGCCGAGCCGCTCCTGCTGCAATGACCATCCAATAGGGGTTTACCTCGGGGGCATGAATGAACGGCTGGATTAATAGGACAGCAGCTGAGTGGCTTTGCAAAAGGGAAAGTCCAGAGAATGACCAGTGCCGTTTCGAGGGAGGGTGTCAGACAGGGCGTACGCGCGCACCTGTCAATCATTTGTGTGCGCGCGCGTGCCTGTCAATCAGCGGTGCACGCGCCGGGAGCCGGAGCAAACGCCGAGAGAGCAGGACTTGCCCGTGGTAACCGTGCAGTAAAGTTCACTTTAAACAGCAAAACATTAAAGAGACGGAGACGATTTCTTCTGCTTTATAAGAAAGAAAAACAATCACTTGAGTAGCAGCGCCCCATCTCCTTGAACTCCTTGCCTGGTGAGTAACACGCTTGGAAGTGGATTTAAATTTTATCTAAAAATAAAAACACTGGGTGTCATTTGTCTCTCTTTTATTATACATTATTTACTGGAACATGCATTCTACATTCTTTTTACGAGGAAGTATGACAGGTTTGTGTATTTTAATGCCTCACAATTTGTGTTTGAAAAATTCTGGCTCTTTGCATCAATGAATCGTTATTACATTCTTAACATATTGGAGTGAAGAGAAATCCCTATTTTAAATTTATTCTTTGAGTGATTAGCCGACTAATTACCATGAGGGATTAAGGAGCTTTGTCTCAGCCTGGCTTGCCCTTTCCAGTGTCTCTGGTGTGGACAAGTCTTGTACTTGGCATTTGAAGGACAACATGCTGCCAGTGGGGATGAGCTGGTTTTATCTTTTAAGAAGTTGGACTTGGGGGCTGGGGCGAGGAATTGAGCGAACGGGGTTCAGCTGGTGCTGGGGGTCACTAAGGGACCTGGCCAGACACCAGCAACAGCTGCTGGGTAAGAAATTGTCGAGACACATGGACATTTGCATTTCAAATGAATCGATCCGACTATGTAGACCCCTGCAGGCTTTTATTGGTAATATTTCCTCCGCCCGCTCCCCCTCCCCTCTTTCTATGTCAACATTTCCAACTCAGTAGAGCGAGTAAGCGACTAAAATAAGTGTTTCTGAAAATAAATGGTCCTCAATGTAAAGGATATATCCTTGGCACGTTTATAGAACGGGATGCGTTACTTCGTTGGTTTTACGCTACTTCTGCAAGCAATTGGCAAAAATTGAGTCCGTTACAGTGAAACTTGCTACATTTCAGATGTTAACAGCATCTCATTAGTTAGACAAAATATACGTTGTATGTTTTTAATATTTTTTTACACGTTTACTACAAGGTTTTAACACATGCGGGGTCTTGATTCCAAATTAGGTCTTGTGGGATCTAAAACGAAAATTTATTTCCAGTTATTAACTTCTGCCCATTAGTAGTGCTGGAATGATGATTATACCGACGAATAACGTCCAGTGGTGATGCTGTTTTGATGATGATGTGAAACCCATAGGTCACAAGGAGAGAGAAAAGGAGAGACAAAAGCAAAATACTGTGGATGTTGAAAATCTGTAATTAAAACATGATGGAAATACTCAGGTCAGCCAGCATGTGAGGAGAGAGACTTGGGAAATGTTAGAGAGGTCACAGGTTTTAAGCAAGTACAGAGGTGTAGTGTGGAGAGACGAAAAGGGAAAGTCTGTGGTAGGTTGCAAGTATTACAATAGCTGTTGTCCGAAAAATTAGTAGCAGAGGTTATGATCTGAAATTGTTCAACTCTCTGAGTCCAGAATGCTATGAGGTGCCCTTTCTCAAGTTGCGTTGAACTATATTGGAACAGTTGGATGCTGAGGACAGAGAGATTATAGTGGAAGTTGGGTGGAGAATTAACATGACCAGTGACCAGAAGCTCAGGGTCATGTATTCTCTTTGAACAGAGGTGTTCTGTGCAGCAGTCACCCAACCTGTGTTTGATCTCCCCAGCTGTAGATGAGAGTACATCATGAACAGTGGATACAGCATACTGAATTGGATGAACTTTATATTAAATCAGCTTCACCTGGAAGGAAAATTTGGGATCCTGGATAGTGGGAAGGGAAGAGGTAAAAATGGCAGGTTTGGTATCTCCTGTACTTTGCATGGAAAGGTGCTATGCGAAGGCATGTTGGGATGATTGAAGAGTGGATCAGGGTATCATGGAGCAACAGTTCCTTTGGAATGTTCCTTGGGAGGAGAGGGGAAATTGTGTTTGGTGGAAGAAATGGTGGCAGATGAGCCATTGAATGTGAAGGTTCATAGGGTGGTAAGTGAGGATAAGGCAGACCCTCTCTGGCAGGGAGGAGAAGGGCTGGGAGCAGAATTGTGATAAATGAAACAGACATGGTTGAAGACCCTGGAAGATGGAAGACACGGTGGACAGAAATCCTCGGTTGTGGAAAAGCGGAGACAGCATCATCAGGACAGATGCAGCAGAAACCGAGAAACTACGAGAATGGAATAGAGTCCTTTCAGGAAGCACAGTGGGAAGAACTATAGTTAGGATAGCTGTTGGAGTCAGTGGGGTTATCGTGGATATTGATTGATAGCCTATCCCCAGAAATGGAGACAGAAGCTAAGGAAGTGGAAAGTCAATGATGGATCATGTGAAGGCCAGGGAAGGGTAGAAATTGTGAACCCTGTTGATTAAATTTTTCCAGCTTGGGGGCAAGGGCAGGAAATGGTATCTGTATCAATATGCCAGGGAAAAAGGAGAGGGAGGGAATCCAAGTAGAACTGGAACTAAGAATGTTCGGTGTTCTTAGGGAGTGAGTAGTGTTACCCCTGCCAAAAGATAACCAATGTTTGCTACAAGCCTGTGGTGGGCATAGCAGCTCATCTTAGGCAAGACATTTGTTACTTATTGAACTGATATTCTTTTTCTATTCCTCTTCCCAAAAGGCAATGACTTGCTCTGGGAACAATTTGATGTACAGCTGCAGCCCTCCCTACCTTGTTCAAATGGGTTTTCTTCATGAACAGAAACAACAGCAATGGTCTTTTTTGCTTCATTTGAAAGAACTTGACTCTTTCCTTTTGAATACACCTGCTCTCTCTAATTACAGGCACTGAGGCTAGTTCAAGTGTCTGCATTATTGTAGCTTAGATGAGTTAATCACCACCTACTTGGGACTGGATGTGGAATCTAGTCTGTGTTGTTCAGTGCCACCACTTCATTGAACCATAAGAACTGCTTATGACATGCCCTTAGGGGCAGATCAGGAGTAGCATTTTAATTTACTTTGAAGTTTCTTGCTCCACCACAGAAAGGATCATCAGTGTGATTTCGGGATGAAAATTTTAAATCTCAACAGTAAACCACATCGATGGAGCAGTTGCCTATTTTAAATGCAAAGTTGTTTCAGTTTGTGACTAAACTTGTAAGCTGTGGATATTTGTAAATATAACATAGAACCACACTGTCAATCCAGGAAAGGATCATTGGAAATTGCTAGGCATTTAGCAATTTGAAAATAGACTTGTTTTCAGGTTAACATTCTAACACTACTGTATGTAAATTGAGAGCATTTTAACCATTTTACTCATCCCTGCTCCAACCCCATGCTAAACGACATCATAAATGGTTCACTTCCAAAACTGTTGTCATTATCCCCTCAAAAAATACACCCTTGACATTTTTGTCCTTGCACACTACCATTGCATCTCCACCACCCTTTCCTCTCCTAAGTCCTTGAATGTGTTATTGTCTCTTAAATCTGTGCTCATCTTTATCACAACTCTGGTTTTCATCCTGTCACACAACTTGAATGGCTCTAATCAAGGTCATACATGATAGCATCCTGTGTGACTGGGGTGGCTGACTACTCCTTGTCAGCCTCGACTATTTTTGACAACAGTTGACAACCTCATCCTTTTCCAGTGTCTCTACTTTTTTGTCCAACTGAGTAGGACTGGCCTTGCTTGGTTCCAATCCTATCTATTCAACTGTAGCTAGAGGTCATCTAGTAATATCGCCTCTTCTGCTTAGACCCCTCCTCTTCCCTGTCTCCAAGCTGTAATTGAGCAACATTATCTGAAGACATGATGTCAGGGTCTGCCGATAGAGCTAGGTGCTATGTCTCCACAACCTCTCAACCATTCCAGTGCCTCTCTTGTCAGTCTGTTTCATCCCTAGCCAGTTTTGGATAAGCTATAATTTCTTCTAATGAAACACTGGTTGTTTAAACACACTGCCTTTGGCTCCTACTGATTCCTTTCCCTTTCCAGCCATTGTCTTGGGTGGAGGCAACCTTGATGGCCTTTTTGACTCTTGTGGTAAAACTCCAATCTCATATCTGCCTACCTCCATTTCCAGAACAATGCCTGTCTCTGCCCCTCCTCAACCTATTTGCTGCTAAACGATTTCAATAATCTCTTCCCATCTTCCATCCTCTATAAGCGTCAGTTTATCCAAAATTCTGCTGCCCATTTCTCACAACCAGTCCCACTTATCCATTATGCTGTAGTTGTCAACCTACGATGGCTTTTGGCCCATTGCACACCTAATTTGAAATTCTTAATCCTTGTATTTAAATCCCATCATTGGATCTACATCTGTAATTATCTCCAGCCTCTAAACTTTAGAGGACTGTGTCCCTCCAACTTTGGCCTATTGGGCATCCCCCATTCCTTCTGGTCAACCATTAAGTTGCTTTCAGCAACTTAAATCCTAAGCTGTACAAATGTGTTTGCTTCTCCATCTCTCCATCTTTAAAAGCCCACCTTAAAAAAATCTATCTCTTTTACGAAGAGATAGTCTTCTCACAAACCCCCTGTTTTGGAGCCAGTAGGAACAGGAGTGCCCCCTGACTCTACAGAAACATAGAAACATAGAAAATAGGAGCAGGTGTAGGCCATTTGGCCCTTCGAGCCTGCTCCGCCATTCATCGTGATCATGGCTGATCATCCAACTCAATAGCCTACTCCTGCTTTCTCCCCATATCCTTTGATTCCTTTCACCCCAAGAGCTTTATCTAACTCCTCCTTGAAAACATGCAATGTTTTGGCCTCAACTACTTTCTGTGGTAACGATTTCCTCAGTCTCACCACACTCTGGGTGAAAAAATTTCTCCTCATCTTAGTCCTAAATGGTTTACCCCGTATCCTCAGACTGTGACCCCTGGTTCTGGACATCCCCACCATCAGGAACATCCTTCCTGCATCTAGCCTGTCTAGCCCTGTCAGAATTTTATAGTTTTCTTTAAGATCCCCCCTCGTTCTCCTGAACTCCAGTGAATATAATCCTAACCAACTCAATCTCTCCTCATATGTCAGTCCTGCCATCCCAGGAATCAGTCCAGTAAACCTTCGCTGCACTCCTTCTATAGCAAAAACATCCTTCCTCAGATAAGGAGACCAAAACGGCACACAATATTCCAAGTGTGGTCTCACCAAGGCCCTGTATAATTGCAGCAAGACATCCCTGCTCCTGTATTCAAATCCTGTCGCTATGATAGCCAACATACCATTTGCCTTCTTTAATGCCTGCTGCACCTGCATGCTTTACCTTCAGTGTCTGGTATACAAGGACACCCAGGTCTCATTGCACATTCCCCTCTCTCAAATTATAGCCATTCAGATAATAATCTGCCTTCCTGTTTTTGCTACCCATGCGTAACCTCACATTTATCCACATTATACTGCATCTGCCACGCATTTGCTCACTCACTCGGCTTGTCCAAAACACACTGAAGCATCACTGCATCCTCCTCACCACTCACCCTCCCACCCAGTTTTGTGTCATTTGCAAATTTGGAGATATTACATTTAATTCCCTCATCTAAATCATTAATATATTTTGTGAATAGCTGGGGTCCCAGCACCGATCCCTGCGGTACGCCACTAGTCACTGCCTGCCATTCGGAAAAAGACCCATTTATTCCTACACTTCGTTTCCTGTCTGCCAACCAGTTTTCTATCCACCTCATTACACTACCCCCAATCCCTTGCGCTTCAATTTTACATGCTAATCGCTTATATGGGACTTTGTCGAAAGCCTTCTGAAAGTCCAAATAAACCACATCCACTGGCTCCCCCTCATCAGTTCTACTGGTTACAACCTTGAAAAATTTCAGTAAATTTGCCAAGCATGATTTCCCTTTTGTAAATCCATGCTGACTCTGTCCAATTCTGCCACTGTTTTCCAAGTGCTCAGCTATTAAATTTTTTATAATGGACTCTAGAATTTTCCCCACTACCGACGTCAGGCTGACTGGTCTATAATTCCCTGTTTTCTCTCTACCTCTCTTTTTAAATAGTGGGGTTACATTAGCTACCCTCCAATCTGTAGGAACTGTTCCAGAGTCTACAGAATCTCAGAACATGACCACCAATGCATCCACTATTTCTAGGGCCACTTCCTTAAGTGCTCTGGGATGTGGATTATCGGGCCCCAGGGATTTATCGGCCTTCAATCCCATCAATTTCTCCAATACCATTTTCCTACTAATGCTGATTTCTTTCAGTTCCTCCTTCTCACTAAACCCTGTGTTCCCCAACATTCCTGGTTTGTTATTTGCATCCTCCTCTGTGAAGACAGAACCAAAGAATGTATTTAGTTGGTCAGCCATTTCTTTGTTCCCCATTCTAAATTTCCCTGTTTCTGACTGTAAGGGACCTACATTTGTCTTCACCAATCTTTTTCTCTTCACATACCTATAGAAACTTTTACAGTCAGTGTTTATGTTTCCCACAAGCTTACTCTCGTACTCTAATTTCCCCTGTTTAATCAATCCCTTGGTCCTCCTTTACTGAATTCTAAACTGCTCTAAATCCTCAGGTTTGTTGTATTTTTCTGACCAATTTGTATGCCTCTTCCTTGGATCTAATATTATCCCTAATTTCCCTTTTAAGCCATGGTTTGGCCACCTTTTTTGTTTTACTTTTAAGCCAAACAGGAATTATCAATTCACCCATGCGCTCTTCAAATGCTTTCCATTGCTTATCCACCGTCATCTCTTTAAGTAATGTTTCCCAATCCATCATAGCCATCTTGCGCCTCATACCATCATAGTTTCCTTTATTAAGATTCAGGACCCTAGTCTCAGAATCAACTATGTCACATTCCATCTTGATGAAGAATTCTATCATGTTATGGTCGCTCATCCCCAAGGGGTCTCGCACAACTAGATTGCCAATTATTTCTTTCTTATTACACAATACCCAATCTAGGATGGCCTGTTCTCTAGTCGGTTGCTCAACGTATTGGTCCAGAAAACCATCCCATATACACTCCAGGAATTCCTATGCTATTGTTACTAATTTGATTTGCCCAATCTATATGCAGATTAAAGTCACCCATAATTACAGAAGTTCCTTTATTGCATGCATCTCTAATTTCCTGTTTAATGCCATTCCCAGCATCACCATTACTGTTTGGGGGTCTAAATACAATCCTTACTAACGTTTTTTGCCCCTTGGTGTTTCTTAGCTCTACCCCTGCAGATTCCACATCATTGGAGCTAATATCTTTCCTCACTATTGCATTAATTTCCTCTTTAACCAGCAATGCAACTCCACTGCCTTTTCCTTTTTGTCTGTCCTTCCTAAATACTGAATACCCCTGGATGTTCAGTTCCCATCCCTGGTCACCCTGCAGCCATGTTTTGTAATCCCAACCATAATCATACCTGTTTACATCTATTTGCGTGGTTAATTCATCCACTAAATTCATCCACATCCTTAAGGCTTGTCTTTTTAACATTACTTGTCCCATTCCCACTAATTTTCACTGAGGCCCTGTTTGATTCTTGCTCTTGATTTCTCTGTCTATCACTTTTCTTATTCCCCTTTCCGTCTTTTGTTCTTGTCCTTGATTCTCCCTCCTCTGACTCCTTGCACAGATTCCCATCCCTCTGCCATTTTAGTTTAAACTCTCCCCAACCACTCTAGCAAATATTCCCCCTGGACATCAGTCCCAGTCCTGCCCAGGTGTAACCCGTCCAGTTTGTACTGGTCCCATCTCCCCCAGAACTGGTCCCAATGTCCCAGGAGTCTGGAACCCTCCCCCTCGCATCATCTCTTCAGCCACGTATTCATCCGATATATCCTGCTATTTCTACTCTGACTAGCACGTGGCACTGGTAGTAATCCTGAAATTGCTACCTTTGAGGTCCTACTTTTCAACTTACTTCCTAACCCCTTATATCCTACTTTTAGGAACTCATCCCTTTTTTTTAACTATGTCGTTTGTAACAATGTGTACCACAAACACTGGCTGTTCACCCTCCACCTTCAGAATGTCCTGTAGCTGCTCTGAGACATTCTTGACCCTAGCACCAGGGAGGCAACATACCATCCTGAAGTCTTGTTTGCGGCCACAGAAACACCTATCTATTCCCCTTACGATTGAATCCCCTATAACTATTGCATTCCCACACTTTTTACTCCTCCCCTGTGCGGTAGAGCCAACTGTGGCACAATGAATTTGACTGTCGCTGCTTTCCCCTGAGAGGCCATTCTCCTCAAAAGTATTCAAAATGGTATATCTGTTTTGCAGGAGAATAGCCGCAGGAGATTCCTGCACTGCCTGCCTAGTCCTGTCGCCCTGCCTGGTGGTCACCCATTCTCTTCCTGCCTGTGGACTCATAGCTTGCAGTGTGACCACCTCTCTATAATGTGCTATCCACGATACTCTCTGCCTTGCAGATGATCCACAGTGTCCCCAGCCACAGCTCCAGCTCCGAAACCTGGGCTTCCAGGAGCTGCAGCTGGAGACACTTCCTGCACACGTGCTGGCCCCGGACACTGGAAATGTTCCTGGCTTCCCACATAGAGCAGGAGGAAGCCTTGGCTTTGAGCTCTCCTGCCATGACTTACCCCTTTAAATTAGAGTCACATTCACTTCCAGACCAATTTCCAGGACTTGCCTGAGGACAGCTGCTAATGAGTATGCTGACGAGGCCCTAGGAAAAATTTCTATGGATCCTCTTGCTCCCTTTCACCGCACTGAGTCTAATTTCTACCCCATTGTTCTTTAAAGAACATGCAATCATTACTAAAACTGGTGTCTTTATTCTAGTATCACGTGTCTTGCTAGAAGATTGATTTCTTTAGTTGTGAATGAATTTTTTGTATGCGATACATCACTTGTACATTTTTTTGTATATATAAGCATGAAATAAATGCTTGTCTTATTTGTCATAGGTAAGCATGCAGAGCAATTCATGCAGCATTCACAAAGTGACCTTGGATCATATAGTGTCTTCATCCTAAATAATAGTAATTGATAAAGACAATTGTGAAGCATAAGAGGACAATATTTGTTTTGAGGCAGTATGAAGCCATCTGGTAATGCACTTTGGAAACAAATGTAATTTGGGATTCATTGCTGTCAGTAAACTACACTGAATGAGCTGAGCATATTAACATGTAAAATCTGAATATCTTGTTACCAGGGAGACGGAGAAATCACTATAAACAGAAGCAAAATTGCCTTGACATACAAAGGAAATTTGCGACCTGTTACATCAGCAGTTTAAACCTATGATTGTGGACCTCCCAATGGCTCAGCAAGTTTATTCAGCGATTAGCTGAGCTTCACAAACTAAGTAGGAATGCCCTGTGCTTGACTCTCAATCTATGCTGACTGAGCATAGGCTGATGGTGGAACAGTACTATTGGCCTGGGTGTCCCTGTGCTAGTAGGGGAAAATTCTCTTTTTGAACTCTTCAGGCTAGCATATTATTACTTAGATTTTTAAAATATAGATGCCATTTATGCTAGAATATACCACCATACTAACTGACAATTTTCCAACATAGAATTTTGCTGGAAATTAAAACCTATGAAAACAAACTTTCCTTTTACCTGGTTGAGAGGAATGTTACCCTGCCCATGGAACAAACAACTTTGTGTTTTTATTTATCTTGTAACTTAAAACATCTAGGTCTTCACGTTTTGTAGATGATGATGATTTATTGTGATTCAGTTCTGCTCAAAACCTATTATATTCTTGCTTCTAGGGTTTTTTTTGCAAAAGTGTGGTAGTCGGGGAATACATCATGTTACATTCATGCCAGGCATTGACCATCACCAATGAGAGAGAATCCAAACATCTCCTCCTCTTGACATTCAATGGCATTAGCCTCACTAGTTCTACCACCACCACCCCCCACCCCCCCCTCCCCCCACCCCACATTCCCCCCACTAACAAATATCCTGGGAGTTATAGTCGATCTGAAACTTAATGGGACCTGCCTCACTGCCCCCACCACTCCCAAATACCATCATGCCCGCTCCGTCAGGCTCCATTAAATCCCAGCCATAGTATCATTTTAACTGCGCCAGCAAGCGACCTGGAGGAAAACATAAAAAGACTTGATCTTGTATTATTGATTCTGTATAAGCAGTATTGCTGGATGTAGCTTTGTGAAGTATGTGAAGATATAATTGTATTGCTGAAAAAAGAGACGTTGAAGCTTTTCTTGCAAAGTGTCCTAATGAGCGCAAGACAAAAAGCTTTGACAGCACTGAAGAGATCTGTACTATCAAATGACAATTGAAGTAATTTTTGTGACATTACCTTTAAACTATTTTAAATTGCATCTTTTTTGTTGGAAGTAGAGATGTAATGAGCAACAAAGTGTTTGCAGTGATGTTTTTTCTTTGTACATTTCTAATTCTTTGTTTCTTTTGTATGCTAGTGACAATGCTGTCTGAAGGTCTGCGGTGACTTCTATTTTTGTTTCAGTTCAGTAACTTCCATAAGTATACATAGATTAGAACTGGCAGCAAATGTGCTAAAATCTGTGTGGTATGTATTGGTTCTTAAAATGGGTCATGTCAGCACTCTATTCTACTTTATAAATGAATTCATTTAAAAAAATTTTTTTGTATGCTTTTATAGTTTATCCCCTTTAAAAACTAATTCAATTTAAAATAATTTGCATATAAACTCGCCAAGCTCTGAAATTTGCCACCTATTTATTTTTGAAGCCTTTAATTCTGGCTTTTGTGTTTTGCAGTGGATACATATGATATAAAATGTGTTTTTTTAAGTGAGTTGTTGACTTAAAACATAACTCAGTGTTTTATAATGTACATAATTTATGAATCTAATATACACTATCAACTGAAATTGGTGAGTCTTGTTGGGAACCATATTGTTACCCTTTTACAGCGTGTGTATGTGATGGAAAATAAATCCGTATATAATTTCCCATCCATTGCACATAAGGCAGCACATTACCTGTGCTGTACTTTGGCATATGCAGCATTGGCCAATTATATGCAAATTAGTTAAATTGCACACTTGTAAGGAGACGAATGAAACTTAGCAACTTAATAGGCATACAAAACGTTTACCAATACAGTTTTTCCAGGTATTTCTGTTTCTGTTTTTGTGTCAAAACATTTACTAATACAGTTACGCAATGACTGTTTATATTTTCAAAACCTTATTGTAATAAATCAATACTTAGGTGGATTTTTCTGTTAACAGCTATGAATGAAATATTAATCTGACTAATTGCTCAAAATATTTTAGAATTTCTTTTTGCCTACTTTTAATTGTTTTCAGCCTAGCAAATAACCAAGAAGTTAAGGGCACTGAAATTCCATGGGGTTTCTCCCTGTTGTTTGCTATCACTCCACTGGGAGGGGTAAAACCCTCTTCCAGCCTTCTATTCTTTTCAATCCTGAGATCCTCTGATTCTGGTCTTTGTGGCCCCACTATTCCCCCTCCACCATAATTGGTGGTAAAGCCTTCAGCCACCACTACCCTTCTTACTGCAGCTCCCTTCCTAAACGTTGTGTTCTTCCACTTCTCTTTCTCTATCAATAACACCTACTTCAACTAAGCTTATAACCATCTTTTCTAATCTCTTCCCTCCATAGTTTGGTAATATATAAATGCCAGTTTTTATCTGTCGCTTGCTTTCATCTGCCAGTTTGCCTTGGATCAACATTTGATCCTTTTGAAGTTCATTATTCTGGTAAATGTAAATGCATTGCGGCATTGCTTCTTGTTAAGTAGCATTTTATTTGCTGTCTTGAAATGTGTTCAGACAGTTCTCAGCAATGCTAAATAAATGCAGGAAATGCACTTTGGTACTCTTCATTGGAAAAATCATACACTAATAATATTCGACTATAGTTGCTGCAATGTACAATGCTACCACTTAATGGCAGAAATTGATTTTCAAAACAATATAAGCACTTGCTATGTCAAGTTTCTCAAGTATCCATTCCTTATATGCAGTTTTCGAAAAAGCTATTTTTTTTCCTCTTCCTTTCTCTCTCCTCTTCTCTGCTGAATACTTTGATTCCTTTGTTTTACTTTGTTTTAGTATTGACCCATGGATGTTGGTGGTCTTGCAATATCTTAGCCAGTTGGTACATTGCTTTGTTTGATCTTTGATTTTTTGTTGGCAGACTATTTGGGAAAGGAAGAGGCACAAGGTGAGTCATTGCAGCCGAAATGGAATCCACATTGGAACTAAGTCCTACTTGAAACATGCATGATCGAGATCAGGAGCTAGACCCTGACATCTCATTTTTAAAAATAATTCTCCTTAATCACCAGATATTGAGCCTGGTTGGTGTGTTCCAACAGAGTTCAGTCAATTCAGCATAGATTGTGTTTTGGCTGAATTTCAAAATACCAGGATAATCATTAAATTCATTGACTGCTTGGGAAAGGTACCTGTTTCTTTCTCTGCTTTTCCCAGCCTTTCCACTAGAAAACTCCTCCTTTGTATGTGTTCAGTTTCAGGAAACTCTTCCACTGACTGTATATAGTAAACTGGAGTCCAAAGAGTGAAAAAATATTTTAAAGATATGTGGTCTTGGATATCTTATGAAAATATAAAATAGAATATTTGAGTGTTTTGCACTCTGAAATATTTATTTTGGTAAATGCCTAAGAATTATTAAAAAGTAACATTTAAAGGGGCAATACTTCATTTTTTCTGAATATGGAGCAATCTGTTAATTTGTTTTCACAGTTGCAATGTTCACCGTCGTAGGAGTGTTTGTTACAGCAGATGTAATATCTCTGTTCCATGAGGCTTCTTGTTTTCAAAGGTGATGTTAATTTTTCTACTTTAACCATTACAGAGCAAAAGCTGTTGGTGAAATTGTGGCATTATTTGTACCTTTGTGCAAAAATCAAATGTATTAACTCATCCTTGTGATTTAATGAATCAGTTACTCAGGTATTGTATGTTATACTCCGGCTACTAGCCACACCGTGGGTTTTGCGTCTCCCTTACATGTTTGCATATAGCAGCTCACCCAGTGGTTTAAAAATTAAGTTGGCCAATGTCTAAACACTTAAATTAATTGCAGATGGATTTAATAAAGTCCCACGTCATAGGTTAGTGTATAAAATTAAAGCACATGGGCCTGGGGCTAATATATTGGCATGAATTGAAAATTGGTTAGCAGACAGGAAACAGAGAGTAGGAATAAATGGGTCTTTTTTGGAGTGGAAAGGGGTGACTAATGGGGTACCGTAGGGATCAGTGCTTGAGCCCTAGCTATTCACAACACATCAATGATTTGGATGAGGGAACCAAATATAATATTTCCGAGTTTGATGACAACACAGAACTTGGGAATGTAAGTGATGAGGAGGGCGTTAAGAGGTTTCAAAGCAATTTAGACAGGTTGAAGGAGTGGGAAAATACATGGCAGAAGCATTTTCCCACGGATAAGTGTGAAGTTATCCACTTCAGTAAGAAAATAGAATGGCAGGGTATTATTTAAATGGTAATAGATTTGGAAATGTTCATGTAAAAAGGGACCTGGGTGGCCTTGTGCACCAATCACTGAAAGCAAGCATGCAGGTGCAGCCAAGCAGTTAAGAAGGCAAATGGTACGCTGGCTTTCATTGTGAGAGGACTTGAGTACAGGAATAGGTATGTCTTGCTGTAGTTGTACAAGGCCTTAGTGAGACCACACCTGGAGTATTGTGTGCAGTTTTGGTCTCCTTACCTAAAAAAGGATACACATGCCATAGAAGGAGTGCAGTGAAGGTTCACCAAACTGATTCCTGGGATGGCAGGATTGTCGTATGAGGAAAGATTGGGTCAACGGGGCCTGTATTCACTGGAGTTTAGAAGAATGAGAGGGGATCTCATTGAAATATATAAAATTCTGACAGGGATGGACAGACTCGGTGTAGGGATGATATTTCCTCTGGTTGGTGGGCCTGGAACAATGGGTCACAGTCTCAGGATATATTGTAGACTATTTAGGACTGAGATGAGGAGAAACTTCTTCACTCAGAGGGTGGTGAACCTATGGAATTCTCTACCACAGAAGGCTGTGGAGGCCAAGTCACTGAATATATTTAAGAAGGAAATTGATAGGTTTCTGGACTCTAAAGGTGTCAAGGGATATGGGGAGAGTGTGGGAGTATGGCGTTTAAATAGAGGGTCAGCCATGGTCATATTGAATGGCAGAGCAGGCTCGAAGGGTCAAATTACCTAGTCCTGCTCCTATTTTCTATCTTTCGAAGTACAGTACATGGAATCCATTGAGTACATTAAACCCAGCTTGACAATGCCGGAGTTGTAGTGCATGTGATGTCAGGAGCAAATGGTGTGAGACTACGGCCTCCAGGGGATCTGTCTCTGCGTCTATCCAGAATTAGATAAGGCCCAGGCTCTGACTGATACTATAACTTTAGCATTGCTGCAAAGTAGAAGCTAGTTTTTAGTGATACTGACGTTGTCACATAGATCTTTACTTAAGCAGGATCATATAATGCAAAGAAGATAGTCACCATAAAAGGATGAAGATTAACATCGAAATTATGGTATTAGTGGCTTCGTAGCACAAACTACAGATCAAGCTGTTCAATTATACATTTCTTTTTACAAGCTAGCTACCATATCTATTCATAAACTGAATAAGCAATTTTCCCACAGACCTGCAAAGAAATCAGCTCTTAATTCTCTCAAGCCTTCTGTTCGAACATGAATTTCTGAATTTGATAACATTGTTTTAAAAAAGGAATGCTGTTATAGGGTCACTGTGATTCACTGGTCTGCGTGTCAGTTTCTGATGCATTAAAAATGAATAGAATTAATATGGCATCTAGATGCCTAATTTCTGAGTGAAACAAATGTAATTATTAATTTTTTTCAAAATTGTGAAACAAAGATAGTGATTATCACTCTCAACAAAGCTCAGAAAGTAACTGAACAGTAAGGAGGTCATGTTGAACTGTATAAGACAATAGTTAGGCCTCATCTGGAGTAATGCGTCCAGTGCTGGGCACCATACTTGAGGAAGGATGTGAAGGCATCGGAGAGAGTACAGAGGAGATTCACAAGAATGATTCCAGGGATAAACAACTGTAGCCAAGAGGATAGATTGGTGAGGTTGAGCCTGTTTCCTTAGAGAAAAAGTGGCTGAGAGGAGACGTGATAGAGGTATTCAAGATTCTGAGGGGTATGGATAGAGTAGGTAGTGAGAAACTGTTCCCACTCAAGAGAGCATCAAGAACTAGAGGGCACAGATTCAAAACCATGGACAAAAGGAGTAGAAGTGATGTGGGGAAATTTTTTTTCACCCAGAGAATGGTTGGAGTCTGGAACAAACTCTCTGGAAGGGTGATGGAGGCAGGTTTGATCGAGGTACTCAAAAGGCAATTGGATTGCTACCTGAAAAGAGAGAATGTGCAAGGTTACCAGAATAAGACTGAAGAGTCGGATTAGGTAGAGTGCTCTTTCAGTGAGCCAGTGCAGACTCGATGAGCCGAATGGCCTCCTTCTGCACTGTAAAGATTCTGTGACTCTTTGAATGTTATGACCATAACCGATGTAATTGCTGCACAAGCCAAACCCCAGAGGGGACCTTGGCTTACAGGCCATAACCTTTTTTTCAGTATTCTGAAAATGTTGATCTCAGCAGCAAGAAGTCCAGTGACACTTTGGGGATTCTAAAAACATTAAAAGTAAAAGTTTTATTAACAAGAATAAAAGAAAACATAAGCAGACATGATTACAGTCGCACGGTTAAAATTAGTCTTACAACACATTCCACCAAAAGACTCCCTACTTGGTTAGACCTACAAGTAAACGCCTCCCAGACAACACTCACTTATGGATTTTTAACTATAAAAATCCAGTAATATTACCCAAGGCCAAACTGCTGTAATTTTAATAGAGGCATACCACATGACTTCTTAAACTCTTTCTCACTTTGCTGTAGAAATCCAAAACTTCAGAACAAGACTACTTTTTACAGCCCAAGGCTTTTCTGGCTTGGTCGGATGGCTGATTTAAACTGCATCTTCTCCCAGCCTAGAGCTACAGCTAACAGCTACAGCTAATAGCCAACCTTAAGCATTCCACAGTAATTCTAAAATACATTTTTCCCCTTTCATCGCAGGTTCCAATGTTCTCACACCTCCTTGAAACTCAAATATTTCCAAATATAAAATCTTTCAAGTTTCTATTTTGCCTCTGCTTTTGGGTTAATAAAATGTAATATATCCTCTTCTGTTTACATATGGAGCTCCTGCAAGGTGCAAACACATTTCTTGTTATCTCTGACTTCCCTTTTGATATTCAAACAAGCTCTTAACTTATCTAAAAATGCAAATGCTAGATCCAACCTATTCAGTTATACCTCAAGCCTAACACCTCTTATCCTTCCATGGTTATAAACCCCCCAGACAACCTGACTTCTAGTAACTTTTTCCCAGCTTAATTAAATCATGTACACACGCACACATGCACAGCCTTCTTCACAGAATAACACACTATTCCCCAAAAATATTTTTAAAGAAACATCCATTCTCTCAAAATGCAAAGTATAAGACACTTCTCCAGCAGTATACTGTACAACATTTTTACTCGAGTGCATCACCTGGGATGAGGAACTTTTTTTAAAAATAAGATTTTTAGATGGAATGAATTATTTTAAAATTAGTAGTAGACTGTAATTCTGTGCACTCATGCACATTTTCCCTTAATTAAAATAAAAACTGCTAGATTCATTGCTTGCTATTTTTCTCTTAAAACTCTTTGTCATTGTACAATGGATTGGATTTTTTACTCAAGTATAGTGCAAAATGGGTGGACAGGATTGCAACTCACAGCTGATTCTTTAGTGAATAGGGTCTTGTAGGTCATATTTACCAGAGAAAAAGCTTTATCCAAAGAAGCATGCAATATTGTTACACCATATGTTTGCGGAATATATGGAAGCTCCAAAATCTAAGCTTTTCTGTTTTTCTGGTCAAAGGGATTCCTGCATATACTTCCGTTTGCAATTTAAGTGAAAATTAACATTTTTTTTTTATGTGTTGTCTGTAATGCTTGATGGGTGTGGAAATTCTTCATTTTGATCTTCATTTTGCACATTTTATGTATCAAAGTGCTCTTTTTGAATGCTATAATGCATTTTGGTGGGGTGGGGAATGACTCTATTTTGCATTTTAATGACAGACTTAACTTATCAGTCAAAATGTGGTGTTGCCATGTGACATTTAAATCCAAGTATTGTAATAAATATTGTCAGCACCGAAGGGTAGACAGAGCAATTCAGTGACTTGGGTTGTAATAGATGATGCACATCAATGAAAATTAAATGTCTTTTTATCTCTTCATTTATGATTATATTAATGAGATGAGGCAATATATAAAGTTTAACAAAGACAGGACACACTGATATCCCTGGGCAACGATGTTTGACTTGAAGGGCAATATTTTATGACTTAAGTGTTGTCATAAATTTAAATATAAATTGCAACCAAAATAGGAATATACAACAACCAAAACCTTCCACTGTAATTGGGTTTGAACAAAATATCTCCAGGGCAACATAGCAGTTTTCGTGTGTTGTACTACAGCCTTTTGTTACTTTGATCGATGACCTTGCTCATCACTTGAACTGAAGCGCAGGAGACTGGTTGATTCAATAAAGGTATTAAGTACTGCATGTCATCTCCGATCAAACTTGCATTTATGTTTCTTACCCTACCTGCCCGCTCCACTCCTATGATCGATGACTTTATGCTGTTGTAGAGTTTTATTTTTACCAGTAGTAATTCCTCATTTAACATGCTAGTTGTATTCTTCGAAGTGCAACTTTAAGCAAAACAACATTATGCAATTCAGATTTTCCCATAAGAATTAATGCATAAATTGAAGTTAGGTTCTTTTGGACATCTTATAATTTTATATTTTTCATCAGAAAAAAATAAGTTGAAATACTGTGCATGTAGATAACGTTTCTAAATGAAAATTTTAAAATAAAATACATTTCTAAATGCAAAAAAGATATAAATTTAAATAAGTTGACACTCACCAGTGATGGTTGTGGAGCTTGCTTGTAGTGGTGGAGTTAATGGGATGAAGAGGCAGGATGGTTAACGACCTTTTTTAAAAAAAAATGTATCCAAAGTCTGTTGGATAGCGATTTTTAATTTTGGCAAACCTCCTTGTAGCAGTCAATGTCATTATTGATTGCCTTATTCACTTTAGAACTGTGTTCTCTGTTTTGACCATACTTAGTGAAGATTTTCATTGCTTCTTCAATAAGCTGAAAAGCTTTTGAGAATTGTTTTGTTGTAACATTCGAGCAGGTGGTTTTTCACCAGTTTGGTTTTCTCCTTTAGCTTGTTGTTTTTCTAGTATCACGGAAGTATAATAATTCTCATAATATTATCGTGATTTATTGTAAAAGTAGGTTAATAGTGGGGTTTGGATAGTGTGTGCGTGTGTTTGTTAATTGAATTGGAGGCAGCTGATCTGAAGGCTTTGACTCACCAAAAGAAGCCAGATTTGAAATGCTAAATAAATAACATCGCTGAAGTTTTAGAATGTGAAATGAGAAGAATTTGCATTTTTAGATAAATCAGGGTAGTTTGAATTTCAAAGAGATGGTAGGATGTAACACCTTGCCAGAGAATCTAGGCCAAGCAGTGTGTTTATTTTTCCTAAAGGCTACTTTGCACCATGAAAAGATTTATATTATGAGAAAGTAAAGTTCCAAAGACATATGGGAACAGTGGAATTTGCATTTAAATGGGAAAAACATGTTTAAAGGGCTATGTGTCAGGGAAGGCATTGTAAAACCTAACAGAAGCATGAAAAGCATCCAGCAGTTATGCATTAAGCTGCTGTTTACAGAAATTGAAGTTGGGAAAAGTCACTTTGAATTCTGTTGTCCAGGGTATTGTGGTGACTTGCCTGGATCTGTTTAAAATCTATTTGTTTTTGACTGTTTGCCTTAATGGGGGTGTAATTGGAAGCCAGATTAATTAGGGGTTCTAGGAGTTATTATAGTAGTAATCTGTAGACCTATGTGTGAAACCTTTTCTTTTGTTCTTAAAGGTTTAATTTAGTTTTCTAAAAAAACCTCTAAATCTTGGTGGACTTATTACTACTGAATTCAAGGCATGCATCTAGATATAAATACAAATTGCAAAACCGTTGTAATTGCAGGATCAAGTTTCCCTCATGGATTCAATCCACCAGGCACACATGATCTGCTGTGCCATAACACTAGTTGCATTAAATCCTCATTTGACAGTTCTTCTCAGTGAGATTCAAGCAATTCCACCATGTTAGCCTCCTCCACCTCTTCAAAGCCAGCTTGCTTTGCTAAGTTGCTTATTCCTGAAGTTCAATGTGAAATAATGTCATCAAATCCTGAGGCCATTAACATATTTGGGCCTTTTATGCCGGATGCCATTCATACATGCTAATGTAACTTCATCTTGTGAATCAGCAATATTTTTGATATCCTTTAGGTTATAGGCACGCCAAAATTCACTGATTGTTGGCTTATTTTCACCAATCTGTTTCCTTGTTAAGCTGGGAGAAGGTGCAACAAATAATAAGCCTTGAACATCGCTATTGCCCCCTGATCCATGGATTGTAGCAGTCATGTTGGGTGACAGGAAAACCACCTTAACATTTTCTGATAAGTCATCAGGGTGGATGGGATGACTTGGGGCATTATCTAAGATAAGCAATATCTTGAAGTCAATATTTTCTTTGGCACAAAGCGGGGATAGCACGTAAAGAAACCCATTCTTGAAAGTGTTCTAGTTATCCAGACTTCTTATTTGATTGTTAACTGATGTGCAAATGTTCTTTAGAATGACCCTTCAAAGCTCTTGGTATCTCTGACTGGTACACCATTAAGGCTTACATTTGAGATGATCTATGACACTCCCACCAAGCAGAAGAGCTAAGTGACCTTTGGTGCATTTAAATCCTGGCACAGTCTTTTTCTCTTTGGAAATATATGTTTGTGGCATATGCTTCCAATAAAACACTAAAATGTTGAAGACTTATTTCAGTGATAGCCATCTTCTTTGATAATCATCTTCAAATAGACAGGGAATTTTTCAAAACAAAAATAAAAATACCTGGAAAAACTCAGCAGGTCTGGCAGCATCTGTGGAGAGGAGTACAGTTAACGTTTCGAGTCCGCATGACTCTTCAACAAAACTAAGGAAAAATAGAAAAGGGGTGAAATATAAGCTGGTTTGAGGGGGGGGGGGTGGGGGTGGTTGGGACAAGAAGAGCTGGATAGAGGGCCAGTGATAGGTGGAGATAACCAGAAGATGTCACAGACAAAAGGACAAAGAGGTGTTGAAGATAGTGATATTATCTAAACAAATATGCTAATTAAGGGTAGAAAGCAGGACGAACAAGGTATAGATAGCCCTAGTGGGGGTGGGGTGCGGTGAAGGAATCAAAAAAGGCTAAAAGGTAGAGATAAAACAATGGATGGAAATACATTTAAAAATAATGGAAATAGGTGGGAAAAAAAACTCTATATAAATTATTGGAAAAAACAAAAAGGAGAGGGAAAATCGGAAAGGGGGTGGGCATGGAGGAGAGAGTTCATGATCTAAAATTATTGAACTCAATATTCAGTCCAGAAGGCTGTAAGGTGCCTAGTCGGAAGATGTGGTGCTGTTCCTCCAGTTTGCGTTGAGCTTCACTGGAAGAATGCAGCAAGCCAAGGACGGATATGTGGGCATGCGAGCAAGGTGGAGTGTTGAAATGGCAAGCAACAGGGAGGTCGGGGTAATGCTTGCGGACAGACCGAAGGTGTTTTGCAAAGTGGTCAGCCAGTCTGCATTTGGTCTCTCCAATGTACAGGAAACCGCATTGGTAGCAACAAATGCACTATACTAAATTGAGGGAAGTGCAAGTGAAATACTGCTTCACTTGATTTGAGTGTTTGGGCCCTTGGACGGTGAGGAGAGGGGAAGTAAAAGGGCAGGTGTTGCATTTTCTGCGGTTGCGTGGGAAGGTGCTGTGGGAGGGGGTTGAGGTGTAGGGGGTGATGGAAGAGTGGACCAGGGTGTCATGGAGGGAATGATCCCTATGGAATGCTGCCACCTTGCTCGCATGCCCACATATCTGTCCTTGGCTTGCTGCATTGTTCCAGTGAAGCTCAACGCAAACTGGAGGAACAGCACCACATCTTCCGACTAGGCACTTTACAGCCTTCCGGACTGAATATTGAGTTCAATAATTTTAGATCATGAAGGGAAGATGTTTGTTGGTGGCATCATGCTGGAGTTGGCGGAAATGGCGGAGGATGATCCTTTGAATGCGGAGGCTGGTAGGGTAATAAGTGAGGACAAGGGGGACCCTATCATGTTTATGGGAGGGAGAAGAAGGTGTGAGGGCAGATGCGCGGGAGATGGGCCGGACATGGTTGAGGGCCCTGTCAACCACCGTGGGTGGAAAACCTCGGTTAAGGAAGATGGAGGACATGTCAGAGGAACTGTTTTTGAAAGTGGCATCATCAGAACAGATGCGACGGAGGCAAAGGAACTGAGAGAATGGGATGGAGTCCTTGCAGGAAGTGGGATGTGAGGAGCTGTAGTCGAGGTAGCTGTGGGAGTCGGTAGGCTTGTAATGGATATTGGTGGACAGTCTATCACCAGAAATTGAGACAGAGATGTCAAGGAAGGGAAGGTAAGTGTCAGAGATGGACCATGTGAAAATGATGGAGGGGTGGAAATTGGAAGCAAAATTAATAAATTTTTCCAGGTCCCAACAAGAGCATAAAGCAGCATCGAAGTAATCATCGATGTACCGGAGAAAGAGTTGTGGGACGGGGCCGGAGTAGGACTGGAACAAGAAATGTTCCATATACCCCATAAAGGGATAGGCATAGCTAGGGCCCATGCAGTTACCCATAGCCACACCTTTTATTTGGAGGAAGTGAGAGGAGTTGAAGGAGAAATTGTTCAGTGTGAGAACAAGTTCAGCCAGACGGAGGAGAGTAGTAGTGGATGGAGATTGTTCAGGCCTCTGTTCGAGGAAGAAGCGGAGAGCCAGCAGACCATCCCAGTGGGGGATGGAGGTGTAGAGGGATTGGATGTCCATGGTGAAGAGGAGGCAGCTGGGGCCAGGGAACTGGAAATTGTTGACATGATGTAGGGTGTCAGAGGAATCACAGATGTAGGTGGGAAGGGAATGGACAAGGGGAGAGAGAATGGAGTCAAGATAGCAAGAAATGAGTTCTGTGGGGCAGGAACAGGCTGACATGATCGGTCTGCCGGGACAATCCTGTTTGTGGATTTTGGGTAGGAGGTAGAAGCGGGCCGTCCGAGGTTGGGAGACTATCAGGTTGGAAGCTGTGATCCAACTGTTTTAGTGTCAGAACTAGCCACTTCACCCATTATTTTGATATGCAAATAGTAACACCTCTTAAAACATTTGAACCAACCATGACTAACACTAAACTTTATACTTTAAGTATTCATACAATCATTTAGCCTGAATGGCCATCATACAAAGAAGCACGTTGTTCTTGTTTTGGTCTTCAGATGGCCAGGAGTCTTTCTGTATTTTCCGTGAAGCTGCTTCTAGTATGACTTATCTTGGTAGCATTTAAAGGTGTGATGTTTTACTCAATTCCTTTGATTTTGTTCTTACCATTGTAGAAGGTAGCCCAAGCACTCTTCTGATATTGATCGGTAATTTTCCAGCCTCAAAACATTTTAAAACTTCTAATTTCATTTCCAGGGTAACAGTTTTTCTTATTAGTAATATATTCATGAATATCACTTATTGGGTGTTTTTGACTCATGTTTGTAAGGGACAAGCTGGACTACCAGTCTTACATCTAGGATATAACGGCACAAAAGTTAAAACTAAGATTTTAAAAATAAGATAAAGGGAATGCTATTATTCAGTAATAAGCTGAGATATTCACCCTACGGCCAAATGGACTGAATGAGATAGGTATTAAACTGAAAATCAGACTATGAAAATGTCTCTCGGCAGTAATTTATCTGAAGCATTTATTATATCCAACAGATTTCATTCAACAATTGAGTTGATTACCTTCCTTCACACATATATTTTAAGTAAAAATTTTAATCCAACAAATATGAAACACACATATCTAAATTTACACAAAATGTTATACACATTATTTGATGATAAATATTTATTTTCACAATGTATTTACTTTCATTTATTTTGCTTTGCTTTATTTTAGCTTAACTCTATAGGTATGTGAAGAGAAAAAGATTGGTGAAGACAAATATAGGTCCCTTACAGTCAGAAACAGGGGAATGTATAATGGAGAACAAAGAAATGGCTGACCAACTAAATATATACTTTGGTTCAGTCTTCACAAAGGAGGACACAAATAACATACCAGGAATGTTGGGGAACACAGGGTTTAGTGAGAGGGAGGAACTGAAAGAAATCAGTATTAGTAGGGAGATGGTGTTGGAGAAATTGATGGGTATGAAGGCCAATAAATCCCAAAGGCCTGATAATCTACATCCCAGAGTACTTAAGGAAATGGCCCTAGAAATAGTGGATGCATTGGTGGTCATCTTCCAAGATTCTATAGACCCTGGAACAGTTCCTACAGATTGGACGGTAGCTAATGTAATCCCGCTATTTAAAAAGGGAGGTAGAGAGAAAACAGGGAATTATAGACCAGTCAGCCTGATGTCGGTAGTGAGGAAAATTCTAGAGTCCATTACAAAAGATTTAATAGCTGAGCACTTGAAAAACAGTGGCATAATCAGACAGAGTCAGCATGGATTTACGAAAGGGAAATCATGCTTGACAAATCTACTGGAATTTTTTGAGGATGTAACTAGTAGAGTTGAAGATGGAGCCAGTGGATGTGGTTTATTTGGACTTTCAGAAGGCTTTCAACAAAGTCCCACATAAGAGATTAGCGTGTAAAATTAAAGCACATGGGATTGGGGGTAGTGTACTGAGATGGATAGAAAACTGGTTGGCAAACAGGAAACAAAGAGGAGGAATAAATGGGTCTTTTTCTGAATGGCAGGCAGTGACTAGTGGAGTTCCGCAGGGATCGGTGCTGGGATCCCAGCTATTCACTATATATATTAATGATTTAGATGAGGGAATTAAATGTAATATCTCCAAATTTGCAGATGATACAAAGCTGGATGGGAAGGTGAGCTGTGAGGAGGATGCAGAGATGCTTCAGTGTGATTTGGACAAGCCGTGTGAGTGGGCAAATGCGTGGCAGATGCAGTATAATGTGGATAAATGTGAGATTATCCATTTTGGTAGCAAAAATAGGAAGGCAGATTATTATCTGAATGGCTATAAATTGAGAGAGGGGAATGTGTAACGAGACCTGGGTGTCCTCGTACACCAGTCGTTGAAGGTAAGCAGGCAGTAAAGAAGGCAAATGGTATGTTGCCCTTCACAGCGAGAGGATTAGAGTACAGGAGCAGGGATGTCTTGCTGCAATTATACAGGGTCTTGGTGAGACCACACTTGGAATATTGTGTGCCGTTTTGGTCTCTTTATCTGAGAAAGGATATTCTTGCTATAGAGGGAGTGCAGCGAAGGTTTACTGGACTGATTCCTGGGATGGCGGGACTGACATTTGAGGAGAAATTGAGTTGGTTACGATTATATTCGCTGGATTTTAGAAGAATGATCGGGATCTCATAGAAACCTATAAAATTCTAACAGGACTAGACAGGGCTGATGCAGGCAGGAAGTTTGCTCCTGATGGTGGGGGAGTCCAGAACCAGGGCTCACACTCTTGAGGATACCGGGTAAACCATTTAGGACTGAGATGAGGAGAAATTTTTTCATCCAGAGAGTGGTGAGCCTGTGGAATTCGCTAACAATGTTTTGGCCTCAACTACTTTCTGTGTATGTTTTCAAGAAGGAATTAGATATAGCTCTTGGGGCGTAAGGGATCAAAGGATATGTGAAGAAAGCGGGAGCAGGCTATTGAGTTGGATGATCAGCCATGATCATAATGAATGGTGGAGCAGGCTCGAAGGGCCAAATTGCCCAATCCTCCTATTTTCTATGCTTCTAATTAGATTTACAATTTTTGCTCAATGATTTTTACTGATAATTTTCTATATTTGTATCACTCAAAATCTTCAGGATCAAAATCTACATCTAGACCTATTTTCTGAGTATTCGTTAATACTCTGAATATTTCATCATCAGTATCAAAGGCAACATCTGTAGTATCACCCTGTATTTTCAGTGTCACTGTCAGCATTTTCAGTGTTTGTTGAAACATTAAACATATTAAACATTTACTGATAGACACATTAAAAATTCTTCATAGGAGGCCTTACGGCACAGTGAGTAGCACCCCTACCTTTGAAGCAGAAGCTCCAGGATCGAGCCCAACCCCATACTTGATGGTCACAGAAGGTGCATTCATTATTTGGCCAAACAGGTTGATTTTCAACCTGTAAATCCTTCCAATATGGCTATAGCAGATGGTAAGAGCAGAAGAGTTTCCTGGTCAGCCAGAATCATGTAGTAGCTGCAACACGATACCTCCCCATGTTAAAAGATTCCACGCAAAAGCTCTTGCCATAGTGTTCTGTGATGAAGTTAGATTTCATTTATAGGTTATAAGGGATTGAATCGCTAAATTACCTGAACAGTTAAATTACAAGCTTCAAACAATATCAAAATGGCGCCTCTATGACCTTGCAACAAAAAGTGGCCCACCTGCAAATGATGTAATAACGAACTTCATGACATTAAAAGGACATATGCCCCTACTGTATCAGCGATGTTATGTGAAAAAACATTGACTGAATCAATGTCAAGCGAGCAATTGCCTTAGCTGACCAGCAGGTAGTCCAAATGGTGAATTCCCATTTGCAAATCTGGAAAGTATCAGTGGGTTATTTATTCAAACCTATTTTGCTGACTGCCATATGGAACTTTTTTATTCGTTCATGGGATGTGGGCATCACTAGCTAGGCCAACATTTATTGTCCATTCCTAAATGCTCTTGTTCAGAGGGCATTTAAGAGTCAACCACATTGCTGTGGGTCTGGAGTCACATGTAGGCCAGACAAGACAGGATGTGGGAAATGAGGAATGCTTCCAGCGTCCCTGTTGACCGTGTGTACGGAAGGTGTGTCCAAATGCAGTTTCTAGCTAACCAGATTTTGGTGCTGGAGCTGCGAGTGGACTCATTGTGGAGCATCCGCGATGCTGAGCAAGTCGTGGATAGCACATTTAGCAAGGTGGTCCCACCGCAGGTGAAGATTACACAGCCAGAAAGGGAATGGGTGACCATCAGGAACAGTAAAAGACTCAGGAAGGTAGTGCAGAAGTCCCCTGTGGTCATCCCCCTCTCTAACAGATATACCGCTTTGGATACTGTTGTGGGGGGGGGAATGGCCTCTCAGAGGAAAGCAACAACAGCCAAGTTCACGGCACCGTGGGTGGCTCTGCTGCTCAGAGGGGTGGGAGGAAAACAAGTGGCAGGGCTAGAGTGATAGGGGATTCAATAGTTAGGGGCACAGACAGACGCTTCTGTGGCTGCAAACGTGAATCAAGGATGGTATGTTGCTTCCCTGGTGCCAGGGTCCGGGATGTCATGGAGCGGCTGCAGGACATTCTGAGGAGGGAAGGTAAGCAGCCAGTGGTCGTGGTACACATTGATACCAATGACATAGGTAAACTAAGGGATGAGGACCTGCAAGCTCAGTACAGGGAGTTAGGAGATAAATTAAGATGCAGGACCTCTAATGTAGTAATCTCAGGATTACTCCCAGTTCCATGTGCTAGCGTGAGCAAGACTAAGAGGATAGACCAAATTAACATGTGGCTGGAGAGATGGTGTAGCTGGGAGGGATTCAGTTTCTTGAGGCACTGGGACCAGTTCTGGGGAAGGTGGGACCTGTACAAACAGGACGGGCTGCACCCAGGCAGAGCTGGGACCAGTGTCCTTGCGGGGGCTTTTGCTAGTTCTGTTGGGGAATATTTAAACTCGTGTGACAGGGGGGTGGGATCCCAGGAGTAGGATCACATAAGTCAGATTCAATTCAAAAAAAATGGAGGTAGAACATTAGCTAGGGACGTTGTGATAGACATGGAGTTACAGGAGAAGCAAAGTTTACAAAGTGTCCAGCAAGGGAACTTGATGGGGTTAAACTGTTTATACTTCAATGCAAGTAGTATTACAAACGAGGTAGATGAGTTAAGGGCAGAGGTAGACACATGGCAGCAGGATGTCATTGCTATAACGGAGACCTGGCTAAAGGAGGGACAAAACTGGCAGCTAAATATCCCTGGTTGTAGAGTCTTCAGACACAATAGAGTAGGAGATAAAAAAGGAGGGGGAGGGTAGCACTAATGGTTAAAGAATCAATTCCATTTGTGAGAAGGGATAATATACTAAATGGGTCAACAAAGGAGGCTTTATGGATTGAGCTTAGAAATAAAAAAGGGGCAGTCACACTACTGGAAGTATACTACAGACCCCCAAATAGTGAAAAAGAAATAAAAGATCAAATATGTAGGCAAATTTCTGCTTGTAAGAACAAGAGAGCAATAATAGTAGGAGACTTCAACTAACCTAATATCAACTGGGATTCAAACAATATAAGGGGCACTGAGGGAGAAAAATTCATGCAGTGTGTCCAGAAAACTTTTTTCTATCAATTAGTGACAAACCCAACGAGAGGAGATGCAATTCTAGACCTAGTCTTAGGGAACGAAGAAGGGCAAGCAGGTGAAGTGACAGTTGGCGACCATATTGGAGACTTGATCACAGTTCAGTTAGATTTAGCATTACCATGGAAAAGGACAGAGATAAGGCAGGAGTAAAAGTCTTGAACTGCGGGAAGGCAAATTTTGCAGAAATGAGAAGGGACTTGGCTGAAGTGGACTGAACAGCACTGCTGGAGGATAAAACAGTGGAAAACCAGTGAGAAGCACTAAAAAGCGAGATCCTAATTGTACAAAGTAGAGATGTTCCCTACAAAAATAAGAGTGGTACTGCCAAATCTGGACCCCCCCCCCCCCCCCCCCCGGTTGTCTAGAAGAATACAGGAGAAGATCAAACAGAAAAAGAAAGCATATATAAAAACAAAAAAACTGCGGATGCTGGAAATCCAAAACAAAAACAGAATTACCTGGAAAAACTCAGCAGGTCTGGCAGCATCGGCATGATAGGCACAAAGAACTAAGCACTGCAGATAGCCTAGATGAATATAGGAAGTGCAGGGACGAAGTAAAAAAGGAAATAAGGAAATCCAAGAGCATGAAAAAAGATTAGCAAGTAAAGTTAAAGATAACCCAAAGATGTTTTACCAATACATCAATGCTAAAAGGTTGGTTAAGGAAAAATTGGGACCTATCAGAGATGAAGATGCAAACTTGTGTGTAGATGCAGAGGCTGTGGGAAGGGTTTTGAATGAACATTTTGTCTCCATGTTTACAAAGGGAGGGGAGGATGTAGATATAGTAGTCCAGGAGGAACACTGCGAGATATTGGATGGGATAGTCATAAAGAGGGAGGAAATACTCAAAGAATTGCAATCCTTGAAAGTTGATAAATCGCCAGGGCCAGATGGATTATTTCCGAGGCGGCTGATGGAAGTCAGGGAGGAGATAGCAGATGCTTTGAGGATGATTTTCTAATGTTCACTAGATACAGGGAAGGGACTGGAGGACTGGAGAAATGCAAACGTAGTTCCATTGTTTAAAAAAGGATCAAAGGAAATGCCAAATAATTATAGGCCAGTTAATTTTACATCGGTGGTGAGCAAATTAGTAGAATCAGTCCTGAGAGAAAGGATTAATTGTCATATGGAAAGGCATGGACTAGTCAGGGATGGTCAGCATGGATTTGTTAAAGGAAGGTCTTGCCTCACAAATTTGATTGAATTCTTTGAGGAAGTGATAAGAAGGGTTGATGAAGATGGTGCAGTGGATGTTGTGTATATGGATTTTAACAAGGCATTTGACAAGGTCCCACATGGCAGATTGGTCAGGAAAGCAAAAGCCCATGGGATTCAGGGTAATGTGGCAAACTGGATAAAAGATTGGCTCTGTAACAGGAAACAAAGGGTAATGGTCGATGGATGCCCTTGCGAATGGAAAGTTGTCTCAAGTGGTGTTCCATAGGGCTCAGTGTTGGGACCCTTACTGTTTGTGTTACATATTAACGATTTGGGCATGAATGTGGGGGGCACAATTAGGAAATTTGCTGATGACACAAAGATTGGCCATGTAGTGGAAAGTGTAGAGGATAGCGATAATCTCCAAAATGATATAGATGGGTTGGTGGAGTGGACGGTAAAGTGGCAGATGGATTTTAACATAGAGAAGTGTGAGGTCATACATTTAGGGAGGTCAAACAGGGTTACAGGAATTACACAATAAATGGGAATATACTAAGAGGGGTAGATGAAGTGAGAGACCTTGGCGTACAAGTAGACAGATCCCTGAAGGCTGCAGTTCAAGTAGACAAGGTTACAAAGAAGGCATATGGAATGCTGTCCTTCGTTGGCAGAGGTAATGAATATAAAAGTAAGGATATAATGTTAGAATTGTATAAAACACTGGTGAGGCCACAACTGGAGTATTGTGTGCAGTTCTGGTCACCACAATACAGGAAGGACGTAATAGCTCTGGAGAGAGTGCAGAGGAGGTTTACAAGAATGTTGCCAGGGTTAGAAAAGTGTAGCCATGAGGAGAGATTGGATAGGTTGGGGTTATTTTCCTTAGAACAAAGAAGGCTGAGAGGTGACTTGATTGAGGTATACAAAATTATGAGGGGAATAGATAGAGTGGACAGGATAAAATTGTTTCCCTTGGTGGAGAATTCTAGAACCAGGGGACATAGATTCAAGATAAGTGGCAGAAGGTGTAGGGGAGACATGAGGAAGAACTTTTTTACGCAGAGGGTAGTGGGTGTTTGGAATTCGCTGCCCAAGTTGGTGGTAGAGGCAGAAACTTTAAACTCTTTTAAAAAGTACCTGGATCTGCACCTAAAGTGCTGTAAGCTGTGGCTATGGGTCGCGTGCAGGAAGGTGGGATTAGAAAGGGCACCTAGGTGCCCTTGGGTTGGCATGGACAAGATGGGCCGAATGGCCTCCTTCTGTGCTGTAACTTTTCTAAAGTTCTACGGCAGATTTCCTTCCCTAAAGAGTATTTGTGAACTGGATAGGTTTTTATGACAATCGGCAATGGTTTCATGGTCATCATCAAACTTAATTCCAGATTTTTATTTGATTCAAATTTCACTGTCAGTCAGGTCCCCAGAGCATTACCCTGGGTCTCTGGAATACTGGACCAGTGACAATACTACGATGCCACCACCTTGTGTAGGTCACTGGCTATGAGTGGCAATCCTGGCTTTCTTTTTCCTGTCTCCTTTTTCATTCTCTCCAAACCAGGGGAATAGACCAGTTGTAGTCCACTATTGCTGCTCTGCATGAGATCAGCTCTTTCAGCATAGATCAGACATGAACCAAAGACCTTTCCACTGTATGGCTCGGCACTGCATTTGGCATTCTAGTTAAATACTAAGCCCTTTGGTGAACTTGTGTTTATGCATTTGTATATGAAAAGGTTTAGTTGTCAAATACAACTTGCATGCACCAAGCTGAATTGGAGACCTTAAATGATGATTACACCTAGCATGCATCATCAAAAATTATAATGTAGTATTTACAGTCTGAATGATTGAATGCCACCTATATTATGTGGAATCGGATTTATTTTAGTGCCATTTTGTGATTCTATTCTCTAACTTTTTAAGATCTATTACTTTGTAAAAGTTCATGCTAGCGAGATGTTTATTCTTGCAACTGTTATATTCACAAGCAGTGTAGTGATAGAGAATTTCCATTATCTGGTGTATTAGTTTTTCTGACCCCACTCAGTACTCCCAATTTCAATTATCTAATTTAATATAGATTAGATCTAACCTGACTGGCTATGTTTGTTCACTGGTGAATATTTTAGGATTTGAAAATGGGAAGTGTGTGGCCGAAATGCACCATATGTATAAAATCTTGGAAATGTTGCTACTTCTAGTTTAACCTTGTAAGGACATTGCCTTCATCTGTAGCAACAAACCATACTTCCTTGACGTTGACTCTAGCTGACTGCCTGTCTGGTCCTACCAGTTAAATCAGATCTTCATAGTTTTAGCGTCCGGAGCTTGGGTTTAAAGTCCACATCCAATCAATCACAAAGATTCCTACCACTGCAATGTCACTGCCTCCGCTCGCACATTTAGTCCCTAATTATCTCTGCAGCATGTTCCTGTCCTTATCCATCTGCATTCTTGCTGACCTATACTAAGTCCCAGTCCCAAACAGATCCTGAGCAAGAAGGGAAACATTACAGTATCTCTAAAACCCCAATATCCCCTCTTGAATGCTCCATTCTTTTGACTTTGATCTTCTGTTCATCTCCCTCCCTTTACTCAACCAGTGATGGAAAAGTTGAGTTCTCTGTCTTACTCCTTACTCCATTACCTAAAGCACTGTCTCTATAGTTACTATGGGCAGAAATTTGCCCTTGGCGGGTGCAGTGGAAGGGCAGGCAGGACCGGGAGTGGTCACAAAACTGACCACCACCAGCAATTGGGCCCCGACATGGATAACTGGCCAGCCAGCGTGAATTGCACGGGGCAGCACTGCCGGGGTGGGGGCAGGAGGAGCGCGAGCACTGATGCTCATGAGTGCGTGCAGTAAAAGTTCCCTGAGGCACAGAGCTGTCTCAGGAAGCTGAAGATTTTTTTATCAATACAAATAACGAATTTTAAAATAATGAAAACATGACCCCTCATGACTGTCACGTGAGCAGGGACATGTAAAATATGAATGCAAAATTTTTTTTAAAATCACTGGATGAAACCTCATCCCGCCAGTGGATGGAGTTTAGCCAAAAATGCAAAGGCCGCTTGGCCTTTTCACCTGCCCGCCAACCTTAAGATTGGACAGGCAGTGAAAAATTTAATTTAATTAGATCTTTAATGGCCTAACTAGGCCTGTTAATTGTCAGCGCAGCCGCTGACCAAAATATCGTGTCAGTGCATGATGACATCATTACATTCGCCCAATGTCACCGCACGTCATTTTATGCACGTTTGGGTCGGGTGCGCACCCAAACATCTGAGAATGTGAGCAGATTAACCGCATGTATGTTTTACCCAATTGCTGTGTAGTGCAGGCCACAACGTATTGAGTAGTACAGAGCAGGGTCTGGTTGGATACGCACTAAGGTTGGAACTCACCAAGCTTCCTTAGACAGCACCCTCCAAACCCACAACCACTGCCATCTAGAAGGACAAGGGCCACAGACAGATGGGAGCACCACCACCTGCAAGTTCCCCTCCAATCCACTCACCATCCTGACTTGGAAATATATCACCGTTCCCTCAGTGTTGCTGGGTCAAAATCCTGGAACTCACTTCCTAATAGCATATGTCCTGCAGCGGTTCAAGAAGGCAGCTCACCACCATCTTCTGAAGGGCAATTAGGGATGGGTGATTAATGCTGGCTGAGCCAGCGACACCCACATCTGACGAGTAAAGTTTTAAAAATGGGTAACTCTTAGGTGGGTGCGTTGGATTTAAGATTGTTTTAAAGTTATGCCATTTTGAACCCTAATTTCAGCTGCATTCATAAAACTGCATCAAGGTAGCATGCTTAAAAAAAAAATCAAGAAATATTTTTGCAATTTTTAAAAATTATGCTCTAAAATGCTGAGCTGATTGCATTTGGTCACAGCAGATCTTAATTCAACAATATGCAAAAGAATTTGAGAGGAAATCTGAGAAAAATAACACTTCTTAAATCTCGTGCTAAATACATCCAGGTTTTCAATTGCATCCGAAATAGAATCTGATGGTGCCAGTCCTTGTGATACTGCTGATCTTAGCCAATGTAGTGAAGGAATCACCCAATTGCTCACTCTGTCCCTGAGCTTCGAGCAGCAGGAAATTTTCACTGTGGCCTGAATTTCATACTTGGCGTGCGCGCCAAGTCGGCGGGCCAGAAAGCGGACGTATAATCCGCCCTGGGACGAGATCGGGTTTCCAACGCAATTTCACACTGGGTGGCCAATTAAAGGCTGTCCAGTGTGAAACACGTCTGCTCAATGGTCGAAAGGGCCAGGTGGGGGCGGGAGCCTGTTGGGCACCGGGTCAATTGGCAACCCGGTGGGGGATTTAAAAGCAGCAGAGGCATCTCCCTGAAGGCTGCCAGGAGATACTTTGTAGCTTGGAGTTGGTTGATGAAAGATGATTTTATTTTCGGCTGCAATGGCATCTGCACTGGCTGGGAACAGCAGGCGGGAGGACAAGTTCTGTGGGGCCTCCCCCCCGCCCCCCACTTCTTGGATCAGTGTCTGGGAATCCTTGTGGAGGAGATCAGTGCCAGGCAGGACATCCTCAACCCTAGGGATGGCAAGAGGAGGGCACCGAACCTGACCAAGAAAGCTTGAGCAGAGGTGGCAGCCCAGGTCAGCGGCCATGATGTTGTGCGGTACACATGGGTGCAGTGCCACAAAAGGTTCAACAACCTGCTGCATTCGGCAAGGGTGAGTACTGAGTTGGCATGGATCTGTGTGGAGTAGCATTAATGGATGGCGGCCCCCCACCCGTGGTGCTTAGGGGCGTAAGAGTCTGAGTGCCAACTGTCAATGAATCGGCACCAGCCAAGGCAGTGAGCTTCAGCTGCTTGGCCTGATTACTTTGCGGGCTGAGGGTCATGACTCAGATGTGCCCTGCAAGGTGTTCCTCAGGTGGGGTTGGCCAGGCTGCAATGGCACTGCAGGCGGAGAGTGGACTAATCAATATTCCACTGTCTTTTCAGAAGAGAAGTCATTACAACTTCGAGGTCAAGGACAGGCAAAGGCCCCCAAATCTGCTCATGTTGACAAGGAACGAGATGGATGCCTTAGAGATGGCATGCCCATGCCCAGCTCATTCAAGCTGATGTGGGAAGGCAATGGTCTCTGATGAAGTGCAGTGCACAGATTTGAGAGTGTCGGAGCATGTAAACATTGTTGTGCTGTCTCACCTATAATGGAAACCTCCATACATGGAGTCCCCATTGATCACTTAAAGGCGATGGCACCTTGATGCAGATCTTTGTTGTCTCACCAGCCTGCCTAGCATGTACAGTGACAGTGTGATGAGTAATATGAATGACATGTTTTTCTACCCTAGAATTGCCATCCAGCAAATTATTGCAGGACCCTGATGACCCACCCTTGACGCCAGAAGACCAGTGCCCATCAGCTGCACCTGTTTCACATCCCCTTTCAGCACCAGCACAGATACCAGCACCTCAGTGTCATTAGATCGTCAGCCATAATGTCGGTGCATAGCAGTGAGGGCGTGGCACACTCGCAGGTGGAAGCAGTGTGTTTCCAGGGCGATGGTAGTTGGAGGACTGTTGGAGACCAGGACCATGCTGAGTCTGAGGCAGATGATGAGCCTCTGGAGTCGTCCATTAGGCTGCAAATGCTGGAGTCCAGCGGGATGCACGGGAGGATCTGGTGGAGATTCTTGAAGGTTTGCGTGCCATGGTCCCTGTTGTGGAGGAGTCCACGCGAAGCATGAGTACTGAGTTGACCCTCGGCACCGAATGCACTACCTCTTCCATTGAGAGAGTTGCGACTCTCATGAAGAGGCAGCTCCAGGAACAGAATCAAGAGCTCCTGGGATTGCACTCGGACCTGCAAGCCCTCGCACAGGCATTGATCCCAGAAGGTCACTGCCAGTGTGAGAGATGGATGAGGCACCTAGTATCTTTGCTAGGTTCCCATCCAACAATGGTGAGCAGGGAGGTCCAGATTGACGTCACATTGGCGCACAAGCTTCTTGTCGTCTGTGCAGGCTCCTCTTGGGACGTTCCGGATGACGGCAGGAGCTCCTTTGCCCCTCTGCCAGTGACTGTTGCATCTGATGAGGCTGCGATGACTGGGGCGATGCCAGCCTTGGCACCGGCCGCTCCCTCCCAGGTCATCAAGGCCAACAAGACAGCAGAGTCAACAGGCTGACTCCAATGCCGCTGGTAGTGAGGGAGAATTGGGGGGGGCGGTGGGGGGGCGTTGGTCACAAAGACGTAGCACTCACAAATGTAAGTTTAAGGCACCGTGAACACATGAGGGACTTTTCACAGGTGCTCTTCTGTTCTGCCATGCTTTGTTATCTTGTTTACTGCTGTGACCATTAACACCTTACATTGTTATGTTCATTTTCTGAGAGTGCTAACATTATATAAATTTTGCTTTTGTGTTAGTGGCCTGAGTATGCTTCACTTGTTTTGTGCATGGTACACCAGTATCTCGTTATTAGACGTAAGTGACTCTAAACTTTATTGCACAGGCACTGAGTGGACTTTGGAATGGGTCATTTCAAACATTCGGTAAGGAGACAGCATCCCTGGCATGAGGTAAAAGCAGTGCCTTGGCAGACTAGCGTTGAATCAAGGCCTCCCTGGTGTCCCTGCCTCCATGAAGGCTCCAGAGGTCTGTTTCCACATCCTCACCATGTTTTTCCCTGGGTTCCTCTTCTGATCCACCACTGGAGTCGTCATCTATGGCTTGTGGAGCTGCCTCAAGATCCTGTTCCTCCAGTGGGTCCCACCTTGCCAGATTCAAATTGTGGAGAGCGCAGCCTGCAACCACAATCAGTGATGCCCACTCTCGGAGGTATTGTAGTGCTCCCCCCACTGAATGGCTGAGGCATCTGAATCTCATCTTCAGGAGGCCTGTGGTCCTCTCTATCACCGCCCTTGTGGAGGTATGCCTCCTATCTCTGCTCTATTTCTGTTCTTGGGTGTCGGAGAGATGTCATAAGCCACCTTTTCAATGGATAGCCCTTGTCACCTAGCAGCCATCCATCCAGTTGGGCTGGAGCCATAAACAGCCTTGGCACCTGTGAGTGTCGGAGGATGTATGTGTCATGGGAGCCACCAGGGTAACTTGCACAGACTTACAGAATCTGCGTCCTGTGATTACAGACTATCTGGACATTCGGATGGAATCCCTTCCTGTTGACAAAGGCAGTCCGGCTGATCAGCTGGCACCTTGATGGCCACGTGTGCAGTGGATAGCACCCTGTTTGAGGGGGAACCCAGCAATTGCTGCAAAACTTCTGGCTCACTCAGTCTGGCTGGCCTTGTCTGTCCAGAAATGAATAAGTGTCATGACCTGCCTAAACAGGGCATCAGTCACCAGCTTGATGTAACTGTGGACAGCTGATTGGGACACTCCACACACATCCCCCACAGACCCCTGGAAAGAGCTGGAGGTGCAGAAGTTGAGGGCTGCTCTGACCTTCTGAGCCATTGACATGGTGTGGCCGCCCACACCGTTGGAGATTATCATTGGTTCAGTCATCTGACATATGGAGGTCACAGTTTCCCTAGAGAGATGGAGCCTCCTTCAGCACTGCACCTCGGACATGTTGAGGTAGCTGCAGCACTGCCTGTACACTCCGGCAGCAGGATGGTGGCATTTTCTGCGGCCCCTTCCACTTAGGACCACCTGCTGAATCTGTATGCCCTGTGCCTGCACCCCTCCTCCCACAAGGCGCTCCCCTGGAAGCTGCATTGGGACACCTGGCCTCCTCTCCCATCTGCCCTCTCTTCCTCCAAGGAGGAGGTACCACCAGTGGAGTGGACAATCCCCATTACCAGAGGAACACAAGGCTGTCTGGTGACTGGAAGCATCCGCACGGTATAAATTCTCCAGGGGCCTTGGAGGCACCATATGAGTCCTGAAATGAAGGCTAGCAATGCAAAGACTGAAGCACAAAACAGAGATATAGCTGTCAATTTTCACTAAGCAAACAGCAGCAAACTATCTCGTAAACTCCTCACTATTCACAATGGCAATGCTCTGGACCCTTTTTATCCCGCCCTTGGATGAGGTTTCGTCTGTAGCTTGCCATTTTAACATTCCACCCTGCTCTCTTGTCCACATGTCTGTCCTTGGCTTGCTGCATTGTTCCAGTGAAGCTCAACGCAAACTGGAGGAACAGCACCTCATCTTCCGACTAGGCACTTTACAGCCTTCCGGACTGAATATTGAGTTCAACAATTTTAGAACATGAACTCTCTCCTCCATCACCACCCCCTTTCCGTTTCTTCCCCCCCCCCTTTTGTTTTTTCCAATAATTTATATAGATTTTTCTTTTCCCACCTATTTCCATTATTTTTAAATGTATTCTACCCTTCGTTTATTTCACCCCACCCCCACTAGAGCTACCTTGCTTGTCCTGCTCTCCACTCTTAATTAGCACATTCTTTTATATAATATCACCACCTTCAACACCTCTTTGTTCTTTTGTCTGTGACATCTTTTGGTTATCTCCTCCTATCACTGCTTGCTTGTCCCAACAAACCCCAACCCCTTCTCCCGCCCCCCCCCCCCAACCCCCAAACCAGCTTATATTTCACCCCTTTCCCATTTCTACTTAGTTCTGTTGAAGGGTCATAAGGACTCGAAACGTCAACTTTGCTCTTCTCCGCCGATGCTGCCAGACCTGCTGAGTTTTTCCAGGTAATTCTGTTTTTGTTTTAAATTCATTAAAAACAGGTTGTCCGCCTAACCATTTTGCCCATGCAACTAGTGGGAAATCGCAGGAGCTACATAAAATCATGGACAATAGGGTTTTTAATGGCCTTAATTGGCCCTTTAATTGTCAGCAAGCATGGCTCCAACTCCACGTGCCCACCGACCTCAATATTGCTTACTTGCGCCCAACATCGTTTCGCGCAATTTCATGTGTGTTTGGGTCATGTATGCACCCACCTGATCAACATAAAATTCTGGACTCTTTCTGTTTTTTGATCATTATCCAGAAACCCTGTTGGAAATTGCTGTGTGTGGATTTTGAATGAATTCAGGCTTGTCTGTGAATCTCCTCTTTGTTTGAAATAGCTTGCTGAGAATTGCTGTTTGGGCTTGCTGATGAAAATGGCCATACTTGGATGGGATACAAAAGCCCTGCTAGCCCTTGTGGAACTATCCCTGCAGGAGTCACCACTTTGACAGGCAGGGGAGGTATTGAAACTTGGGCTGTAAGACGGAATAGTTGAGTTTATAAGCCAAAGTTCCCACTTCATAATATACCTTTTGGTTGTAGACTTCTTGCTCTATACAATGTAATTCTGTTTTCTTATAGCCTAAAAAAAATTGAGTTAAAAAACAATTTGAATTAAAAGGAGTTGACTATGTAAAGATCCCATGGCATTATTCAAATACGTGTTGGATGCTATCATTATCTGTGCGGCTTTGTTGATGAGAAGTTGCATGCTGCATTTTCCTACATTACAACAACAGTTCAAAAATACTTCATTAGCTGAGCTTAAGTGTACAATATAGATGCAGATCCTTCCTATTTTAGTGCTTAATCTCTTAATTCCTTCCACACTATTGGTGGATTTGTTAATACTTATTTTAGCTTATTGTTTCTACAATTTAAATGGAGTTATTAGCTCATGGAAAATAAAAATAGCCCACAGAGGAAATTAAGTATCACGGTGTTCAAAATCACTTTCATGAACCTGAACTCCAGATTTGGGGATAATGTGCTTTTGCGTATCATCTTGCTGTATGTATCACTCTGTCTCTTTACCTTGACTTTTTAAACATGCTAAATTCAGCTATTGCCACTAAATGGTTTAAGGTACTGAAGTTAAAAAATGGTTACAATTTGGGGCAACTCTGATCTGTGCTCCAATTGCCTTGGCAATCCATTGGTCAGGATTCTGTTGCATGATGGTCTAGCTTGTGGTACTGCAGGTCATATGGGGTAATTCAGTTATGGTTACATACAACATTTCAGAAAATGAATTAAGGGGGTTTATAAACCAGTATTGCGCATAGGAATGAAGTGATTGAAGTGAATTTTGGACTCTGTTAGACATGCAGATTATCATATTGACTGGTTCTGTTTTCACGTTGACAGTTCTTTGATTATGTAGTGTTTCTTTTCCCCTTATCTTTCTTTCCATAACCCATCCCCTCCAACAAAGTATATTTGAATAACTTTAATTTGCTGGGTCTCTGTATGTTGCAATGGACTAAGCTGAGAGGTTAACACTTTAATAACTGAAAATCTGGGATAAAGCATAAAATGGTAGAAAATTTACAGCAGGTAACCCACATTTTGAGAGAGAATAGGTATTATTTTCAGTTCTTCTCGAACCAATACTAGAGCTTGGTATCCCTTGAGCCATGATCCAATTATGGATTTCTTGCATGGATCGCAGCACAATCATTGGAAATGGAACCGTATCTGATTTGCCTTGCCCACCCTCTCTTCCCTTACACCCTGGGTACTAAGGGTAATGGGAAGGTAATTTTTTGCTGTACTTCTCTAAGTTGTATTCAGTCTGTAAATAAAAGTGCTAAAATGTGACCTTGCTGAAGGCATGAAAAATAGCTTTTGATTTGTAATTGGATGCCGCTAACATACATTTTTGTACTTGAATATCGTTAAACTTACTTGTTGATGAGCTTCATTCAGTAAATAGTCAATAAATAAGTAACAATAAATGACACAGCTGTATGTTACAATGGGACCATATAAGTATCTTTGTTATTTGTTGGAAAAACTATCCTCAAAATTTACTGGATACCTTGAAGATACGTAGTAGCATGAACAATTATGGTAATGCAGTATAGAAAGTGATTGCATCTCTACAGTGACCCAAGAACCATGAAAAGAATACATATGGTTAGCAACACCGAGTGTCATAGTTTTATGGAGCAGTATTCAAGACAATTATTTAGAATCATAGAATGTAACATAACCTACATTTTGTAGGTCCTACCTAGTCCTCACAGTCAATCATTAGTGTTCTTATGTCCTGTGGTTTCCAGAAGTCTGAAATAATCACACTTCTAAACTCAGCTGGAATGCCATCAGGGCTGTAGGTTTTGTTGTTTCTCATCCACATCCACAGTGTGTCTTTAGGGAAGGAAAGAAAAGGAAGCAAGTCTTGCACTCAGGATCCCACCACCTGGTGAGATGTCCTGCCCCATGTGCCCAAAGATCTGTGGGTCAAGATTTGGCACGTTCAGTCACATGAAGACACATGGCAGAAACTCAGGATCCTGAGTAGCCATCATCCTCAAATCAAGGAACTGTTGCCAATGACAACAAGAGACTAAAATATTTTAAAAAGAGACTTGAATTCCCAGTGGCTAACTCAAAGGATCACATAAGTTTTAAGACTTTTACTGCAACAAACACACTAAAAGCAATATCAACTAAATATTACTTAGGCAACTAATACAGTAAACTACTGAAAACATTTTTCCCCCTTAACTTCCTAACATGACTGAAAACCCCACACCACATTTATACATTACATCGCACTCTCCTCAAAACTTTACAGGAACCAGCCCAAAGTTACTCCCAGCTTCCAACAGGTTCACTTCTTCCCATTTGGCTGACTTGTGGCATCCAGTGTTTGTGCAAAGTCATTTCCTTCAGTCTTCTGAAAACTCCCAAACCAATTTCCAGCAGCAAGGCCCACTCTGGCAGTTCCTCCCAGCCGCACGAGGATGAATTTCCCAATGTCTTTGAATTTTACCGGTCCCATCTCTTTAACCAGAGAACAAGCTCCCACCAGTATTCTGCCTGGTGGCCAACAGAACAGCTTTCTCCCCTACTGTTCACAGCAATCTCTCTCTCGTGCACACATCCTCTTGCCCACCTTTGCCCATGGTCTCTGAATTTGAATGCCTGAGAGTCTGTAAGTCTGCCCACATTAAAGCAAACTGCTCCTTTCACTGCGTGTGGGTGTGAAAGCTGGCAAGCGAATTTCAACAGGCCTTAACCTGGGGCCCCTGGCCCCTGGCCCCAGGTCACATACGCTTATTGTCGGGCAAAACTAATAGGAGATCATATGTCCCTCTCCGCTATTCCATTTTATCTTGAATTAATAGAGAGTTTAAAATCATCTTCCAAAAACCTCATACTTGTAACACAGTTATGTCTTTTACTTAGTGCGTCTCCTGCTTTGGGTCACTCCTAGGTGTTGCATCTTAATTCCATCATGAGGTTGTTCGGTTTTGAAGCATCTTTCTTTGTGTATCCATAACTCTTTCAAATTTTCAGAAAAAGTTTTCTTGGATTGTCTGAGTAGGATGAACATGCTCTGAGCTCAAGTATTAAACTTCAGGTTCAGATTTATGTTTGTGGTTTTATTTTCCACCTTCCTGATCTGAAAGGTTGGGTGAATTTCTTTTCTCTGGGAACTATCACATCCAGACATTTCATGTTGGTGTATGGTGACTATTTTGATTGTGTCATCAAACTCACTAATATCTTCTTGGTTATGGGTGTTTTAGTTTCTTTTCTTTCCAATTCGCCCTGTTGATCTGCCTCTGTTAATTCCTTTACCAGCTTCTTTTTTGTTCTGCACATCTTTTCCCAGTGATTAGGCTTTCTGCAAGCTCTGCAGTATGATCTATATATGGCACTTTTCCTTCTATCTGTGAACTCATGGTCATCCACAGCTCTCACATGTTTTCCACGCCTTCTGGTGTGCACTCTTTTGTTGCTGCTTCACTACATCGACTCAGCCTGAAGTCTGTGGATGGAGTTCATGCAGTGAAATAGCAACAAAGAGTGCACACCAGATGGCGAGGAAGACGTGAGAGCTGTGGATGACCATGAGTCTATGGACTGCAAGCTATCCATTTTGGTAGTCAGCATCTTCATCTGTCAACTCATGGCTTCATGTGCGCTGGCAGTGTCAACAGCCTACATTTTGGGAACTTTTCTTTTTCAATCAGACCCCTTGTATATCAGAGTGTGTAGATCCCCATATGAGCTGATCCAGCAACCTTTCATCTGTTTCCATGCTGGTTATGTTTTTCAATCTCATTAAAAAAATATCAACAAGTTCACCTGGTTCCTGCCTCAGGCCCTGAAATTTATAATTGGTGGATCTGATAGTTTGACTTTGACTAGAGATGTGTGCTGAATTTCTCAAATTTTGCCTGAGATTTTGCTGTTGTCCTCACTCATTCCCTAGCTTTTTGAAGAGATCTAAACCTTTCTCTCCTGTCCACCGAAGGATGTAGTTGACTTTTTCTTCTTCGCTAGGAAGCTGTCAGGAACAGTTGTGCATGCGCACTTGGCCCACGCTGGGCAACTGCTCTTGATGATTTTCTGGTCAGCGACAGGAGTTTGGACCTATCAAAGGCTATGTAGTCCCTTTTCCTGTCACACATTGACTAAAATAATACCCGAAACACTACTTGATTTTTTTTTACCAAAAGTGTCCATAAACTATATTACAATCAATTCTTCAACATTGGAAGTTGAGACTCTTCTTTACAGAAATATCCTGATTAAATATTTTCATCACTTCCTGAATAATCAGAAGCATATTTCCAGAGGGAACAGTTGCTAACTGAAAGGTGGGTTTAATACAAGAACTCAAACTTGGATAAGGATTGCACAGACCTATGAATGGGTATCTTGAACTTAATTGTTAATCTGTGTCAAACCAACTTTTTGCTTTTAATGCTGCTAGCTGATACTCTGATACTGACACTGATATTGCAACTGGGCCTGTGCAGGAAGTACCCCCCACCACCTCAGTGTTGCGACATGAATAAATGCAGCCTTTAGAAAACTACAGAATGTCGATATGCATTTTTGTTTAAATTTCCCAAATGCCTCTGTGACATCATCAGCCCTCCAATTCATCATGGGCAGGAGCTGTGCACTCATGACTGGCAGCGGCAATTTCATTTCTGCACTAGTCACTCAAATTTTTCTCTCTCTTCTGGCAGTAACTTAAAGGATTGTCAGCTCTGGCTGGCATATTCTGGGAGATGTCAGCAGAAATGACGTCGTAGAACTCTGGCAGTGTGGCGGGAGTGGGTGAGCCCATTTGGGTAGGCAAAGTCCAAAGCTCCAGACACTGGCAGGAGGGGATGGGTTTCTTTGACACACATAAATTAACAAGAATAATTTGTATCCCTGTTTAGAATTGGCTAGTTCAGGCACTGCTGTGCCCCGGTGCCTAGTGGAACCATAATTGGGTGTCCTTTGAAGCAGCCACTGCTAAGTCCTTACCCCCTCTCCAGCTCAGACCCCAGTCTTTCCACTTGCTCACCACCAAACCCACCCACCCACCCACACAGACACACACACACACATACACACCCCTGGGTCTCCTGAAGGACAATCCCCCTAGCACAGTCATTCTGGATGCTAACAAGCAGCTGCCTTGGGTTCTGCTCTGTGGCTGGTGATGGCCCTGGCCTGCTCCCTCCTGATGGTTATATTAGAAGATTCATGCTCTGCATCCCCTGGGCCATGACCTCTTGCACCACACCTGCATCCTGCAGAAGCTCCGATTCCCCTGCCAGCTCTCATACCACACTCATCTTGGCGCCAGTGGAATAAAATAAGGCAGGGCAGCAAACAGTGATGTCCATGAGCTCAGTGCATGCATGTGGCTGCGATGTAATGTGCCATGTCTTCACACTGGATGGGCCTTTGCAGGAGTGCTGCCTAAACTGCCTGCAAAATGCCATACAGTGAAATGGACTCTGGTTGCCGGGACAGGAGTCAGTTGACTAATGGGGAATCCTATAATTTTAAAACCTCCTGGACTGCTTTTAATAGCTGCCAGAAGATTGGGGCTGATTCCAGGAAAGTCTCAGCCATCTGGGAGGGTTAGCAACCCTACTAATTTGGGTGAATTTTTCTCAATCTAATTCAGCACTTATCTTGTCTATAATGCTTGGCTTTTACTCATAAACACCTGCTGTCTCATGGTTCCCGGAAGTCAGAAATAATCACACCTTTTTTTACACATACTGGAGCTTTCATCAGGTGTATTTTTCTTGATCTCACCATGTGTTGTGGAATGATACACTTGCTTTGGTACACTGACTGTAATGGAGTTGAGTGATCTGGCACTCTGGATATACAAGTATACCTACGCATGATAATGTTACTAAATCATTTTGGAACAATATAACAAGTGTGTTCTCCACCCAGGACACATACTCGTGGTCTGCAGATTGCTGATCTTAAATGTTTTTTTTCATGATAGTCGTACAATTCAGGAAACATGATGAGCTATCCATAGTTCAAGGCTATATTAGAGTTGATGATACATAAGACTTAGACTGTACTTCCCAAATATAAACAACTTCCAATTTGAGGACTCAATGGAAAATATTGATCAATGATTCTTCTGTTTTAGTGCTGGTCCTGAGTATTTGCTTAACAATGGATTCAGCCAGTAGTTCGATACCAGGTCCTAATTTAGTGTAAATTCTGGAGACTGTATTCTCCTGAAACAACAGCAATTGAGATACTGCAATAGCTTGTGAGAGCCTTTGAGTTCACTCCACCACTTTGTTAACTTTGCAGCTTGGGCAAGTATGGCACCCCACCTCATTTGTTTCCAAATGGCAAACTGCTGTAGTGGAGACCACAATGAGAATAGTAAAGACCTCAAGGAGATCAACCGTGATCTTAATATATGGTGGAGCAGGCTCAAAGGGCTGAATGGCCTACTCCTGCTCCTATGTCCTATGTTCCAATGATTATTCAAAAATCTGCTGCTCATGACCTATGCTTTGTGAAGTCCTGTTTATCCAACATACCTGCCCTCGCAGAGCTACATTTGTTCTTAGTCACCTGTTGTGTCAAATTTAAAATTCTAGTCCTTATGTCTCTTTCAATGTCCTTGTCATACTCTATCTCACTTCAGGCATATAGCCCCAGTTGCAACCCCAAATTCTTCTTTCCTCTGATTCCAGCCTCTTTTATGTACTCTTCTACTTTTCCTTTGCTCCCCCGTCGGCAGCCATGACTTAGTTGCCTAGGTGTCACTAGAGTTGCCAATTGTAATTAAGTGTACTCCTGGAGGTTTCATCACAATTTCCCCCATGAAGAAGGTCCAGCCATTATTTGGCCAACACATCCATCCTTGTGATACATTGCCTTCCTATGCCAATCGGAAAACAGAAAGACTCATTACCCAATTGGATGATGCTTGATTGTAAGCCAAACAGCTTTTTTCCCCTATTTTCAATGTTTTTTATATTTTGTGAAGAAAAACATTCAAAGATTTTTTTTAAGAAACTATCTTTTTTAATGTTCCAATGATTTTTCTCCAGGATTACACACAGCAGTGTCCTGGAGATTGGCCTGGAGTCTCCAGGAATTGAAAATCCTGTCCAATCCTGGAGGGTTGGCAATCCTAGGTGTCACTCTGGAATTCTCCCCCTAGCCTCTCTGCTTCTCTACTTCTCTCTCTTCCTTCAGAAAAAAAAAGCCTCCCTCTTTGACCAAGCTTTTGATTCCACTTTCTTATTCTGTCCCTCTTTTGCACAACGTCTGTTATTTTTTCCTTGTGCCTTGGAACATTTTTCTGCATTAAAGGCATCAATAAGTGAGATGATAATCTGAAGTTGGATGGGAGAGGGATGATAGAGAAAGGTCCGGTACTTGGAGTATTTTAAGCTTTATAAGAACAGAGCAAATTCTTATTGGTTGTGACTGTGGCATGAATGTTATATTTCTCAAGGCATATTGGTAGCAATTTGTTAAATAAGACTAATGGTAACACTGCAGCACCCTGATGAGAGGCTCCTTCTTTTGCATAGTAACTTCTGTAAAGCTTTCATAAACCTGGAAGTGTAAGGACATAGCTTTGAGCTTTGTCTCAGTTCTGAGAACAGGAGGTAAGGAGAGGAATTTAGTTGTAGGAATTAGCTTTTAATTCTTAAGTTTTTCGCCATTACTGTTGCATGATCATAGTTGTGTCTGTATATCCCAGTCCTTTGTAGTTGTCTCTCTGGGTTAGTAGGAATATAGTGGGTCTGTCACTGCACAATGTCTATTTGAGGGAATGTGCAGCTGCAATCTCAACCCATCCAAATATAACATGGCAGCTTTGGTAAGCTAAGGACAGTTTTGCTCTCCTTTCATAACTTTTAAGAATTTTCTCAGCATTATGTTTTGATAGTTTATCTAGAAATTTGCAATTAGAGCAATGCCAACACCAAAAATAAATTAACTATCCTAATTTGATATTGAAGCTAAAATGTTTTTGCATACATCTGTGCCAGAAAATTCTCCTCCTACTTGCTGACCACTGCTAGCTCTTTTGCGAGAATGTATTGTCAAACTTGGGGAAACAGAATTGCAAACAGAAAGATCTTTAGATTTCTAGGATAGTATAGAAATCTTAAAACATAACTGTTCTTATTGCTAGGAGCAAAAGCTTAACCTGTTCATACACCATTTCTGTGTTCATTATTTTAATGAAGATGTTAAACTGTTTATTTTATTTTAATCTAATGCGAACATTAGTATCTAGTGTATTTCTTTTATTCCTTCATGAGATGTGAGTGCTGGCAAGGCCAGCATTTGTTGGCCATCCTAATTGCCCCTCAGAAGTTGGAGACAAACTGCCTTCTTAAACCACAGCATTGTTGTAGCTGTACTGGAACAGCTTGGCTAGGGTCGCAGCAAGTTCTGGAGCACAGGTCTTCAGTATCACTGTAAGGACTTTGTCAAGGCCCATAGCCTATGCTGTATCCAGTGCCTTCGACCATTTTTTAATATCACTTAGAGTGCATTGACTGAAGACTGACAATTGTGATTCCGGGGACCTCGAGGAGGCTGAGACGGATCATCCACTCGGTTCCTCTGGCTGAAGATGGTTGCCGTGGTAGTGGTATACAAAATAATTATTCTAAGTTGGTTGAGTAATTAAATTAAGTTAACTAAATAACTTAAGTAACAGTGGAAGAACAGGTGTTATGTTGCAGCTGTGGAATGTGGGTTTTTTGGATGTCAAGGCAATCCATCTTGTGGGTGAGTCCAGAACTAGAGGGGCACTGTTTTAAAATTAGGTATTGCCCTTTTAGGACAGAGATGAGGACAAATATTTTCTCTGAGGGTTGTGTGACTTTGGAACTCTTTATTTCCAAAGGCGATAGGGGCAGGTCATTGAATATTTTTAAGGCAGAGATTCTTGTTAGGCAAAGGAATCAAAGGCTATCAGAGGCAGATGGGAATGTGGAATTAGAAACGCAAACGGATCAGCCATGATCTTATTGAATAGCAGAGCAGGCTTGAGGAGCCAAATGGCCTATTTCTCTTGTTTCATATGTTTGTAAAAGCTTCAGCCTTGTCTTTTGCACTGACTTGGTGGGCTGCTCCATCATTGAGGATGGGGATGATTATGAAGTCTCCTTCTTTGGTTATTAATTTAATTGCCCACCACTGTTCCTAGATGGATGTGGCAGGACTGCAGAGCTTTGATCTGATCTGTTGGTTGTGAGATTGCTCAGGTCTGTGGCATGCTGCTGGAGGCAGAGTGCTAGCACTCGAGGTAAGCCAACAGGCCCTCCTTGCACACCTGGGTAGGAGTACAGCCAAAGACCACCCTGAGGAATCCCCCTCTCCACCTTTACACCAATATGGCAGCCTGGCTGTTTGTTGTGTTTTTTTTTTATATTGAAGTTTTTAAAAAGTGGCTGAGAGGATGAATTCTTGTTGAGGTGCCCTCCCTGTTACTCGCCTTATATTGCAGGAAGGTGCTTCTCCTGAAAGTGGAAGGCCTCGGATTGGCCCTCCAGCTTCAAAAGCCTGCCGACCACAGCTTAATTGGACAGGGGACCTGTCTCCGTGTAAATTAAGGATTCACCCACGTGAAAATCTTTAATCAGTTTCCCACTGGAGGAGGATTCAGGGCTAGGGAACAGAACTGACTCCTTTTTCCCATTTTCAGTGGGAAAAATTCAGCCTCATATATTTAAAACTGCTGGGATTGATTGATTAGATCCTCTAATTCTTAGATTTGAGAAATAAATTTAAGGTGCAGTGATCCTAATGATTGTAGAGCTTTCCCTTTTTAAAAGATATTCATTCATGTGATGTGAGCATCACTACAAGGCTATGGGCTTTATTGCCCATACTTAATTGCCCTTGAGAAGATGGTGGCGGGCTGCCTCCTTGAACTGCTTCAGCCCGTGTGGTGTAGGTGTATAGACACTAGCCACAGTGGTGTTTGGGAGCGAGTACCAGGATTTTGATCCAGTGTTTATCTTTCAGAGACTTAAGGAACCATCCTGTATTAGCACAGGAATAAAACCTCCTTTGTGCAACACAATTACATCCCTTGTTTCTAGCATGTTCTTGTAGTTTGGCATCTGTAAAACATTTTAGTATAGGTGATTAATGGATTTTTATGAGGCAAGGATTTTTTTTTGGCCAGATTCTACAGTCCACATGTTGGGAAAATGAAAGATATTATTATTGTAAGTAGAATGGGTCTGAATCTAATGTTACACAATTAAATTACATTTTGGGATGTTGACATGTCTTAGTGGTAATGCACTCTCTCTGAATCAGAAGGTTGTGAGTTCAAGTTGTTTGCTGTAGAGACTTGGGAACATCATCTAGACAAGCACTTCAGTGCTTTACTGAGGGGAGGGCTGCACCCGTTTTTCAGGTGAGATTTTAAATCAAGGCCTTGTCTTCCGTTTTGGGTGGATATTAGAGGCCCCATAGAAGAGCATGGGAGTTTTCCTGGTGTGCATTTACCGTTCAACCAACACCTAAGTTGGATGAGTTTGGATTTTACGGTATTAACACCTAGAGGCTATCAGTAATAATCATTTATTAATGCTAAAATGGACAACACTTCTAGTGCCTACATGAGTAGTTAAATGTAGAAATTGGAAGTTGCTGTCATTGGTACCTTGCTCTTCCACAGGATGCACTGTTGCAGTCTTCACAGGTGGAAGAGTTAAGCCCAATTCAATCAGGAAAACTGGACTTTTTAACAGCATAGTAGGTCACAATTACTGTTGCACAACCTCTCTGGTCCGGAAAAAAATCATTTTATAGTATGGAGTCTCATTCCTTCAGGAAAGAAATAAACATTTTTTTTAAGTGTATTCTGATATTTACAATTCTGCCTTAACCTCATGTACATACCCCAATATTTACGTTATTTTCTGCATAAGGATTTCTAATGCAATTTATATCCCTTTTTTAAAATTCTTGCATTGTTGTCTAATAATCTTGAATCTTTATTGGATGAACAGCCTGCCTGCTCCTTACCTTGTTGCTGGATGCCACAGGTCCGAACCTCCATCCCTCCTGAAATGCTTTTCATTGGTATAATTAGACATAAATGAACACTGAACCAATGTGAAGCACCCTGGGATAAATTTCTATGTATAAATGTAAGTTGTTATGAATTTGCATTCACTTTTGTGATACAAGTTAGCAGAAACAAGTAGCAGTTCTGATAGTGCAATTTTCAGTGTTAGGGGTTGAATGGGCATTATTCCCTATGATATGTTATTAAATAATTGGCGGAGATCAATCAGCTCTTTTTTCATATCAGTAAAAGTTAATCATGTTTGTTTATTCACATAGCAATTGCAATTGAATGATTACTTGGATATATTTAAACCACAGCTGCAGTTTGGATTGTATTCAGGCTAATGTTCCTAAGACAGTGGTTTCAGTCTTCCCAATATGTAGTTGATGAAGCTTTTGCTCATCCAGCACTATATGTCAGAGAAGTAATATGACAAATTAGAGACAATGGAGGGGTCAAGAAAAATGATTGTGAAGTAGACTGGATATCATCAGTGCACATGTGGGACATGCACATGCGCAAGTCAAAAAGGAAGCATTCAAACCGCTCAAAGCTGACACCCAAAGATAAATCTGGAAGATGAAGGACACGTGGTGAGAAGAGAGAGCACAACAGATTCAACAATTTGCTGACCATCATGACATGCAAAGCTTTTTGGAAGCCACAGGGCCATCGAAAGACCATGGTCAAATGGACAAAATGCTCTTTGCTCACAGGATAGCGTTTCTCCTTTTTAAGGATGACAATACCATCCGTCAACACTGGAAAGAATATTTTCAACAACACCTCAATCCACAATGGCAGCTGATACTTTTCAGGCTATCCCCCAGTATTCTGTGGTAGCATCCATGGGTGAACTAGCTGCAACACGCAATCAAATGGATGGCTGCAGCGCTGATGGCGTTGCAGCTGAGGTCTTCAAACCTGGTGGGCTTTTCCTCTCATCAAGACTGCATGCACTCATCCTACAGATTTAGGAGGAAAAAGAACTCTCCCGACTTCTCGTATGTGACAATTGTAACTATCTTCAAGAAGGGAGGTAAATCATGCTCTTGTCCACAGAAAGGAAAATCCTGACATGCATTTTCCTGAATCACCTACTTCCTGCGGGTGTGGAAATCCTTTAGGCCTTTCACAGGAACCTCTGACATGGTCTTTGCTGCCAGACCTGACCAAAGCATTTGGCGCACTAAATTGCGAAGCTCAGTGTGAATTGTGTTACAAAGGTTTGGGTGTTCAAGAAATTTCATGACAATCCTGTATCTGTTCATAATGATATGACTGCAGCTTGAGTGGGAGAGCGGAAACAGTCGCTTTCAAAATCCAGACCAGTGTGAAGCAGGACTGCGTGATAGCCCTCGTTTTATTTACAATCTAGCTGATGGTTGATATTCACTCAACAAACTCCAGATGCCCTTTGTTGTGAGTATTAAATACAGTCTAGATGGAAAAGTTTTTAACCTACGTGCTAAAGTTAAACTGACCATCATTCACTTAGATGATTATAATTTGAGGATGACTGCAGTATCGTTGCCCACAATGCATCAGATTTGTAAGCCACTCTTGGTTCCTTCAATTCCACATACAGCAAACTTGGCCTGTTCTTAAATGATGCCAAAACAAAACTTGTATATCAACCCATACATAGCCGGCCAAATATTCCACCTCCCATATATGTTGAAATAGAGACTCTGGAATATATTCAGCACTTCCCATACCTTGGCAGTTAGCTCTTTCAAAAGGCCACCATTGATGAGATCCCACACCGGATCAGCTATGCCAGCTAAGCCTTCTATAAACTATGGCAGCGAGTGCTTGACAACAAAGACCTCCACAAACAACAACAAAAATCATAGTGTACAGAGCAACTGTCATCACCACACTCCTGTACTGCAGTAAGACCTGAACTGTGTATCAGCAACACGTAAGAGCGCTAGAGAAATTCCATCACCAGTGCCTGCGCCACATCACCCGGATTCAATGGGAGGACTGTTGGACAAATGCTAGTGTCCTTCTTGAAGCCAGTTCCACAGAGTTCAGGCAAAACCCTGGGAAAATAACTCTGATGGACTGGGCACTATGTCCAGATGGCTGAAAAGTGCCTCCCCCGGCAGTTCCTGTTTTCTCAAATCACCGGGGTTCCAGGGAGAACAAAGAAAATGCTTCAAACGCTCTTTGGAGCTCTCCTTGAAACACAGCAGCATTGACAATCACTAGGAGGAACTTGCTACTGTTGTAATATGCCCTTAAGGGATTGCAGCATGCCATCACTAGAAGGGAGCTGCCAAGTGATCCAGTCTCAGTTTCAGTTTGGCCTGTGAGCAGAAAACCGCATACACAGCTCTGTTGATGATGTCTTGAGCTTTCTACCTTTTGTATCAATGTTCTTATGTGTTTAGTCTCAACAAATGAACCCACAATATGTTTCCCCAATACCTTATGAGTGGTGTCTTTTATATCATTATAAGAACATGAGATAGTGTTCAGGGGTGATTAAACAGTGTGGCAGAAAGATTAAGTACAGGTACGACATAGTGAACAGCCTTAAGATTGTGCTACAGGGCATGAGATGACCCTTGACATTTTGGTCAGACTGCAATGAGTTTGAAGCTTCGGATTGTGTTGAAATTGCAGCATGGTGACTGCACAGAAAAGCTTTGAAGACAGTTTGCAAAGATAGTTTTCAACTAAAGAGCTGGTAAGCAGATGGTCCCTTCTAGTGAGGTTGCAACACACAGCCTGTCAGTTCCATGAGTGGAACAGCACTATGAGAGGACCAGCACTGGGTTAGCTCAGTTGGGAAAGGCGAGTGAGTGGGGTGTGGGCTGGATCGATAATGGGAGAGCAAGAGCCAGACCAAAAAAAAACTGTCATAAAAATTGGGCCAGAGAAGGTTGTGATTACAATGGGTAGCTTCAGGAGTTGCTGAACGATAAATTGAATGAAGCAAGGTGGCAGGTCAAAGGGATATTGTCAAAATGTCCACAAGATTCCCCTGTTTGAATTGGTATGCATCTGACTGCCTCTTGGAATTCAAATATTTATACAATGTACAGAGCTCTGGTTTCTTAATTCAGGTATGTCTGAACCAGACAAGCAAGCCATAAAAATTCACTTAGCAATTGGGAATGAAGGCCTACACAGTCTGAATATGTCAGGATTAAAAGCAGACGAGTTAAATGATTCCCAAAAGATATGGACGACATTTGAAGGCGAGTTCAAAATCAGGTTAGTCTTCCGTATTCATTTGACAACAGCCAGCAGAAGCCATAGACCACTTCAACAGCAGATGCAGATTTTTCAAATGCAGAACTAACATATAGAATTGTTGAGTTTGTGATCGCATCCACTCCCATGAAAGGTTCCAGAAAGATCTGCTAGACAAGCCCAAAACCTAGACCATCGATTGGTGCCTTTATATCATTATAAAAACATAGCCATTACCAATTCTTCAAAATGGTGGACATCTTGTCCATCAAGCTGTGTCATGCTTTGAGTCCAAACGCCTTAATGATAAGGCAGGGTAGCAGCAGAGAAGGAAAGAAAAGGATGCAAATCAAAGAAAAGGCACTCCAGACCCCACTATCTCGTTGGACATCCTGACCCATGTGTCCAAAGATTTGCATATTCCGTCACATGAAGACCCATAACAGAAAAGGTGAACCTGGATAGACGTCATCCTCAAATCAAAGGACAGCCAACAATGACAGCATATGGAATCTGGTGTGTTTTTGAAAGATTACTTACTGTATTCACAATACTTTGATTCTATACTTGAAATATTATATAAATGGGGAATTTTCTAAAGTTGTGCTTCCAGTTTTGACTGGAGGCAGACGTTCTGTTGTCTAAGCATTAAACATTTATTTGAAGATTATTTGAATTGGCAGGTTTTCTTTTGCAAAAAGTAAACTCTTACAAGTTTAAAAATCCATTTTGTTTTATCCTTAAATAGTTGTGATGACTTTATTAGGAGATTAGGTAGGCTGTAAAGAATTACTGAACTTGACAAAATATGAGGAGTTGATGCTTCAATTCATCAACTGTACATGTGGCTTTTTACGTTTATTGGGCTTAATATCTAAAGTTCATCCTGTTGAAGCAGTTTTACATTTAGCATATGCCATCCTAAATTGGCAGCTATGCCAACACCTCAAGGATGGCTTGTGTAAGAACAGTACATTTGTGGATGTTCTTTGAACTTACAAATTTAATCAATGTCCTAACTATCTGGATGTGAATAAAGGAAGCATGTTCTATTTCATTAGCACTGGGATCTGTGCTTTGTTGATGACTCCAAGAATTCACTGGATAATTTATCATTCACAGTAATTTGATTTCAATTTGTTAACTGAAAAGTGTTGATCACAATTCAAAGTCAGTGTCATTTGACTTATTGGGCTCTGCTCTATACCAGCAGTTAAGTAAATGATCATTGTGCACTAGGCTCTGACAAAAAGTCATCAACCTGAAATGCTAGCTTTACCTTCCTCTCTTGGCAGATATTGGCTGACCAGCTGAATGTTTTCAGTATGGTTGTCGTGATTTCAGTTTGCTCTGTGATTGTGCATACATCTTCTGTCTATGCGTTTTTCGGAACATTGTGGAGTTTTACTGGGAACTTTAGTACTTGGTCACCATGTTTGTCCCTTCCAACATGGCATGCTTGGCCAGTTCTCTGGGCAGCAGTAGGCACACGGTGGTCTGGATCTCCCTGGAGCTGATGGTGCTGCGCTTGTTGTAAAGGGCCAGACTGGAAGCTTCACCCGCGATGCGCTGGAAAATATCGTTCACGAATGAGTTCATGATGCTCATGGCCTTGGAGGATGAACCTGCTTCATCACTTTGCAGATGTAGCTGGAGTAACTCTCGTTCCTCGACCTTCGCCGCTTCTTCCCCTCCTTTGCTGATGGTTTCTTTAAGGCTTTCGTGGCTCCCTTCTTGGGAGCTCGTTTCTTCTAACCCATTATTATGTTTACAGGTGCATGTATTTTGCAATCAATGAACCTGACTGAATCACTCCTGTGTTTGCTTCAGATTTTTTAGAGCTGGTTTTAAAGCAGCTCCTCAAAAACCTCGATATTAACCTTGGTGCAAGGAGTATATAGGTTTGGGAAAGTGAAAGTCTTCAGTTTAAAATTATTATATAATTATTTGTGTTGCTAGGGCAAATGGCGAGGAATTGGCTAAAAGTAATTCAATAATGGGAATCTGCAGCACTCAATTTTTTTTAAAAAAAGAACACATTGCTGCTTTCAGCATATAACTAAGAGGAATATAACCAATAAGCAGGTGGTATTATGCTATTCTCTTTTAACCATACACTTAGTGCAAACACTGTCTTCTGTAGCTGAGTTTCCTATGATTTGAGATTTATAATTCAACAGGATTGCATCAATCTCTGCGCATTTTGTTTTAGTATGTTTGCTTATACCAACATTTATGTTGCAGCAAAGTGGAATGTCACTTATATGTTTTTGACCTATAGATTTTGTCGCTTTGAGCACGTAATGAGTGTCTGTGTCATTGCCCATGCAAATTAGATTTTAGAGGATGCAACACAAATCAGCTTTCTCAACCAAAGTGAAGCCAAGAGCAGCAATCAAATGTTGATCGCCTATCCTGTTCCTCAGGGGCCACTTTGCTGTGACACCAAAGTTGCTGTGTAAGAATCTCCAAACCAAGCAACAGATAAATTCATACAATTTTGTTTACCCAGTATGGAGAAAACAGGCACTTCATTTTAGGGGTAAATTTCACTTGTGTAAGACCAAAGAACTTTGGCACAGGTTAGAAAAGCAATGCTTGGGGCACCCAAGAATATTAAGGATACTGCTGGAGATTAACCAACTAAAGCTGCTACCAACAAGTGCAGAACACTAAGAAGCTGTCTGGCCTTGAGAATGTAGAGCGATCTAGAGCTGGGCAGTAAGTATCCTGTTCCCCAATTACAAGACTACTTCTCCAGTTTCCATAGCTGACTAGTGAGCCTGGCTCATCAAACGTAGTCCCCTGAAATACTGAGCATCTGCCTGGCTATAGTTCTAAATTACTGATTCTGACACAAACAATTGATTCGTTTCCATCAATCTTAACTGCCATTCTGAAACGGCAAAAAAGCTACACAGCTATATCTACCACTACAAAGAATAAAAAGGAACTCCTTACATGAGGAGTTCCTTCAATCCACTGAAAACAGCAGTTCAAAAAAGCAGCTCATCACCAGGCAATAAATGTCAGCCTTGCCCGTGGGGCCCGATAAGACTGAACAAAAATAATGTAGGTTGAATGACGTTCAAACCACTAAATATGACCGGAAACATAATTTCCTTGATGCAGTAATACTTTAAAAGATATTGCAGTGCATGCAAATAGACATGGGAGAGGTGTACATAAAAGGAAAGGTGAAAAAAACTGGAGAAAAGAGGACAGAAATGCAAACAGAGTCTGCAGTGAAACTGTAAAATACCAACAAATGTGTTGGGCCAGTCAATCCAATTAAGAGTCAGCTACCTTGGTGTGGGATTCAACTTGCATATTCGCCAGGTTTAGGATAAGCAAGTGTAAGTATTTCTTACACACTTTTATATCAACATTAGGATGGGTTACCAGGGAAATGTGAAAAAACAGACGAACCACAAATGCACAGACCTCTTTTCCCTACCACCCTTGTGCCTTCTTATCACCAGTGACCACTTATGTTTAAAAAAAAATGAATGGTATAACTAAGGTCTGCATTGACTACTTAGACCAGGGAGCTATGTAGTGCCAAGGGGAAGGATAAGATGCAGCTTCTAAGCCTTGCATTGATGCTGCTTAGTAATAGGTAAAAGGCTAAAGATGCTGAGGTTGCACTGAGAATTGGAAGGGGATTCAATTGTGAACTGCAGGGTGCTCAGGGTCATAACTTGTGGACAGAATAATGACATGAGGCAAAGTGTCACCTAATCTCAGTTTGGTTTATTCAATGTAGAGGAGACTTTATCATCTGCAGCAAAAATGGTATACTGGGCCAAAGGAAGTATGTAAGAATCACTTCCTTGCATGGGTCTTTGGACAATAATGTATGAGAAAGTGAATGGACAGGCATTGCATCTCCTGCTTTAGGAAGCAGCTGGAAGGTCTGTTTGGTGGAAGAATGGACTCGTAGTTATGGAAGGAACATCCTTGAAGACTGGTGGTAGGGAAGAGGAAGGGACATCTTTAGTAAGGTCAGGTCATAGTTGGTGGAATATGACCTAACAAATGGAGTGAAAAGGGTGGAACTGGATGGTGACTTTTGATTTTCTGTGGGATGAAAACAGTCTCAGAAAAGGGGCTACACAAAGTAAAGGATCCAGTTGATCACTGAAGGAGAAATGTTTGTTAACTAATGAGAAAGGACCATATTTCAGAAACTCTAGTGTGAAAGTGCAGTCAGTGAACCAAATGCAATGGAGATGGAGGTTCAGAGAGACAGAGAGACTAAACCTTTACAGGAAGCTAGATGGGAAGCAGCATAACCAGACAGTTGAGTAAATTATTAGATTTTGAAGGAAGGAAGAATCAAAGTTCCAGTGAAGTGCAACCCCAGCAGGATTTGCACAAGTGTTTCACATGTCCTGCAAACAGCTGAGCATTGCTGAAATCCCAGTTGGTTTTCATAGTGACACCTATCATTTGAAGGAAATGAGTTTCTGGAGTTTGACTTTATTTTTAATAACCACCAAAGAATGAGTTTTGCTAATTTAGTGTAATATTTATCTGGAAATCAATTGCACCTTCCACATACCTTTTATCTTGCCTGCCATGTAGGAGCATTGTTTTATGACCTAATTGGAGAATTTATGGGGCTCATTGTCCTTTATTTTACTACTGCAAAAGCACTAGCTTGAATCTGTAGCATGCCATTAGTTTCTAATCTCTACTGTATGGCACAGAAGTTTGTTTTGGCAGTCTTGGGCTGGGGAATAATTGTGTACTTTGTAGATATGTCCATTTTTAAGCATAGCTTCATCAGTGACAGATCTGCAAGGTGTGCTTCTCGCTGAAATATAACAACCTGTTCTGAGACCTAAATTTTGGGGGAAAATGTGGTGTTACAATTGGTTCTTTTTCAGGTGGGTGAGTTATTCATTGTAAAAACAGAATTACCTGGAAAAACTCAGCAGGTCTGGCAGCATCGATGGAGAAGAAAAGAGTTGACGTTTCGAGTCCTCATGACCCTTCAACAGAACTGTCGAAGGGTCATTAGGACTCGAAACGTCAACTCTTTTCTTCTTCGCCGACGCTGCCAGACCTGCTGAGTTTTTCCAGGTAATTCTGTTTTTGTTTTGGATTTCCAGCATCCACAGTTTTTTTGTTTTTTTGTTTTTATCTCTGAGTTATTCATTGTATTGACTTTGTGCTCCCACTGGATAAAATCAATAATATGCAGTTGTTTTGATCTTTCTTGAATCTCTTCTTTTGTATTAACAACCTCTCTGCTCCTAATCTGTGTAAATAATTTAGAAAGAGAAATAGTACCTTCTATAAATTTGTACAAAATAGCTCGGTGCTATTTACAATGATATAAGGTATTACCTTGATTTCAAGTTCCCATATGATTCAACAGCACTTTATAAAATGCGCAATTAAATAGTCTTAAGCATACGTTGGGTGGGGCGTGGAGTGGAGGGGAAGGAAATTTCAAATAAGGCTGAAATGGTTTTAAAGCTTTCAGTTAATTGTAGCATTCTTCTTTCTCTGTCACAATTAGACTTCCGAACTCTGACTGAAACCCCTTTTGTATTCAGACCTCCTTACAAAAAACTGATCTATGTTAAATGGATTTGTCAGTAGCTCTCTCTTTACCCACTCTTTTTTTTTAAAGTATGAACAATGAGAGAAATTGGAACATTAGTGAATAGCTCCATTAGCTACCTATTGAAACTTCAGAGCCGGCAAACCATTAAAAAAACTCTCCTAGCTGAGATTCTTGTTTTAATTGCCTGAGAGGAATTTCTTGGATTTCTACTTAAATTGGGGATGACATAAAACATTTAGACCCTGTCTGTTGCACGCTGTTATTCTCCTTATAAGTTGTAGTGCATAGTTAGAAGAAATAAAAACGAGCCAGAATCCAAATGGTTCAACATGTTGCATACTAGGGATATTCCACAGGGAACTCTTTGATTGCTAATAATGCTATTATTATTAGCAGAAATAGTTGTTGAGTTATGTTGTCAGCAAATCTACACAACATAATTAGCATGCTTAGTGATGAACTTATTTTGGGCACTTCAGTCCAAAGTAAAGCGGGTTTGATAGGAATTTTAGTTCTAGGACAATAACTAACAAAAAATGGGAAACATACAATCTGACTTGCACTGTAGAAGATTACAATATGTGGTCTCAGTTTATGGAATCTAACTGCATTACAACAGCATATTTTCATTAAAAAACTACAGGAACTATTTTCAAGCCATTGACATTTTAAGGCATTCCTGACAGCTAGACAGTTAAATTAGAATGTCAAATTGCTGCTTATGTAATGTTTGGACACTAATCGAATATATGTTGAAACTATTTCATTACTTTTGCCCTTTGTGAACATTTTATCCTTCATTAGTGAATCATAGAGGTCCAAAGCACAGAAAAAGGCCCTTTGGCGCACTGAGTCTGTGCCGGTCAAACAAGCATCTGACTATTCTAATCCCATTTTCCAGCACTAGGCCAATAGCCCTGTATGCCATGGCATTGCAAGTGCACAACCAAATACTCCTTAAATGTTATGAGGGTTTCTGCCTCTACCGCCCTTTCAGGCAGTGAGTTCCAGATTCCCACCACCCTCTGGGTGAAAAAATTCTCATCCCCCTCAACCTCCTGTCCCTTTACTTTAAATCTATGCCCCCTAGTTATTGATCCCTCCACCAAGAGGAAAAGTTCCTTCCTGTCTACCCTATCTCTGCCCCTCATAATTTTATATACCTCAGTCATGTCCCCCCTCAATCTCCTCTGCTCCAGGGAAAATAACCCAGTCTATCCAATCTCTCCTCATAACTAAAACCCTCCAGCCCAGGCAACATTCTGGTAAATTTCCTCTGCACTCTCTCTAGCGCAATCACATCCTTCCTATAATGTGGATTCCAGAACTGCACACAATACCTTAGCTGTGGTCTAACCAGCGTCTGATACAGTTCCAGCATAACCTCCCTGCTCTTATATTCTATGCCTCGGCTAATAAAGGCAAGTATCCCATATGCCTTCTTAACCACCTTATCTACCTGTCCCACTACCTTAAGGGACTGGTAGACATGCACACCAAGGTCCATTTGATCCTTGGTATTTCCCAGGGTTCTAGCATTTATCGTGTATTCCCGTGCCTTGTTTGTCCTGCCCCAGTGCATCACTTCACACTTATCTGGATTAAATTCCATTTGCCACTGATTAGCCGATCTGACCAGCCCATCTATATCCCCCTGTAATCTAAGGCTATCCTCCTCACTGTTTACCACCATACCAGTTTTCGTGTCATCCACGAACTCACTGATCAACCCTCTTACATTCAAGTCCAAATCGTTTATATGTACCACAAACAGCAAGAGACCCTACACTGATCCCTGTGGAACCCCACTGGACACAGGCATCCAAGTCACAAAAACACCCCTCGACCATCACCCTCTGCTCCCTGCCACTCGGCCAATTCTGGATCCTATTTGCTAAATTGCCTTGGATCCCATGGGCTCTTATCTTCATTATCAGTCTCCCATGTGGGACCTTATCAGAAGCCTTGCTGAAGTCCAAGTAAACTATGTCAAATGCATTGCCCTTATCTACACACCTGGTCACCTCTTTGAAAAATTCAATCAAATTGGTCAGACATGACCTCTCCTTAACAAAACCATGCTGACTGTCCTTGATTAATCCTTGCCTCTCCAAGTGTAAATTAATTCTGTCCCTCAGAATTGTTTCTAATAGTTTCCCTGCCACTGAGGTTAGACTGACTGGCCCGTAGCTCCCTTCATGAATAACGGTACCTTTTACAGAGACAGTATTGCTCAGCCACAGCCATGTCCGCCCCAGTAACTTATCCTTTCCCCTTCCAAATCATGTACGATATGTATAAACTATATACAATCTCCAGTTTAAAGTGAGCCAGTCCCAGACTTTTAACAGTCTCTCGAATAGTCTCCCTCAAGCCTCTCACGAAAGCTGCATGGTTATGAAAATTATCAACTAAATCAATTTATAGGTGTTAGTTAGGCTACTCTGAAGGAAAATAATGTCGCAAAAAATGAATACTTTAAAGGAGATATACTATTGCAAATTGCTGTTGTAAATTCATTAACATTCAAGAATAAGTAGTTTAAACTTTAAACTTTTTATCCCCTCACTACTGCAGTTTTGTTACAGCCATGCCATATTATATGTTAGGCTATGAGGAACAAATAGGATTTGTGGATTTATAACTGTCACTGGCTTTGATTTTTGCCATCAGTATGGTTGTTTATATTGCTGGGAAAGCTTAATCACAGCTATAACTGGTGACTTTGAAGTCTGAAAGTATGCTGTCATATTTCAAAATTCTTTGGCCATTTCACCATGCAAGTGACTTGGGGCATGTGATTTTTGAATTTATTCTGTGCCAAGCATGTATTTTGAGACTGCTCTGTGATAAATTGTGCAGGCAGCATTCTGAGTAGTATTGATATTCCAAGTCCAGGATTAGGTTCTGAGGGATGCACTGAAGCTTGGGGCAGCCCTCAAATGCTCAATGGGGAAAGTTCACAGTTATGCACCCCCCCGCCCCCCGCCTGCTTCTCTCCCTGCCCATGGTACACCAAGAGGCTGGAACTCATGTTAAATTGCTCATTCTCTTTGCATCAGGAATTTTTAATGTAAATGTGGAAATAATCTGCACTGTATGTGGAATGAGGCACCCCAGAGTGCCACGTACTCTATCTAATTAAATTGTGTCCAAAATTGCAAAATTGTGTGAACAGCCACATTTGAATTGTACTGTAATGTATCTTTACAAAAGTTATGAATAATATATATTTTGGGGGAAAAAATGATATGGCAAAATGTGAAGTGGTTTCTTTCAGAGACATTATAATGGACAAGTCATTACCAATATCTGGTCATTCAGAAGGATTCCATCACACTCAGTGTTGACAAATTTTTCTGAAACTCTCTTTTCATCTCTGCTTTCAGGTGGGCAGTGTTTATTAATCAGGACAGACACCAAAAAGTTATGTAATGGCAGAGTACAAAAGGCTGATCAGGGAGTGTTTTTATGTTAAGTAAAGGACTCACTGAAGTGGACTAGCATTTAAGTTTATTTTTATTTTGCAATAAGCACGGTCAGTAGTTTTACTGATTTGTACCAATGGTTCTCATCTCAATATTCTGCACATTCTGCCTCATATGGAATAGAGAAATTTAGGAATTGAACCAAAAATATAACGTTACCATGATCCATTTTTTGGAGAAATTGAAGGTGCACAAGACATTGAAATCAAGTCCTGAAAACAAAGGAGTTTTACCATTAACACTTCGGCATCCAGCTACTGCACTAATACATTTAGTATTATGTTTTGTACCTCAGAGATATGTACAGATGACACACACCACGATCAGTGTGTGAACAGGATTTTATTACATAAAGCTTTTAAAATATCTACAGCTAGCAGCTTGCTTATATTTTCCCTTTCTGTGTAACCACACCCACAAACTTGACTAACAACACCGAGCAGTCAACAGACACAATCAAAGGTCAAACAATTGAACAAAACATCTTTTCCCCCTTTGAAAAACTAAAAGACTTATTTTAAATTAAACCAGCATAAACAAAAATAAACATATGCACATTGAGGCATTTCTTAGAGTTTGGCATGTCAGTTTTCTTCAAGTACAGAAACAGTCTTTGAGATATAAAGGTCACTGATAATGGCACTCAGATCTACAAACTTGAGGTTATGGTTCTGCATGATCATCTCAATAAAGTGGATGATCAACATCATGGTCACTCATCGGTAAAGGAAATGTACCCTCATAATCACTCTCCTCAAAATACCGTGGTCTGCTCCTTATCAAGCATCTCATGTTCCACCTTGTGCTGTCCTCCAGTAGATAAGCATTGGTACCGAGCAACTGCTTGATCTGCTTTGGCCCTGATAGAGATGATGCAGATATGAACCCCATCTCCAACTTAAAATCATGATTTCTTTGTGCGGGTTTGTTTGTCTAGTAAGCCTTGGTTTTACCTTGTCACTTTGCGACTTCTTCTGCTTTCACTGACTATTCCTGTTGGGTGGTGGTGGCAGCTTGAGAAAGATCAACAGCATCCAAAAGTTACAACCAGTCCTAAGTTCGGCCAGTGTCTTTCCGGTCAGAGAATGTGGGATGGATTGACGTGTGAAGTAGGTTATGAATGGATTAATCAAATGTTTCCCTTCTGACATGCTAGCTCTTAGACTGCCCTTGATCACCCTATTTAATCATTCAATGTGTGACAAATATTTTAGAGGTGATGTTTATTTCTGAGAAGATTAAAGTTTAACTGTAAAATTGGGATAAATGTAACTAAAGCAGCTTAGAGTCCATTACACATGGAGCTTAAGAGGGTTCTCTGGTTTAAATTTATTCTGAGTATTCTGAGTACTCTGCAGCAAGGGAAGATGCTATACCAAAAGGGTGTTGCTGTTAGCAGGCTCCAGGCAGTTAAGGATCAGAAAAGCCTTGGGGGGCCATTCAGTGCAACTCAGAGTTGCAGTTTGGGTCTTGTGTGGTTTGCCGCTCATAGAGAAGCCCTAAGGACTGTTCAGTTAGGGTTCAGAGAAGTCCTGGGGAGATGAGAAGGTGGCAGAAGGTCACAGGTTCCATGCCAGGCAGTTAGGGCTCAGAGAAGCCCTGGGAGCTAGTTTTGTGCAAGTAGGATACTGGAGTTTGGAGAAACCCAGGTAACCGAGCAGTCTGCCAAAGAGCTGAAATTGTGTCGGAAATTAGAGGTGGGAGTGCAGCTTTACGAATCCTGTGGAATACAGTCTCAGCAGAAGAGACTGAATCATCGGGAGGTGAGCAGTCATTGAGGCAGTCTGGCATGTTCGAACACAGTTTGCCTGTTAAATCACATTTACTTCATATCAGTTCTGAATGTCAATATTTTACTTTTCTGACTTTATACAGTAAAGTTTTATTTTGTTTGTTTAAAACCGTGGAATCTTGTGGCTTTATCCTTTTAGTGGATAACTGGGATTTCAAACTTGTCTACTTTAAGCAAAAAGTTACTGGTCCTTAACCGGATTGTAACAGAGGTCACCATTCAATTTCGATTGTATCGCAATGTCAATGGTAACGAATTCCAAAGCTTGCTGGGAACTCTATTAACTGGAAACAAACTCTGGTTCATTGTCTGGTGATAATTTCTGACAAACCCCATCTTGTAAACAACTTCTCTAATATGTCAATGATCAAAGTGGTGGTTATGGAATTTGTCGTAGAGATTTCCGGCCTTTGCTAAGTCAGTCATGAACTACAAGCAAAAAACAATGACTTCTCAGGGCTGCTTGCAATTCCCCAAAAAATATCAACTTGGAGCCGCTGCCATGACTTTGTTGGCCATGGGGTCGTTTGTAGAAGTGTAGGATATGGTTTAACAGACATGCTATGCAGTTTCTAATGAACCCTTCTATGCAGCAATCTATTGCTGGCCACCAGATTGCTTTGCACAATCATTGTTCATCTTAACACCCTGATGTTCTTCATGGGCAAGATGCAATACAGGTTGCTGTAATGCTTTGGGATAAACATGTGAGTTTCACATGTGATACAGTTGTCATCAAACAATGTGAGCTCATTGAGTACTCTGTCGTATAGGATCAGTTCTTCCTCTATTTCGCGAGGCCACTCAGTTTTTAGGAACTGCTTAATTTCTGCAACACGCTGTCAATTGCTGATTCTGCATTCAACTCGTCCCACGTAACAAGATTCATAGACACATGAAATGGCCGCAATCACTTAATCTTCAGTGTTGCAAGTTGGTTCGCTGTCATTAACACTGTCTGCAATAGTAGTATGGCTACGCATTTCAGCTACTCGATGCTTGAACCTGCATGATACTCAACCTCAAGTTGTCCTGATGAAGACCATCTAACCATATGTAGAAGTGTAGAGATTGACCATTCCTGATGTAGCTAACAATATAGTCAGTGCTTAGTGATCAGTGCCAAGAGTGAACTTCCGACCATAGAGATGCATGTGTCAATGTTCATTAGCATAGAAGCAGGCTAATGCTCCCTGATCTCTAGTAGAGTATTTGTGTTGTTTTCGATAATGGGTGTGATACATAAGCAATGGCTCATTTGCTTCCTTCAATGTACTGTGAGAGCACAGCTCCAGTCGCATTTCCTGATACATCTGTTGTAACATACGTTTCTGCGTGCATGCAAGGATTGGCAGAGATGCCGCCTTCACCTTTAATGAATTAAACATCGTTTGCTGTGCGATTGTCCATTCCCATTGTGCAGCTTTCTGCAGTAGCTTCCGAAGAGGTACTGTGATCTTTGTGTTCTTAGAAATGAATTTGTGATAAAAGTTGTTAGTACCGTGGAATGATGCCAATTCCTTCACATTAGATGGGTCCAAAGCACATGAATGGCTTTGATATTTTCATGTATAGGATTTATTCCAGCTGCTGTCACCCCTAACCCTAGAACAGGCGTTCCCAAACTGTGGGTCACGACCCCCAGTGAGGACATGGGATAAGATTTTGGACTTGCGAGCTCCAAGGCAGTATGCCGGCTGTGGAACTCAGGTTGAGCTTTGACAGCTGCGAGGCCCCTTTAGTGTTTGTTTTTCCCTCTTGTTGGCAGCCATGGCTTTATCACCTGCTCTCTGAGGCATGGATTGCTGCTAGAATCACAGCCTACAAAAAGGTTGCTCTTCACTTTTTTCAGAGCAAACCCAGCAGTATTAAACCCCGCTGCGATCAAATATATCACCCTCCCCCAACCCCAGTGAACAATTCTGAATGTCCCCCATGTCCCTGGTCAACCAATTCCCACCCTCCCACCTCAACAACTCACTAACCCCCTTCCAACTCAATAACTCGCTAACCACCCCCTTCACCCACAACCCCTGCCATGCTCAACAGTCTGCAATCCCCCCACCTAATTTTCACCCTGAGGTCACATAAAGCATGAGGCTTTAAAATGGGATCACATCGGGAAAAAATTCAGGAAGCATGGCCCTAGAATGTCAATTTTGGGTGCTCGAATGTGCGTTTGTCCTTGCTGAGCATCAAATTGTATTGTAGAAGTTGAGTGAATAATGTCGTTGAGTAGGTTGAGTGTTTCTTCAGCATCTGACAAGATTGAGGATGCTATCTTCTGGTATGAACGAGGTGCTGAACTTAATCCATAGGGCATTCTGCGGTGCTGAAACTCACCTCCGTGAGTAACAAAAGCTGTACGATATTGCCTTTGCACCACTCGTGGTATCTGAAGATAGCTCCGTCACAGGTCAATCTCCATGAAGATTGTGGAGTCATGAAATGATGCCAGTAGTTCTTGGATTAAAGGAACAAAGGACTTAGGAGCAGGTGTAGGCCATTCAGCCTGTTGAGTCTGTTTTGCCATTCGATTAGATCATAGCTGGTCATGATTGTGGTCTCAACTCTGCTTTCCTGTCTGCCAACACTTTCCATAACGCTTGGCTCCCTTGTCTGTCAAAAATCTATCTGGCTCAGCTTTGGATACATTCAATGACCCAGTTTCCGCTGCTTTCTGGGGAAGACAGTTAAAGAGACAAGCGATCCTCTGAGAGAAAAAAAAACTCCTCATCTTTGTCTTAAAGGGGAGACCTCTTATTCTTAAACTAATGTCCCCTAGTTCTCTTCCCCCGCAACCCCCCACCCCCCCCCCCCCCCCCCAAACAAAAGGAAACTTCCTTCTCGATGCCCCTTCAGGATCTTATATGTTTCAACAAGATCACCGCTCATTCTTCTAAACTGCAATGGGTGTTGGTCCAATCTGTTCAATCTTTCATCATAAGAAAAGCCTTTCATCCCAGGAATGAGTCCAATGACCCTTCTCTGAACTGCTTTTAATGCAATTATATTCCTTTGCAAATAAGGTGATCATAACAGTACAAAATACTGCAGATGTGGTCACACTGACACCCTGTAAAATTGTAGTAATACTTCCCTATTCCATTCCCCTTGCAATAAATGTCAAGATTCCATTTACCTTCCTAATTACTTTTACCTGCATACTAAATTTTTGTGATTCATGTTCCAGATCCCTCTGCACCACAAAGTTCTGCAATCTCTCTCCTTTTATATAGTATGCTACTTTTCTATTCTTCCTCCCAAAGTGAACATTTTCCCACATTATATTCTATCTGCCAAATTGTTGCCTGGTCACTTAGCCTATCTATATCCCTTTATAGATCTTCACCTCCCCTTAACAATTCACTTTCCTACTTATCTATCTTGTATGATCAGCAAATTTAGCTACCATACATTTGGTCTCTTCATCCAAGTCTTTGATATAGATTGTAAATAGTTGAGAGCCCAGCACTGATCCTTGTGTCGCTCCACTAATTACAGCTTGCCACCCTGAAAGTGACCCATTTATCCCTACTCCCTGCTTCCTGTTAGATAACTAATTCTTCATCCATGCTAATATGTTACGCCCTACACCATGGGCCCTTATTTTGTGTAGTAAAATTTGATGTGGCAGCTTATCAAATGCCTTTTGGAAAACCAAGTATACCGCATCTAACAGTTGCTCTTTATCCACCTTATTTGTTACTTCCTCAAAGAACTCTAATAAATTAGTTAAGCACAATTTCCCTTTCATAGAACCATGTTGACTCTACCTGATTGCAATATGATTTTCTAAGTATCCTGCTATAACTTCCTCCACAGAGCTGCCATACTACCTTTCCCTTGCTTCCTCTTGTTCCAAGATGTCAAATACTCTTCAATATTCAGGCATCAGCCTTGGTCACCCTGCAGTCATGTCTCTAATGGCTATTGGGTCATATATAATTATTTATATCTGTGCTAGCAATCAATCTATTTTGTTATGATTGCTTAGATACAGAGCCTCTAACTCTGTCCTTTTACCATTTTTTGCAATCTCTGGCCTTAGCTGCTGGTGAAGTCTTAAGTTTGTACTCTCTGTCCCTTCCTGCCACACTTTGGTTATCATTACCCAATTGCTACCCTGCTCTATTACCTAGTCATTTCCCTGTAATTTACCGCATCTCCCTTCACATGATCCCTTCTCCCCCACTACTTTGTTTAAAGGCATCTCTACTGCCCTAGTTGTACAATTCACCAGAACATTTGTCCTAGCACAATTCAGGTGAAGACCATCCCAACAGTACAGCACCCACTTTCCCCATGAATCAAAACCCATTTCTCCTAAACCAATCTTTGAACCACACATTCATCTTTCTAATCTTATTTACCCTATGCTAATTTGCTTCTGGCTGTGGTATTAATCCAGAGATTATTACCTTTTGAGGTTCTACTTTCTAATTTATCCACCAGCTGTTCTTCATAATCCAAAAGCATACCGTGTTCCTAGTCCTATCTATGTTGTTGGTATCCATGTGGACCAGGACAGTTGGACAGTTGGATCCTCCCTCCTCCCTACAAGTTCCTCTCTAGCCCTGGGCAGGTGTCCTGAACCCTAGCACCAAACAGGCAACACAGCCTCTGGACTCTCACTTTTGGTGACCGAGAACTGTGTTGATCCCCCTGAGTGTGCTATCTGCTGCCACCGCAACATTCCAATTTACTTACTGCTTAATCCCCTTCCCTGCCTCATTCATAGTCACACCCTCCTGTCCCTGATCACTTACCAAGTCAGAAGACCCTGTCTTACGGGGTACAACTGCCTTCTGGAATAACGTGTCCAAGTAACATCCCCCTTCCTCATTCATTGCCGTGTCTGTAGCTCAGCATCCAGCTCAGTGACTCCGGGCCAAAGCTCCTCAAGCTGTAGAAACTTACTGCAGATGTGGTTGCTTTGGATCAAACTGGTGTTCACCAGCTTCCACAAATTGCAGCCGCAACACATCAACTGCCCTGCCATTTTTATTATGTTTGCTGTTAATTATGTTAATATTATTTACATTTATTTTTATAAATCCTACTACTACTACTAAGCTTTATTACTGTTAGTCAACCTTACTACTACTATTAAAACCTTACAATTACTAATTACTAATAAGTTACCCAAGTTTTAGAACAGGACTGAGAAAAATACTCACTAACCAATCACTTACCTATCTGGAATGATTATTTGGTTGACTGTCGTAAGTTCATGATTTTAGCATTGTGCTAGATATCTATGGGGATGAGTTGATTTGCTAAATGATACCATTTTGCTTCAAACCATTCAGCTTCTGTGACACTTTGACATGGATTGCAAATGGCAATTATGTCAAATTTTGCTAAACTGGTGGAATTGATGTGTCAACACTAGAAGCATGACAATACCCCTTAATCTCCCCAACTGCAGTAAATAATGAAGGATAGATACTATTGTACATAGTTAGTCTCATTGGGCATGTTAATATGTGTTCTGGTGTAAACTTTGAAGAGGTTTACCTCTGAAAGGCTTCTGCCTTTAGCTATATAGAACTTGTCTAGAATGATGTATTTGTAGTGCACCGGGACTGTGAATGTTCCCAAAACCAGAATAATTGAGTTGTTGTAAGCTTGAAGAGTTTGTTGCTCAATATAGATGCTTTTGTGCCAACATCAATCAGGAGTGTTAATGAAATGCCCATGATCTCAACTGAGCATTCCTTAAAATGACCTGGTACTTTGCTCTCTTCATGCTATACATATGATTCTCCTGAGAGTGAAAGACTTTTCCTCCACCTGTTGAACTGATGAATTTGTCATCTTTGACTTGCACATCTTTTTCCTTGAAGCTTTACATGGCATTGTGAATCAATGGGTACCTCCACAATTTGGGCGCATATTTGAGGGTATCAGACCATGATGGAGCAAGTAATGATTGCTGAGGTCTCTTTGTTCGTAACCCTTGCACTTGGGCTGGTTGGGCAAGTTGTATCTGTGACCCTGAGTTCTGTGTAACTTCTTCGAACCCAAGATGGCAGATTCAATTTGGACGGCCAAGGTCCTGGCTCTTTCAAATGTTAAGTCATCATTTTCTGTGTAGGCATTCTTTGATCTGGGAAGAGCAATAGATTGCTTGGGGATTTAAAATTGGTTTAAGAGGTTCGCTTTGTAATGTTTGCAGTCAAAATTAAGCCAAATCTGTGGGCCATTATCTGTGTGGCCTTGCACTGCTTCTGTTCAACCCAAATGTCCTGAAGATTTTGCATAAGTCATTATTTTTGTGGCTAAGCAATTGTTTGAGATATAAAATCCCCATTGGTTTGATAATTTCTATGCTTACGCTGAACAGAGTTTATAATGATTGCTCAACCTACAGCATGAGGTCCTGCTATCTGCTAAAGAACTGTTCATGGCAGTAAAAGTGAACTGAAATGGTGCTGCAAAATGTTACTACTTTTGGGTGGCCTCTTGTTCAGTTTTGAATCAAATAGTCTGGTTCTGGGGTTGGCTACTTAGACATATTGAGCTTAAAATGCAACTGCGAAGGCATGACTTTCAACTACTGCATTGCAATGTGTACAACCAGCTTTGGGCCCATCTATTCTTCTTTCATGTGCAAGTGGATTCATTTCAGAACTTGGATAGTGCTAAACAGTTCCACTCATATATGAATATGAGTTGTGAAATAGGATGTGGGCAGGAACACAAAATGGGTGGTATTGTGTTGGATGTCTATTATACACTTTGCCTGATATTCAGTTCCATTGACTTAAGTAGAACAGATACTAGTGTATGATGTTGCACAATGCAATTTCACACGTGTTATATATTTCACAATAACAACAATTTATATTTATACAGCACATTAATAAAATGTCCCAAGGAGCTTAACAGGGGCATTATAAAGCAAAATTTGATACCAAGCCATGTAAGCCAATATTAGGGCAGATAGTCAAAATCTTGGTCAGAAGTAGGTTTTAAGGAGAGTGTCAAAAACAGAACTTGTGCTCTCTTACTGCCTGTAATCAGCATGTTTTGTATGGAAAGCAGTGTGTCTTACCTTAACCTTCGGGTATGTAATCATTCAGCAGCAAGCATTTGTGAATTTAAAATAAAGATTTATTCTCACACACTTACCCCAAATTAATGCAATGGCACAGACTCTCATGCTCTCATGGGCAGTCACACTTGCACGCAGTCACGGACATGTACAGTCACACTCACACACTTTCACACTCATGCACGCGCACTCTCACATGCACGCTTACATGCGCACACACACTCGCACAGCACGCACACTCTTGCACAGTCACATACACATGTTCGTGTGCGTGCACGCACACACTCAGTCTTGCACGCACGCACTTGCTCACACTCCCACCCATTGGATAAAAATAAAAATAGCACACTTTTACAGATTAGAGTTAACTCAGCCTCTGATTAACCATTTCCGGTCTCCCACATGGCAGACCTGTGTTTTCTTGATTGGATTCGATGATTTAAAGTTGAAGTGAGGGTTTTGTAAAGATTCACAGCAGGTTGCAAGATTTCTTGTAGTTGAAAACCTAGGAGATTGGTTCTCAGGTGAACTTTGAAACTGGAATGGGTTAAGTTCTTGGCTGCTTGATGGCTTGCAGACCGTTTGAGTCTTGCATTTAGACTGGCTGATGAGTGGTTCTCGTTTTGCTGGTTTTGGGGTACTAAGGATGCAGTCTCTGAAACCGGCTTCAATCACATGACCACTGGATTAACACTCCTGAGGTTGGATGGGGGAAGGCCATTGTGATAAAATGGGGAGTTGATGTTGGCCACTGAGATTCAATCTTTCCTTTTGCCAAGTATGAAACATGGACACTGTGGAGTAGAGAGTTAATGGTTATGTCAATTAAGCAATGATGTTAATGATGATGTAAACATGACATCAGGGTCAGACGACAGAGATGTCAAGTGAGCAAGACGCAGAACAGGCTGTGTCCAGATAACAGTGACCATCACGTCTTTGCTGAAAATAGTTCTAAATGTAGTTTCAAGAAAAACTAAATATTGACTATCTCCAAGTCATTCATGGAGTAAAAGAAACCTCATCGAGTCAGAAGACCATACAAGCAAAAGGCAACAAGCCAAACCATGGTGGCAACACAGACCAGAGACGGACAGTCTGGAAACTCCATTGCCTTTAGGTGTTGGCCTATCCTTAAGCAATGAGATGTGTAAATTTCATAAATAGCTGTGAGGCACCCTCACCTATGTCCATATTTACTTAGGTATTCTCCAGAGTCTTGCTACTGTCTGTAGTCCAAATGCTAAAAGTTATATGATTTGGCACACCCACCTTAACAGCTAGTTTGTTTCCAACTTTTAAATACATAAAAGGACAGTTCCAGAAGCTGCCATACAAGCATAGTCCATGTTTAAAGTTATGAATATGACGTGCCTTTACTGGGCATGACAGAGAATCTTAAAGAAAAGTAGAGACACAGAAGGGTTTAGGGAGATAATTCCAGAGTTTAGGATGTAGATAGCTGAAGCCATGGCTACCAGTGGTAGAGCAAATTAAAATCAGAAATGCTAAAGAGACCAGAATTAGGTGAGTACATATATTAGAGAGGACTTTGGGGTTGGAGGAGATAATATAGATGGGGTTGGACAAGGCCATACAGGGACTTGAAAACAAAATGAGAATTTTAAAATCAAGATGTCATTTGAGCCAGTGTAAGTCGGCGAGCACAGGGTTCATGGGTAAATGGCACTCGGTGCAAGTAAGGACACATGCAGCCAGACTCTTGGATGGCCTCAAATTGCATATGTCAGCATATCCTGGAAAGTAAGAACATCAGAAATTTTAGATAAAGACCATTTTGCCAACAAGATCACTCTTTTCAATTGATTTCAGCTCTTACAATTTATCTTCTCCCCATTACCTTCAAATACATCTCTCCAGAACCATTTCTAGCTGTTTCTTGGACACATTTAATGCTATCTGTGGAACTGATAAATTCCTTCACAAATCCATCACCCTTTGGATGAACAAACCCACTACTAAAACAAAAATGGCAAAAGCTGGACAATGTAGGATCTTGTTTATCTAATAATAGAAAAACAATGGGATTGTGCCTTGATCCATCAAAGTATATGTTTATTTCGGCTTTGATTCTGCATGCTCAGGGCTTAAAACAAACATGGCTAATATTCTTGGCTTCAGTGGTTGCTTGACTTGGTACAAGGTGTGTTTTTAGGTATGGTATAAACCATATTTTAGTTGAAAAACCATTGAAACAAATGTTATAATTTAGCTGAAAGCTTAAAATTATTTGGAATTACATTATACTTTTTTATCCCTTTTGTACCTGCAGACATGATTTTTATTCTTAAGAGTGAGCAATAAGAATGATCAGGTATTTAAAGTGAGAAGATTCTGAATTGTTACCTATGAATTTTCTGTTTATATAAAAAAACAGAAAATCTAAAATTAAGGTTTTTGTCATGTCTTCAGGTGATACCTTTACACGTACAGTTGTAGCTCTTTTTGACATGAAGCTTTAGAGCTATCTTCATAGTGCAGTCAGGGGTCCAGAAAGGTCAACAAATACTTTTTTTTGCTGTTTCTTCCTGAAATCTGGTAATCTGCCAAATTTGGCCTGAAACATTGCTGACACGGTTAGCTAGTTGTGAGGTTCCTTAAGATATTTTTAAAACAAAATGACTTGATAACCAGCCATTGAATTTATCTTACCAGTGTTTTGCTTCAACAATGCCTCCTAGTTCCATGACCTCTAACACTGAAAAAGACAAAATAAGCGATATTATGTGACCACCGTCAGCTCCCAGTTGCAAACCCTGACTGTTGTTCCTTCATCCTCACTGAGTTGAAATCAGGAATTCTCTAACATCATCATTGCAGCATCATTAATCCAAGTACCGTTGTGGTTCAAGGAGAGGAGCCGCCACCACCACAAGCATTATGATCTTTGGCTGGATAGGGAAGGGCAATAAATGTGACCTTGCCTGCATCTCCTACTTTTGAAAACAATTTTTCTCTTAAGTACTGAATTTAAAGAAGGACACGTGAAACTGAAATTGCCTGTTATGGTATAAAGCTGAAAAAAATCTGGTGTTTAAATTTCAGTCTGTGAAAATGTGATAAGACTACAGTTTTCTCATGAAACGATACATCTGTAGTTATAACTTTTTACGCTTGCAATTGTCATGCTGATACATAGACAATGACATTCCAAATGATCCTAATGATGTATTGTCACAAGCCACATAACTGATGAGTTCTCAAGATACATAGGTTGCTTCACTTCACGATGCTTAGTTTGTAGAAGGTTGTGTTGTCCCAAATGACTTTAGGGACAAACATGCTTATCTGTAAATCTATCCTCGATAATTCTATCTCGAGTTTATTTCCACTCTTTTTTTTAAACTTCCAGAAATGTTCAGTAGTATTTTGGTTGAGACGACTTTATTGATGAATCTGCTGTTTTGGAAGTGTTTGTGGAAGCTTGCTGTGAGCAAATTCACTGCCACACTCCTACTTTATTACATTGTGTTATGATCTCAGAGACGGACAGCATCAAAAAAATTAAAACTGAAAAAGACTAATAACTGAAAGGATGACATGACATTAAGACTTCTACTGTTTTTTTAAAACTAAAAGCACTATTGACTAAACACTTACTTTATGGCAACTTATACTTTTAAACCCCAAAACAGAACATTTCCCTTTCTCCTATAACACAACTGAAAGTGCATGTCATAGATATACTGTATCTGCTTCTTTAAAAAGATATTCAATTCACCCAGAACCAGTCCAAGGTGATTCTTAGCTCCCAGGGTTTTATTTCTGTTTCCCTTTGTCAGCCTCGGAGCTTTCAATCTCAGAACTGTCTTATGCAGTGAGGTTTTCTTCCTAGAGGTCCTTCCTTTAGTGCAAGCTAGGCGAATTCTCCAGCCTCACTTTAACTACCTATGAATTCAGTTGTTTCAATGTGAGCATGAGCTCCCACTCGCTTTCCTGCATAATAAACCACAGTAACATGCTATTCTGTAGCTGCTCACCCTCTTGCAGATCCTGGCAGAATAACCTGTGTCTGAGTTTCATGGCTACCTTAGACTCTTCCCCTCTCAAACCCAATCTCAGTGGTAACATGAAGGACATGAGCCTTGCATCCAAATTGAAAAGCTGATTAGCTATCCTTGAGACCCCAGCTATCTCTTATCTTGGAAGTAAGTTGACAACCCAATATTCACAACACTTTTCAGGGACGTTGAAGATTCACATTTTATCCACTGTTGTCACACAGGCTGCTGCCATTATCAACAGAAAATGTAAACACCTTACACCTTCTTCCCAGTAAAACGACCTGGGCCCCCTTTAATCTCTAACAATCAAAGCACTCAGGCTTGCTGTCAAGCCGGAATTCAGAGATAAAAACAAAAAACTGCGGATGCTGGAAATCTAAAACAAAAAAACAGAAATACCTGGAAAAATTCAGCAGGTCTGGCAGCATCGGCGGAGAAGAACAAAGTTGACCTTTCGAGTTCTCATGACCCTACAACAGAACTAAGTAAAAATAGGAGAGGGGTGAAATATAAGCTGGTTTAAGGTGAGGGAGTGGGGGGGGAAAAGTATGGTTGTAAGGACAAGCAAGCAGTGATAGGAGCAGATAATCAAAAGATGTCACAGACAAAAGAACAAAGAGGTGTTGAAGGTGGTGATATTATCTAAAAGAATGTGCTAATTAAGAATGGATGGCAGGACACACAAGGTACAGATAGCCCTAGTGGGTGTGGGGTGAAATAAGACTAAAAGGGCATAAAAGGTATAGATTTAAAAATAATAGAAGTAGGTGGGAAAAGAAAAATCTATACAAATTATTGGAGAAAACAAAAGAGAGGGGGAAGAAACGGAAAGGGGGTGGGGATGGAGGAGGGAGTTCAAGATCTAAAGTTGTTGAACTCAATATTCAGTCCGGAAGGCTGTAAAGTGCCTAGTCGGAAGATGAGGTGCTGTTCCTCCAGTTTGCATTGAGCTTCACTGGAACAATGCAGCAAGCCAAGGATAGACAGCAAGAGAGCAGGGTGGAGTGTTAAAATGGCAAGCGACAGGGAGGTCTGGGTCATTCTTGCGGACAGACCGAAGTCTGTCGTGTGTTGGACTTAACACAGAACATTCTGGATTGGCATTTCTAGTCATTGCTTAATTCACAAGTTTGATTCATGTCCATTTACATCCATCTCCTCTTCTCATTATCCTTCTAAACACACCACTGTTGAGTCACATCAATTATATGCTTCATTTTTATATGCAACACAATCAATGCTTCACTTATTTGCTTGTACTTGGCAAGTTTGTCCTTAGATTCAACACCCAGTCTGCGTTTGGTCTCTCCAATGTAGAGGAAACCGCATTGGGAGCAACGAATGCAGTAGACTAAGTTGGCGGAAATGTAAGTGAAATGCTGCTTCACTTGAAAGGAGTGTTTGGGCCCTTGGACAGTGAGGAGAGAGGAAGTGAAGGGGCAGGTGTTGCATATCTTGCATATGCATGGGGAGGTGCAGTAGGTGGGGGTTGAGGAGTAGGGGGTGATGGAGGAGTGGACCAGGGTGTCACGGAGGGAATGCCGCCGGGGGGGTGAAGGGAAGATGTGTTTGGTAGTGGCATCATGCTGGAGTTGGCAGAAATAGCGAAGGATGATCCTTTGAATGCGGAGGCTGGTGGGATGATAAGTGAGGACAAGGGGGACCCTATCATGTTTCTGGGAGGGAGGAGAAGACGTGAGGGCAGATGCGCGGGAGATGGGCCAGACACGGTTGAGGGCCCTGTCAACGACCGTGGGTAGAAAACCTCGGTTAAGGAAGAAGGAGGACATGTCAGAGGAACTGTTTTTGAAGGTAGCATCATCGGAACAGATGCGACGGAAGTGTCAGAGATGGACCATGTGAAAATGATGGATGGGGTGGATGGGGTGGAGATTGGAAGCAAAATTAATAAATTTTTCCAGGTCCCGACGAGAGCATGAAGCAGCACCGAAGTAATCATCAATGTACCAGAGAAAGAGTTGTGGGAGGGAGCCGGAGTAGGACTGGAACAAGGAAAGTTCCACATACCCCATAAAGAGACAGGCATAGCTGGGGCCCATGTGGGTACCCATAGCCACACCTTTTATTTGGAGGAAGTGAGAGGAGTTAAAGGAGAAATTGTTCAGTGTGAGAACAAGTTCAGCCAGACGGAGGAGAGTAGTGGTGGATGGGGATTGTTCGGGCCTCTGTTCGAGGAAGAAGCAGAGAGCCCTCAGACCATCCCGGTGGGGGATGGAGGTGTAGAGGGATTGGACGTCCATGGTGAAGAGGAGGCGGTTGGGGCCAGGGAACTGGAAATTGTTGATGTGACGTAAGGTGTCAGAGGAATCATGGATGTAGGTGGGAAGGGACTGGACAAAGGGAGAGAGAATAGAGTCAAGATAATGAGAAATGAGTTCCGTGGGGCAGGAACAGGCTGACACAATAGGTCTGCCGGGACAGTCCTGTTTGTGGATTTTGGGTAGGAGGTAGAAGCGGGCCATCCGAGGTTGGGTGACTATCAGGTTGGAAGTATGTTCAATTTTGTCTGTCACAAATATCTGCAATATACCGTCCATCTGCAGAACGATGTAAATGGCACTTTCAGCCGGCTGCTAAGAAGCTTTCATGACTGATCGAGATTATCTCGAACAGATGCCGGATTCTTAAAGCGAATCTGAAATTTAGGATAAAATGTGAAATAGTCCCATCAGAGAAGGACATTTGTAAAAATTATTTAGTCAGACCGTGTTCACTATTAACTGGAACTGTGGGAGGAAGATCTCCAGAGGAGATGAGGTCAGTGACAGTTCTGGAAACAATGGCTTGATGTTCACTGGTGGGGTCATGGTCCAGGGAGAGGTAGGAGGAAGTGTCTGCGAGTTGACGCTCAGCTTCCGCGAGGTAGAGTTTAGTGCACCAGACAACAACAGCACCACCCTTGTCAGCAGGTTTGATGACAGTGTTAGGGTTGGACCTGAGAGAACGGAGTGCAGTAAGTTCAGAGAGAAGCAGGTTAGAATGGGTGAGAGGAGCAGAGAAATTGAGACGACTAATGTCACGCCGACAGTTCTCAATGAAAAGATCAAGATAAGGTAAGAATCCAGAGGGAGGGGTCCAGGTGGAGGGAGAATATTGGAGGTGGGTAAAAAGAACTGGGAGAGGACACCTGCCCAAAGAAGTGAGCACGGAGACGACGGCGGCGGAAGAAGAGTTCAGCATCATGCGAGCCTGAAATTCATTGAGGTGAGGGCGTAAGGGTATGAAACTAAGTCCTTTGCTGAGCACTGAATGTTCAGCGTCGGAGAGGGGATAATATCACCACCTTCAACACCTCTTTGTTCTTTTGTCTGTGACATCTTTTGATTATCTGCTCCTATCACTGCTTGCTTGTCCCTACAACCACACTTTTCCCCCCACTCCCCCACCTTAAACCAACTTATATTTCACCCCTTTCCTATTTTTACTTAGTTCTGTTGAAGGGTCATGAGGACTTGAAACATCAACTTTGTTCTTCTCCGCCAATGCTGCCAGACCTGCTGTGTTTTTCCAGGTATTTCTGTTTTTTTGTTGAGCAGAATTCAGAACTGGACATACAACCCCCTTCATTTTACCTTAAATTAAACTCACTGTTCCAAAACGTCTCAAATCTTATAAACCTCATAATTGTAACAATTGACTATTCTGCACTTAGGTGGATGGGGATCTAACAATACCTGTTAAGGGAATGAGAAAGCATTTTTAGAATATGTTGGGTCAGAGTGATGGTGCTGCTGACACTGATGGACTGGACAGAACTTGAATAGATGAAGACAAGTGATGGGAGAAAAGAACAGAAAGAAAAGAGTGTACATTTGCTTTATTCATCTTCAACCACAGGATGTGATAATGTATCTTTACCTGGAACTCTTTCCCTCTTCCCAGATTAGGGAAAACTCTGGAAACAGAACAAAATGGCAAGGAAAAAGGGCCAGGTTCGATGGGTAATGGACCAAATCCTGTTACTGTAGGAAATGCCATTTCTAAAAATAAATAGGCTACTGTTGTTCTACGATCTCTAACAAGCTATTGAAATATTGTAACCCCTTTGTTTCCAGCAAATTGTCCTGTGTGCTGTCCCACCACAAATATTGACTTTTAGGCTGTTCCCACTTGCCCTCCAAAGAACTAATGAAATCAGTGCCCCCACAAGACTTCTGTAACTCACCTTTGCCAAATTATCAGTTCTGTTTAGCTAGGCAAAAGCATCAGCATATCACCCTTGCTCCCCTAGGTACTTACACATAAATACCACTCTAATATTTGGCAGGGCCTCTCTTCCTGTGCATTTAGCCCTTTCTTTGGATGATATAAGTTAATAACATCAGGATGTGCAATGAGAATGACCTCATTAAATTGGATTTCTCCCATTGAATTGAGAATGACTGTCCCAGCAATGTTATTCCATGCTTGAGTTAAGTGTCATGGGTTTGTCAAGAGCAACTAACTATTAAATCACAAAGAGTTTAATGATTTCTAATGAACACACTTTTCTTCACAGTATATTTTCAATTTAAACATAAAGCAGTTGCATACATATGTAGTGAAATGTTCCTATGAGTGTCACAAATATTAATGTAGCATCTTCCAAAATCTTCACATTATTTTGTAATGCTGTGAAATCAGGTCCAGTATTGCTTTAATTTCCAGTGAATAAAGTTTGAATTCCATGCCTAGAATTGTCATTTTTTCATTGCAAAAATCAGGGTATTAGGTGTGGCCTACCACTCTGGCATATATTGGGATTTACATCAAGAATCCAAAGTACATTGGTCTGAATTGGTGAAGTCAGGGCATTTGCTGCTGACCACAAAGTAAGTCTTGCTGAGATCTAACGATCACTTGGACAAGAATTTCACTACTATCATCATGCAGTGATACTGCAACTGACTGCCAAGTTGTTTACTGGGCATTTCCAGCATGGAGCAAGAGAGTTGTGCTTAGGCCTTCTTAGGCCAATCATATTAAAGAGTTTTCAAAGACACAAAGAGGAAAACAGCAAAAAGCAGTAAAATAAAATCAATTCTAATTTTTTACATAAAACAAAATAAATATTAGGAAATATGAGGTGAATTTAGAGCTAAAATAAAATCAAAATACTGCAACTGCTGGAAGTCTGAAATAAAAAACAATATGCTGGAAATACTCTGCAGAAGAAGTGCCATATTTGACTCACAATGTTAACTCTCTTTCTCACCCTGATATCAGACATTAGTATTAGAAGCTGAAATATTCTGCAAAAACTTATTTAAAAACTTATTTACAGCACTCCATGATTTCAAAGTTTAAAATTATTTTTCCAGTGCCAGTTCTGTTGTTGTACAAATGCTGTTAATTATATTAAAAGCCCAGGTACTCCCTACAGAAGAAGGTGCAACTTTTTAAGGGGTTTCAAACAGAGTGAAAAAGTTGAAACTCTCTCTGATTTCATGACTACTGGCTCTGGGATCAGGGGGTGTGTGGACTGGGCAGCCTCTGTTGAAACCCTGAGTGTCACATTGCAACTTAAGGATCGCTGGATGTTCTAAAATTGTTGAGTTTCCAAGAAGCAATGATGGCAACTGCTGACCGCTCTCAACCTGAAACGTTTGTAACCATCTTCAGCCAAAATTGTCAACCATCTTGGCCCACTCTCAGCATCACAGATGCCAGTCTTCAGACAATTCGATTTACTCGGTATGATATCGAAAAATGGCTGAAGGCACTTAATACTGCAAAGGCTTTGGGCCCTGACAACATTCCAGGAATAGTACTGAAGACTTGTGCTCCAGAACTTGCCATGCCAGGAACTCCTCAGGATAGTGTCCTAGGCCCAACCATCTTCACCTGCTTCACCAATGACCTTCCTTCCATCATAAAGTCAGAAGTGGGAATTTTCACTGATGATTGCACAATGTTCAGCATCATTCGTGACTCCTCAGATGCTGAAGTAGTCTGTGCCCATTTGCCACAAGACCTAGACAACATTCGGGCTTAGGCTGATAATTGGCAAGTAACATTCATGCCACACAAGTGCTAGACAATGACTGCTCCCAAGAGGACAGAATCTAGCCACCTCCCCTCAACATGCAATGGTATTAGCATTGCTGAATTCCCCACAATCAACATCCAGGGGATTACCATTGACCAGAAACTGAACTGGACCGGCCATATAAATATTGTAGCTACAAAAGCAGGTCAGAGGCTAGGAATCCTGCGGCAAGTATCTCGTCTCCTGATTCTCCAAAGCTTGCCCTTCATCTACAAGGCACAAGTCAGGAGTGCGATGGAAAACTCTCCACTTGCCTGGATGTGTGCAGCTTCAACAACACTTTAAGGAGCTTGACACCATCTAAGACAAAGCAGCTTAATTGGCACACAATCCATCACTTTAAACATTCACTCCCTCAACCACGGATGCACAGTGGCAGCAGTGAGTACCGTCTACAAGATGCACTGCAGCAACTCACCAAAGCTCCTTTGACAGCATCTTCCAAGCCCGTGACCTCGACAATCTCGAAGGACAAGGGCAGAAGATGCGTGGAACACCACCACTTGCAAGTTCCCCTCCAAGCCACATACCATCTTGACTTGGAACTATATCGCCGTTTGTTCACTGTTGCTGGGTCAAATTCCTGAAACACTTCCTAAGGGCACTGTGGGTGTACCTACACCACGTGGACTGCAGTGGTTCAAGGAGGTGGCTCACCACCACCTCCACCACTCTGAGGGCAATTCGGAATGTGCAATAAATGTTGGTTTAGCCAGCAGTGCCAGTGCCCACATCCCATGAAAGAATTTTTTAAAAAGCCCACCACCCCTGCAAAATCCAGTCCATTATTTGAAAATTCCCAGTTTTTCCCTCCATTTTTACCTTTCTAACATGAAATGTTAAGGTGTTTCATGCTACACAAAGTGTGGAATATGACAGTCTATTTTTTCTTCTTAATTTGATGTGCTTTGATTGAATAGATATTGATATGCCTGGGCAGAAAATTGGTCTGCTATTGTATTAAACTAAAGGCTGCAATAGGCCTGATGAGTGAAATAATCCGACCTCGTATCATGTTATACTGACAGTAACTTAAGAATGAACTGTTTTGGTGGTGATGTGTTAGGTATTCATTACTGATAATATATGAATTATTATAGTGTCTATTCTCAAATCTGATGCATAATTTGCACCTTCATGCAGGGCTATGTTTACTTTTTTTTCATTCAGAACTGCAGTATGACTTGTGTATCAGTCTGAGTAGAAGATTTCCTGTATTCTTGTTTGCCCATTCCCCAGTTGGACTGAGACAACATTTCCTCCTGCTGAATAATTGGAAGACTGAAACCATAGGGCAAAATTTTTTCTTGGAGAGCGGCATGCGCCCGAGCCGCTCAAGCGTGAAATAGCATGTGATGGCGTTGGGTGAGCGTCCCGACGCCATTGCGGACTTGCACGATATTTCGGATGGCGGGCGCGTGCGAGAATCATTATTAAGAGGCCTATTACGGCCATCAACGAATTAATCAAAGGTGATTTTTTTTGTTGCTGGTCCAGCATTGTGGTTGGCAGGGGGCAAATTGGCCAGGCAGCCTTTGCAATTTGAGGAAACCTCATCCAAGGGCGGGATGAGGTTTCCGATATTCATTTAAAAAGAAGATTAAAAATGTTTGGTCAGAATTTACATCTGCCATGTGTTCACGTGACTGATCCTGATGCGTGGACACTTTCTTCGGCATTTGAAAATCTTTTTTTATGGCTTTTGAATTCTTCAGCTCTCTGCCTTCATGGAGCTTTCTGTGAGTGCTCCCCTGCGCTGACTTCAGTACTTGCCCTCCTTCTGCCCCCACCCCAGCAGCACTGAGCATTTCAGCACACCTTTCAGGGTGGCTGACCATTAATTGGCTAGGCAGCATAAAATCATTGTCAGGAGCTGATTGCGGGTGGCGGCTTGTTTCCCGGCCATGTCTGGGCCCACCGACCGTGCCCGTACGCCAAACTCAAAATCCTGCCAATAAAAACAAAAAAACTGCGGATGCTGGAAATCCAAAACAAAAACAGAATTACCTGGAAAAACTCAGCAGGTCTGGCAGCATCGGCGGAGAAGAAAAGCGTTGACATTTCGAGTCCTCATGACCCTTCGACCAAACAGTTTGGTCAACTCTTTTCTTCTCCACCGATGCTGCCAGACCTGCTGAGTTTTTCCAGGTAATTCTGTTTTTGTTTCAAAATCCTGCCCATAGTTTTGATCTCCTCTTAAACTTCAGTTCCCAGTTACTGAATCCATCCACATCAATGCTGATTTACTCAAACTACAACTTATCATTTGCAATCTTTAATGTCCTGTTTGCCCTAGGGTCTGATTGAGTGTCCACTTTTAAACCTTTTCCAGTATCAAGATTGCTTAATGTCACCTCTACAACATTGAATAACTCTTCCCCTATATGTTGCCCCAACTGCCACTGAAACCCTTGTCTTTATCACCTCTCGACTTGATTTCTCCAACAACACCCTTCGAGGCTCCCCATCTTTCACCCTTCATAAACACCTAGGCCAGAATTTTGCGTTCCGAGGTTGGGCAAGCGACTGGCCCAAATGCACGTAAAATTGCATGAAAAGATGTTTGGCCTGCGTCCTGACATCATTGCGCACACGTGCAATATTGAGGTTGGTGGGCATGTGTGGGAAGCAGAGCAGCACATACCAACAATTATAGGGCCAATTAAGGCAGTGGCCCAGGGACAGACCTTTAAGAAGAGAGGCATGGGCTCAGTTGATGCAGGGCCAGCAAGAAGGCCAAGGCGGGAGGGCTTGCCAATGACATCACTACCCAGCATCTAGAGTGTTCAGGCAGCGTTCCAACTTTCTCCAGATATCCGAGGTCCAGTGCTGCAGGAGACTCCGCCTCTCCAGGGACAAGATGACATAAATATGTCACACGATAGCTCAGGAAATCGCCTCCAATGGTGTGGGCGGGCACCCCATGCTGTGGCTTTGAAGGTCACAGTGGCTCTCAACATCTACGCCTCTGGTTCCTTTCAGTGCTCAGTGGGGGATCTGTGCAGTGTTTCTCAATCAGCTGCACACAGTTGTGTCAAGCTCATGACTGATGCTATCTTTAGACATGTCCACTTCCAGACAGATGAGGCGGGCCAGGTGGAGAAAACATAAGGCTTTACTGCGATGGTGGGGTTCCCCTGCGTCCAGGGTATAATAGATTAATGTCGTGGCCATCAAAGCGCCAGCAGATGAACAGAAAGGGATTCCACTCAACGAATGTTCAGATCATCTGTGACCACAGGACACAGATTCTCCCAAGTTTGTGCCCATTACCTTGGGAGCTCACAGAATGCTTATGTCTTGTGGCACTCACGGGTATCAAGACTGTTCGTGGCTCCTGCACGAGTGGATGGATGGCTCCTGGGTGATAAGGGCTATCCCTTGGAGAGGTGGCTGATGACTCCACTCCGTCACCCAAGAATTGAGGCTAAGGAGAGATACAACAGGAGTCATACCTCCACAAGGCCATTGGTGGAGAGGACCATCGGGCTGCTGAAGATGCACTTCAGATGCTTGGACCAGTCGGGGAGAAGTGGAGTATCCTCCAGAGCGTGTCTCCCTCATAGTTGTCGCACAACCTGGTTCTGCAAGGTGGGACCCACTGGAGGCTGAGGAAAGTGAGGCAGCTCCACGGGCCAGGGAGGATGACTCAAGTGCTGGCTCGGAGGAAGTACCTGGAGAGGCGCAGGGTGAGGACTTCGAGGCAGAGGACAGCAACCGTTATGGATTTGATCCAGCGAACCTTCTGCTAGACATCCAAGGCATTGATGCCTCGTCAAGCCAATGGCACCGTCTCCTTTGCTAGTAATCAAGAAATGAGAACCCAACATACAATGCCAGCGCCACACAACACCATGCTTTTACAAGCCGGTGCTGCATCTGGCACCTATTCAAACCATCCAGCCAATGCAGCCCCTACAAGTAAAATAAATGTTTATGGTTCTTAACGTGGACAAACAAAGCGCCCATCCTTAACACGAGTAAAAAAAAAACACAGAAAATGTCACCCATGATATGCTTCTGCTGTGCTCAAGATGCCTTCAAATTACATCTGCAGGTGCTGCGTCTTACTGCGGTCCTCCCCCCCCCAACCCCTTGCTGACAGTGGTCTGTCAGACAGTCTTCTGTCCTGGTGGCCCTGATGACCTTGGTGGTCGTCCTCTGGCCACCGAAGCCTGAGCAGGCTCCACCTGAGAGGGTGCACCCAGCCCCATAGCTGGGCATTCCTCAGTTGTTGCAGCATCATATGCAGTGGCCACTGGCAGAAGGGTAGAGGAGCTGGTGCCCTCATCCAGAGCGCCCTGAGAGAAGTCCACAGAGACGTCAGGCAGCTTGTCTGCCAACGTGAGGCATGTTTGCACCTTCCTGCTCACCATTGATGGATGGGGACCTAGCAGGGAGACTAGGTGCCTCGTCCATCTCTCACACTGGTAGTGAGCTCCTGAGGTCACTGCCTGTGTAAGGGTTTGCAGGTCCGAGTGCAACCACAGGAACCCCTGAGTCTGCTCCTGAAGCCGCCTCTCCATGAGAGTTGTCACTCTCTCAATGGAGGTGGCTGTGCGCTCAATGTTAAGGGTCGATGCAGAGCTCATGCTCCGTGTGGACTCTTCCATGACGGAGACCATGGCACACAGACCCTCATGGATCTCCACCAGTTCTCCCCACTGGGCATCCAGCATCTGCTGCCCGATGGATGACTCCTGGGTGACGAGGGCTATCCCTTGAAGAGGTGGCTGTTGCTGTGTCCGAGGCAGATGGCAAGCATGGTGCTGGCCTCCAGCTGTGCTCCCACTGTCAGCTTCCTGGGATCTCTCTGCCTCTGCCAGCTCCTCCATTGAGTGTGATGTGCCCTCACCGCTGTGCCTTACCCGTGGAGCCAAATACCTAATGCCCACCGACTTGAGAGTATCTGCACTGAGCCTGGTTCACAGAGACGGTGTGACACACGATGATGCATCTGCAGGAGGAAGGCAAAAGATCAGAAGATTCAATCATGATAGTCACTATGCATGCTAGGTGGACTGAGGAGATGGTGGAAACCTGTCCATGGTGCCAACTGCATTGGAGCTTCAATGGGCTGTCTGGCTACAACAGTTCAGTTTCTAATGAGAGGAGCCTGTTATGTTTCCAATGCCCACTGCTCACGCATCTGTCACCAGTACTCTTACATTCATCCGAAACTTCAGCCTCACCACGACCGGAGGAGAGAGCTGGTCGAAGATATTCAAGCTCCAGTGCATCACTCTTGGTGAGGAAATACAGGTTTGGCACTTCTCTACCTGTTCTGCGCCGATGATTGCTCTTCTCCTGACAGGGAAAAATAGCCTCATTATTGCTCCGTCTCTCTGAAGTTCCTTTCCTGGATCCCACCGATCCTCCCACCCAAGTATTAGGTGAGCCGTGTCATTGCGGCACATCTCAGCCTGCAATGCACTGAGGCCAGCCCTGCTGACGTCACAGCCTTGGCAGGACAGGCTTCAGTACCAGTTGACGTACACACTTGTAGATCCCTGAACGTTTCGAGAATTGGGCACCCACCTAATGTTCTCTGCACAGGTCCATGCCATTTTTGCGTTTACCTTTGCTGACCACAGCAGGTCATTGAATCTTTTGCAGCACTGAATCCATGTGTGGCGCATCACATCGTGCTCACTTACCTGGGCAGGGACCTCTCTCCAGGCTGCCTTGGTCAGGTGGGGCAGTCTTCTCTTCATCCCTGGGCATTAAGATATGCCATCTGGCACTGACATCTTCCACCAGCACTCCCAGGTACTCGTCTGAAAAACAGAGGGTAGAGTGTCCACCCAAGTTGCCCTCCTGCCTTCCATGACTTCAGGTGCTGAGGCCATGACTGCACACCTGGATACTTCTTGAACAGCTTCCAGACAGCTCCCTCAGCCTCCCCACAACTCCTGGCAACCTTCGGGGAGCTGCCTCTTCCGTTTTTGAACACCCTGCCATCACATTCCTGTCCCTGCGCACTGAGAACTGGTGCGGTGGTCACATTTCACGCTGGGCGGGCTTAATTGGCCACCCAGGATAAGATTGCATTCACAGCGTGATCTTGGCCAGGAGCGGGTTTTACGTCCGCTTCCAGCCGCCCTGACCTCAGGCGCACCCCGAGGGTAAAATTCTGGCCCAAGTTGTTTAAATGCCACTCCATGACATTCTGTTCCCATACACTTGGGGTCCTACAAGATCCTGGCCTTCTGTCCATTCCCCTCCTTCTCATTGTTGATGTCAAAGTTAGCTTCCTGAGCTCCACACTTTAGCTGCCTAACCAAACCTTACTTCCCTGCTTCTTGCCACCATAGTTATTAAAAAAAAACTCCGTAAACCCATTCTTTAATCCAGCTTTTAGTTAGCTTTTCTATGGTTCTTGCCATGAATTTCTATGCCTTGAATTTCCATTTATGCCTTGTATATGCTTTGTCCTACTTGCTACAGTAACTTAAATACTTCTAAATCCAACTTATATACTTCTAAGTACATAGGCTATTTTTCCTTTAGAGCTTCTACCTGAATACAGATTGTTGCTGTTCCTCTCATTGTGAAATAACAATGCAAGCCTTATTGATGACACCCCTTCAACCAGAATTCAAAATTGCTGGAAAATTTCCAGCAGGATTTTTTTGGGTGTGTTTATCAGATCAATTAATCCTTCCTAAGTATACACATTTTTTCCACTAGGGCAAGCAGACCAAACTCAGTTCCTTCTTCAAAGCGCCACTCAATAGTTTAACACTACACTGGGTGATGAAGTATAAACTCATATAATACATTCTAATCTTCAGTCCTCACTATGTGTTCAGTCCATTGTCAGTCGCCCATGTTCACAATGAGCATCAAATTAATATATAGCAGAGTAATGCATCTTATATTCTAATCCAAGAGCACAAATCTTTTGCATTTTGCTGTCATGTAGTCTACCTGGGAGCTGGCCAGTTGTGCTAAATGTTCAGGAACAACGTCATTGAGATTTACTCATTTCACATCCAACAGACTTTCACCCAATCAATTTGGACTGAATTTGAACCTTGATCTAAGAAGTGCAAGGCCAGTGTTCAACCCACTGTGCCAACCAGTGTCCTGTCGTCGGGACTTGGAAAAATTTATTAATTTTGCTTCCAATCTCCACCCCTCCATCATTTTCACATGGTCCATCTCTGACACTTCCCTTCCCTTCCTTGACCTCTCTGTCTCAATCTCTGGTGATAGACTGTCCACCAATATCCATTACAGACCCACTGACTCCCACAGCTATCTCGACTACAGCTCCTCACACCCCGCTTCCTGTAAGGACTCCATCCCATTCTCTCAGTTCCTTCGCCTCCGTCGCATCTGTTTCGATGATGCTACCTTCAAAAACAGTTCCTCTGACATGTCCTCCTTCTTCCTTAACCGAGGTTTTCTACCCACGGTCGTTGACAGGGCCCTCAACCGTGTCCGGCCCATCTCCCGCGCATCCGCCCTCACGCCTTCTCCTCCCTCCCAGAAACATGATAGGGTCCCCCTTGTCCTCACTTATCACCCCACCAGCCTCCGCATTCAAAGGATCATCCTCTGCCATTTCTGCCAACTCCAGCATGATGCCACCACCAAACACATCTTCCCTTCACCCCCCCCTATCGGCATTCCGTAGGGATCGCTCCCTCCGGGACACCCTGGTCCACTCCTCCATCACCCCCTACTCCTCAACCCCCTCCTATGGCACCACCCCATGCCCACGCAAAAGATGCAACACCTGCCCCTTCACTTCCTCTCTCCTCACCGTCCAAGGACCCAAACACTCCTTTCAAGTGAAGCAGCATTTCACTTGCATTTCCCCCAACTTAGTCTACTGCATTCGTTGCTCCCAATGTGGTCTCCTCTACGTTGGAGAGACCAAACGTAAATTGGGCGACCGCTTTGCAGAACACCTGCGGTCTGTCCGCAAGAATGACCCAAACCTCCCTGTCGCTTGCCATTTTAACACTCCACCCTGGTCTCTTGCCCACATGTCTGTCCTTGGCTTGCTGCATTGTTCCAGTGAAGCCCAACGCAAACTGGAGGAACAACACCTCATCTTCCGACTAGGCACTTTACAGCCTTCTGGACTGAATATTGAATTGAACAACTTTAGGTCGTGAGCTCCCTCCCCCATCCCCACCCCCTTTCTGTTTCCCCCTTCCTTTTTTTTTTCTCCAATAAATTATAAAGTTTTTCCTTTTCCCACCTATTTCCATTATTTTTGGAGAAAAAAAAAATTTTTTTAAATTTTTAAAAAATTTTTTAAAAATCTTTTATCCTCTCCCCACCCCCACTAGAGCTATACCTTGAGTGTCCTACCATCCATTCTTAATTAGCACATTCGTTTAGATAATATCACCAACTTTTAACTTTAACACCTATGTGTTCTTTTGTACTATTGTTGTTGACATCTTTTGATGATCTGCTTCTATCACTGCTTGTTTGTCCCTACAACCACACCCCCACTCCACTTCTCTCTCTCTCTCTCTCCGCCCCCCACACACACACCTTAAACCAGCTTATATTTCAACTCTTTCTTGGACTCGAACTCAAGTTCTGTCGAAGGGTCATGAGGACTCGAAACGTCAACTCTTTTCTTCTCCCCCGATACTGCCAGACCTGCTGAGTTTTTCCAGGTAATTCTGTTTTTGTTTTTGTTAGTGTTCTGTGGAATGGACTTGTATAGAAATAAAACTGCTATTCTGATGTACAAAATCAAAGTTACTATTAAAATCACTTGAAAATAAATGTTTAGTTATTTCATTGTACTTTTTAAAATTCAGTGGCTTCAGGGTGACTATATTTGGTTGATCAAACATGAGATTCAAGAAAAAGGGCCCATGCAGCTCAGAATTTGTCAGTGCTATTTTCGGTCTAAAATATTGAGCCAAATTCATCATTTTTTCTGTCACCAAGACTCCTCGCACCTCTGTAACATCGCCTGCCTCTGCCTGCCTTAGCTCATTGTCTGAAATCCTTGTCTGTGTTTTTATTGCTATTAGACTTGGCTATTCCAATGTGCTCCACCCTAGATAAACTCGAGCTCATCCAAGACTCTGCTGCCTCTACGCTAACACTCACTAGGGGATTAGGGTGCCTGCCCTGAGACATAATAAAGGTCAGGGGGAAAGTCAGCTTGTGCTTGGGCAGGTCATCCTACAATCATTTAATGCCAATTGGGCTGGTTAAGTGGCTTGAGGTTGGACTTCAGCCCTCAGAGAAAGTCCTGCCCTCGAGCTGTCGAACAATCAAATGACCGGCAACTCTCTTGGCCCAGCAGCTTTGACCACTTCTGGGACTGCACACTTGAAGAAGAGACACCTGGGCTTTCAGGTAAGTTTGTGGTCTTGCCAGGACCAGGCTGGCAGACCCTAGGGAAGGGTGTGGGAGCCAGGATCAACAGGGTTGGGTGGGGGGGAGGATTTCACCTGGCAGCCTGAATCGTGGGCCTTACCTGCCAGCAGCAGAGGGAGGAGCCCCTTAAGTAGCTATTAATTGGCTACTTACGAGCCCCAATTGACCCATGGGTGAGCAGACTACTTGATGCCTCCCCTGCCAAGGCTTTAATACCCATTTGTATGTTTGTAGGGCATTGGCATGGTGCTGGTCGCATGGTACCCAATCTGATACCTTTTCTTTTGTTCTGTTTTCAGACTCACCTTGGAAGTGGGTGGAGATCAGTACCCCATTTGCGAACCAACATTGGCTTATAATTCAGAAACACCTCAATTTTAAAATTCCCACCCTTGTGTTAAAATCTCTCTGTGGTCTCACCCTTCCCTATCTCCGCAACTTTCTTTAGAACAACTCTCTGAAATATCTGCGCTCCTCCAATACTGGCCTCTTGATTAAAATCAGGTATGCACAACTCCTTCAACCCAGGAATCAACATTGTGGACTTTCTCTGAACTGCCTCCAATGTAAGTTTACTCCTCTTTAAATAAGGAGACCAAAACTGCACACAGTACATTAGGCGTGGTCACACTATTGCTCAGTTCAATTCTAGCAAGACTTATCTACTTTCATACTCCTGCTTTTATATCCCCCTGGCAATAAAGGCCAACATTCCACTTCTCTTCCCAGTAACTTGCTGTACCTGCATGCTAACTTTTTGTGACTTGTGCTAGGATACCCAAATCCCCATACTGTAGCATTCCGCAGTCTCTTTCCTTTTAAATAATATTCTGCTTTTCTATTTTTCCCATCAAAGTGGACAACCTCACATTTTCCCACAAAGTACTCCATCTGCCAAATTTGTGCCCACCTACTTGACCTTTCCCCACTCTGTGTGCTCCTCACAACATGCTTTCCTACCTATCTTTGTATTGTTAGCAAATTTGGTTACAGTGCACTCGGTTCCTTCATCCAAGTCATTACATAGCTGACTTAGCTAAATTAGGCATGCAGAGTGACAATATAGCTTCAGCATTGACTTTTTGTTGGATATAACATGCAACTCTACAAAGCAATTATTTACATGTGTTGGCACATTCCCCAGAAAATGACTATGTTGCCCCAACGATACTTTTAAACGTTTTGCTTTGCATTTACCAACAAGTTGTTTACATCATTTGATAGCAGCTTTGTAAGGTGAATTAAGGTAATACATTTTCTTCTGGGAGGCCTGAAACAAACTTACATATGCCTGGTTTTCGAACCACAGAATTAGAGCATTTTATTTCAACCAATTCTGTAATGTAAGTGCAGCATCAAATGCCATGTGGACAAAAGCAAGTCCTTGAAACTGGAAAGAATCTTGCATATGTAAAATGTTTCAGAAAATTTGATACAATTAATGAGTTACTGGATTTTACTGTTAATATTGTTATCGTTAAAGTTGTTTGGTTCCTGCAAAGCCATTTTTCACAGCTGAAGCGTTAATTTTCTATTATTTCCTCAGATGCTGACCAACTTGAGTGTTTCTAACATTTTCTTCTCATTGTTTGAAATATAAAAGGGACTTTTCCTAAATTTCCTCCCCCACCCCAAGTCATCCTTCTAAGTTGTCCTCTACAGAGGACCTACCAAAAGAGACTGCTTTTTGTAACACTTTCCCCTTTCTGTTCTGTGTTTCATATACTCAGGTTTAATGTTAACTGACCTGTTTCTAAATTGATTTTTTTTGTTGAACCAGCAGTTTCCTGGGTAGCTGAGCGAATTTATCTGGCAGTTTAAAAAAAAATTCATTCAAGGATGTGGGCGTCGCTGGCTAGGCATTTATTGCTCATGCCTAATTGCCCTTGAGAAGGTAGTGGTGAGTTGCCTTCTTGAATTGCTACAGTCCATGTGGTGTAGGTACACGAACAGTGCTGCTAGGGAATTCCAGGATTTTGACCCAGCAAAAGTGAAGGAACAACTATATGTTTCCAAATCACGATAGCGAGTGGCTTTCAGGTGGTGGTGTTCCCATGCATCTGCTACCCCTTGTCCTTATAGATTCTAGCAGCCATGGGTTTGGAAGATGCTGTCAAAGGAGCCTTGGTGAGTTCTGCAGTAGATCTTGTAGATGGTACAAACTGCTGCCACTGTGCGTTGGTGGCAGAGGGAGTGAATGTTTGTGGATGGGGTGCCAATTAAGTGAGCTACTTTGTCCTGGATGGTGTTGAACTTCTTGAGTGTTGGTGGAGCTGCACTCATCCAAGCAAGTGGAGAAAATCCATCAAACTCCTGACTTTTGCCTTGTAGATGGTGGATAGGCTTTGGGGAGTCAGGAGATGAGTTACTTGCCACAGGATCCTAGCCTCTGACCTGCTCTTGTAACCACTATATTTATATGGCTAGTCCAGTTCAGTTTCTGTTCAATGTAACCTCCAGGATGGTGATAGTGGGGGATTCAGTGATGGTAATGCCATTGAATGTCCAAGGGTGATGGTTAGTTTCTGTCTTGTTGGAGATGGTCATTGCCTGTCACTTATGTGGCATGAATGTTACTTGCCACTTGTCAGCCCAGGTCTTGTTGCATTTGGACATGGACTTCTTCAGTATCTGAGGAGTCGTGAATGGTGCTGAACATTGTGGAATCATTAGCAAACATCCCCACTTCTGACCTTATGATGGAAGGAAGGTCATTGAAGAATCAGCTGAAGATAGTTGGGCCAAGGACACTACCCTGAGGAACTCTGACAGTGATGTCCTGGAACAGAGACAGTTGACCTCAGATTAAAAACTGGTTTCTCCTTAGACCAGAGAAAGTAAGAGGAGATTTAATAGGTGTTCAAAATTATGAAGTGTTTTGACAGAGTTTAAGAACAAAAACAGTGGTAAAAGGGTCAATAATTAAAGGTCTCCAATTTAAGCTAACTGGAAAAAGACTAGGAATTAAGAAAGATGAGAATTGATTGTGCACAAGTTATAATCTGGGTTAGGCTGTCTGAAAGGCTTTTGGAAACAAATCCAGTAATAACTTTGAAAAGGAAATTTGATAAATATTTGATGAGGGAAAAGTTGAAGAGCAACAGGGAAAGGGCAAGGAAGTCGGACTAATTGCCCTTCTCAAGGGCAATTAGAGATGGGCAATAAATGCTGGCATAGCCAGCAACACCCACATCCTATGATTGAACAAAATAAAAATTGGATCGCTCTTTCAAATAGCTGTAAACACATAATGGGTCAAATGATGACCTGTGCTGGTGGCAAACTGTGATTCTAAGAAGTAGCTGAAACATACAGACAAGGAAGATCCTAATCTCTGCTGAGGAAACTAATTTTCTTCTAGGTTGAGTTGCTATATTTCTCACTGGCACCACTGGGTTACAGTAGGGAAAAATTCATCCTGGCATCTTACAAATGAGTATTATTCACCAATCTCTGATGGAACTGTGTGCATGTGAGAAAAACCTGGCTCAACTGTCAGCCTGCCAGCACTTATTGCCAAGGCTTATACGTGAATGATTCCTCACTTGGGTAAGGCACTAGAGGAACTGAACCCCAGTGGCAGTCAGTATCTACAGGGGAGGATGTGAACATGTTCTTAGTTAAAAAAAATTAGCTGTGAAAGTAAGGTCTGTTACTTTTGCTACCTCTATTAAAATTTCAGTCACTTCTTAAATTTAAAGACTCTCATTTTGTGCACAGTGTTCATCAAGTGGAGCAATGTTCATGCTGGACAATGGAATACATTTTCCACCTTTGGCATCCGGTATAAACTGTTCACTCACTCTCTTGGTCAGATATATTGAGGGATACCTGCTCCTTTCTCCTTATTTTTGACTCCACAAAAAAAATTGTCCCAATATACTAGTAGTCACTTGGAACTTGAGTATTGCTGAAAAAAGAGATAAGTAAAAGGAATGTATTATTTTTTGTAAAGAAATAGAAATTAATTCTTATGTGAGCGTATATCTGGAATGCCACATTTTACTGCTGCACTGCAGTCATATGCTGAGCAACAATGCATCAGTCTATAGTCTACCAGACACTTGGAGTAGCAAGAGATACACTCTAAGATCCAGCATTTTGAGGCTAAAGTATGATTATTTATAACTTATGGGAATCAGAATTCATAGCACTATAGTATATTAAGTATTGCTGAAAATAAGAGACATACTATTGAAGCTTTTCATCTTGTACTCATCAGGACAGATGCAAGAATGCCAAATTTAAAAGAACAACAACTTATACTGCATGAGAAAAAGATGTCACAATAGACGCATAGTATTGACTGTACTCAACCAACCCATGCTTGCAAAACTCAGAACATAATGTCTAATGTTAGATGTGATTCCACGATTGGGCAGCATTTGCTGAACAATCCCGAGCGTGCTAAGAATTAAACTAACAACCAATTTAAGATTATCAGTTGGGCTTGCAAAATAATTCACTTGCACTTGCTAGAAGCTACACATATTCATATGCAGGATCCTGTCCTCTGCAGGCAAAAATAATATGTCAAGTCATTGTACCTTTTTTTGAATAAACAAAAGCATGGGGATAATAGCTCCCTGGTGTATTCACCATGGCAATGTCTCGACCAGTCAGAGCCGACATACCAGCCAGTCAGCAATATAAATGGTTGTTCCCTTTGAAATTTGGCATTTTGGCATTTGTAGGACAAAAAGCTTTTCATACGAACAAGGAGCAGGAGTAGGCCAATCAGCCCCTTGATCTGCTTCACCATTTAATAAGATCATGGCTGATCCGATAATAACTTGAAATCTTCATCCCACTTACGCTGATAACTTATCACCCCCTTGCTTACCAGGGATCTATCCACCTCTGACTTAAAAATATTCAAAGCCTCTACTTCCACCACCTTTTGAAGAAGAGAGTTCCAAAGGCTCATGACCTTCAGAGTGAAAAGATTTCACCTCATCTCTGTTTTAAATGGACAACCCTTAATTTTAAACAGGGACCCCTAGTTCTAGATACTCCCACAAGATCCACATCCACCCTGTCAAGACCCCTCAGGATTTTATATATTTCAATCAAGTCACTTCTTATTCTTCTAAATTCCAACAGATAGATACAAGCCCAGTCTGTCCAACCTTTCCTCATAAGACAAACCATCCATTCCTGATATTAGTCTGGTAAACCTTTGAGAGCATGTCTCTGTTTTCAACAATACTTAATATATAGATTCTGATTCCCATAAATTAAAAATAATCACACTTTAGACTCAAAATTCTGGAGCTTCGAGTGCATTTCTTGCTATGCTCCATGTGGCTGTTAGACTTTAGACTAGTTATTTGTTATTCGGCACGTGACTGTAGTGCAGCAGTAAAACATGGCATTCCAGACTTATGTTCACGTAACAATTAGCTCCTATTTCTTTACAAATAATATAACACTATAACCTGCCTTTTTCTTTTTTTTAAAAAAATGCCTCTATATCAATTTAACCAATCATTAACTTTTATCCTGAACTAAAGATTAGCAATTGACTTTTATAAATAAACTGAACACCTTGGGAGACTTTTATAGCTTGTTTTCCTTTCTAAAACATTGTTGAATGTATTGCTTAGGTGGTTGGGTGTTGTGCCTCCATCTTGTAGATATGGCATTCATCACTGTGGTGAGTTGGTACACCACACAGGCACTGTTGTATATGTTGCTCCTGATGTTATTGGAATCTTGCTCGTTGTTGCTGATGTTGTGTCACTTGCTGGTGAAACTATTGATTTTGCACCACTTGTTAGTGATACTGTTGAAGTTGTCTCAATGGTTAATGATGTTGCTGGTGGTGTTAATCTTTTCTGCTTTTCGAGCTCCGGTGTAAGTTGAATGTGTTTCTCATTTGTTTACCTGTTTCAGTCTCAATGATGCATGGCCTTGGAGCCTCAGCTTCAGCAACAACTTTTGCTTGGTTTGCCTGTTCAACAGCTCAGGTAGGGATTTGGCATGCTTGTTGAAGTGTTAACCTCCTACCTGTGCATCACTGAATTGTTGTCTTACTCCAGCAAAATGATCATGGGGAAGAATCTTGCTTGTCAGGGTTGTCTTTCATTTTCTTCCATTCAATAGCTCTGCAGGCGATTTCACGTTAACTTTGAGAGGTGTAGACTGAAGTAACAATAAGGCAAGGTTTAGATCTCCCTTTGTCTTTCTGCATTTCTTAAGGGTTCTCTTGACCACCTGGACGTGTCTGTCTATAAACCCATATCCTCTTGGGTAATCTGTTGATGTTGAACCCATACTTGTTTAGCATATTTTATACATTCTCTGGAAGTTAATTAGGTTCCATTGTCATTTCTTATTCTTTCTGGAATCCTTTGCTCAGTGAACAGAGCTTGTACTGCTGAGATGATTGTTGTAACGCTCAAACCTTTCACCTTTCCGATAAAAGAGAACTTTGAGTTGTGGCCTTCAGCTGTGAAATTCCATTCTTGATTGTGTGTCAATAAATCAGTTCCCACAGTGTGCGATAATCTGGGTGTCACTTCAGCAGCTATGATCTCCTTTCCTACTGTATATTTCTGTGTTTTTGGCATATATTGCATGTTGACACCATTCTTTCAGCGTCTTTGTAAATGCCTATCCAGTACACAGCTAATCTGGCGGTGAGTTTACACTTCTCTGTTCCCATATGGCCTTCTTGTGGAGAAGTTCTTTCTGCGTTGTTTTGGGTGTGATTATTCTAGATCCGGCTAGCAAGACAGCATCTTCTAGTGAGATGTCATCTCTGATGGACCAGCACTGCCATATTGCTGGCCGTGTTAGCTGCATCTTATGCCATCCTTGGGTTACTTACTGAGAGAACATCTGTAACTCTTCATTTTTGCTGGTCTCATCTCTAATTTGACTCAGTTTCAGTGGTGTTATGTTCACTAGGTGATGGAGCTTTATACCTAGATCTTTTATCTCATGGTTGTCCTGTGCCAACAGCTGAGATAGGGCATCAGCTAGCACCATTTCTCTTCCTGGCTTGTATTTTAGAATGAAATTGTAACTCTGACGCCTCAAGGGTAGCCTCTATAGTCTTGCTGGTGCTTTACACAGATTTTTCTTGTAGATCTGCTCCATTAGACGATAATCACGCTCCACTATGATTTTCTCCCATAGAGATATGTATGGAATTTCTCACGTACATACAAGACTGCTAAAAGCTCTCTTTCTATGTTGGCATAGCTCATCTCAGCTGATGTTAGATGCAAATGCTATCAGTTTCCCCTCTTGTACCAGAGCTGCTCCCAATCCTTTTGTAGAAGTAACTACTTGCACAGTAACACTTTACTTTCTGTTGTAGTATGACGGATGTGTCTGTGTATGGTACTACTTTTGAGTTTGTTGAGACTCCTCTCGTAACATTGATCAGTGGTACATGACACCATCTTTCATCAACTCTTATTGGTTTGCTGTGTTTTCTGACATGTACAGGATCAAGCCAAGGAAACTTCTCAATTCTTTCTTGTTTCTTAGAGCTTCCAGCTTAGAGATAGCTGTGACTTTCTCAGGACTCGGCTTGACTCCATTAGGTATGTACGCAATTCTGAAGATCAGGCATTCTGTAACACCTTCATAATGCATTTGTCTGCATTTAACATGATCCAAGCTTCCCTGATTTATGTAGACGGTGCTCATGATCTTCTCCATCTTCCCCAGAGATGTAGATATCATCAGTTGTACCGATTGGTCCTTTACACCGTTGGTATGTCATGCCTACTTTCTGCTGGAATCATCCTGGCTCACTTTTTAAGGCCAAAAGGTAGCTGCAGGATTTTGTACCACCCAAAGGGTGTGTTGAATGTTGTCAACAGCGAACACTTCTCATTAAACTTCACGTTCCAGTCACCAGTTTTGCCATCAAGCTTACTGAAAACCTTTGCTCCTGCCAGTGCTGGTGTGACCTCTTCCAGTGTTGGAATAGGGTAGTGATTCCTCTTTAATGTTTGATTAAGATCTTTGGAATCCAGGCAAATTCTTAGCCATCCCTTTGTCTTCTCTCCTGCCACGATGAATTTACCCAATCTGTAGTCTCTGTGACTCTGGCGATCACCTTTTTATCTTCCATCCTTGGAGCTCTCTTTCAAGCTTTCCTTTTAGTTCTATTGATACTTGCATGGAGGATGAAATATTGGTTTCATTGATTGACAATAATGTGATACCCAAAATCTTCAAAGCATCCAACTGCCCCATCAAAACACTCTGGTCACATTTGTTCCAGATCTTCTTTGCTTCTGATAGGAGAGTACTTTTCAATGGGTGTACTACCTCCAACCCTCAGTGTCACCTCCTTCATCTCATTTTTTTACTGAGATAAGCTGCAACCCTTCACAACTGCTCAACCTGCAGGATCATCTGCTTCAGTGACATAGAACATACAGTTAACATCTTTTTCCTTCGTGTGTCCCTCTGATTTGGGTTGTGCCCTCATATGTCATTGGCATGACGTTGCTTAGTTTGAGAGCATCTTTCCTTGGGTAACCATTTTCTTTCAAATTTTCAGAAGAGATCTGGTATTGTCTGAGATGGATGATGTCTGTGCTCCATTATTAATCCTCAACTTCAGATTTATGGTTCTGGGCTTATTTTTCACTCTCTTCCTGATCTGAACGGTTGTGAGAATTTCTTTTCTCTGGGAACTGTTGCATCCAGCCATTTCATGCAGTTGTATGGTTCCTATCTTTATTGTGTTCCCAAACTGACCTTCCAGGGCATGGATATTATGATTTATTTTCCTTTTCATTTGCTCTGCTGCTCTGTCTCAGATGACTCATTTAACTATCTTTTTTCCTTTGTTCTGCAGATCCTTTCCCAGTGATTTGGCTTTCTATGAGCTCTGCAGTTCGATCCATATGTGGGACTTTTCCTTCTGTCTGTGAACTCATGTGGGCATCCACAGCACCTGCACATCTTTCTCTCTGTTTCTGCATTCCTTTGTTGCTGTTTCACTACATCAACCCTGCTGCCTTTAACTGAATGCTAGCTGTTTGAATAGTCAGAGTCTTAATCTGTCTACTCGTGGCTTCATGCGCTGTGGTGGTGTCTACAGCCTGTGTTACTATGAGATTGTCCTTTCCAATTAAACCTTTTTGTCCTTCAGGATATGGGGATCTCCAAATCAGCTGATCTAGTAGCCTTTCATCTGTGTCCTTAAATTCACACTTTTCTGGCTCCATTTTTCAATCTTGTTATGAAATTTTCAACAGGTTCACCTGATTCATGCCTCAGGCCTTGAAACTCATATTGGTGGATCCAAGTATTTGATTTTAGCTGGAGATGTGTGCTGAATTTTTCAAAAAAATTTCTGGATTTTTACTGTCATCTTCACTAAGCTTGCAGTTAGTTAACAAATTTAACCCTTTCTCTCCTGCCCACTAAAGGATGTAGATGACCCTTTCCTCTTCACTGGTGCCTTTTGGAAACCTATCAAATGCCATTGCACACTTTTGTTTAAACTTCTCAAATGCATCATGAGATTATCAACCTCCCGATTAATCATGGGCCATAGCTGTGTGTTCATTTCTGTGGTGGCCATTTCATTTTCACACAATTTACTCAGTTTCTCTCTCTCTCCTCTCTCTCTATCTATCTCTATATGTTTCCTTGACACTAATTTGGACTGATTTTTCAATCTAATTCAGTGTTAAATCCATTTAAAATGTGTGGGTTTTTACTCTCGGCTGCTCATTGCCACCATGTTATATCTCCTGGTTCCCATAACTTAGAAACCATCACACTTTGGACTCACATTCGTTGTTGCTCTCCATGTGGCTGGTGATTCAGGCAGATGCATTGTTACTAGGCACATGACTGCAGTGCAGCAGTAAAATGCGGCACACCAGATGTTGATTCTCATAATTAGTTCCTATTTCTTTACAAATAATATAACAATTAGTGTTTCCTCAGCTAACCATCCTTGTATCCTCCTGAACTGTACATTGTAATTCAGATCGTTGTATGACTCATTCTGAAATGATTCACATGTGTCTTACGAATTTTACAGAGCCCACATTGGGACTTTTTTTTTATTGATGACCAGAGCCTTCCCATTTCCTGTTTACTGCAAAACAATGTAGTCCTTGCACTAACATGATTAGTGATTTTACAATTTGGATCATTAAACAGAAAGGATCATGACTGCACTCAATTCTTGACTTATGGATCATCTTTCAATAGTGTATAGTGCAACTCTTTCTTTATCATGTCCATGGACAGTCTATATATGGCCCAGCCAGAACTGGACACATTTTTGCACCTTGTTGTTGAATTCGGCAAGATCTGCAACTAAAACCAGTTATCCTCTAAATAGAAGAAGTAAGAAGATTCTTCAAAAAAAGAAGATTGTGTGTCTCATGACCAGCAGAAATATTCTTTGTGACTATGTGACCTGGGGAGGAAAAGGTTCTCTAGTGATATAGTGATTGCAAAGTGTTCAAAGCATATTGTGTATACAATGTGAAATGTTCTGCAGTATTGGTACTGCAGAAAAGCAAAGTCTGTTTGAATGGTGTTAACTTTGTGTAACAAGATTAAAAGTCAATAATTGTGAACTGTGAAAGGAGCCATCACGTACTCTGTGGAAGACTATGTAAACAAATAAAAACATTGTCTGGTAAAGCTCAATGATGCAAATTACCTCTTGTGGGTCATGAATGTGATCATTTGTTCCCACCCCCTCCCCCCCCTACCTGTCTCTTCCCCCATCCTCCTCACAAAGGAGGTGTTTTTCTTCCTCTGTTTGATAGTTGTCTAATGAAAAGCAAACATCTGCGCATGTATGAACAATAGTATATAGTTAAATCCTGCAGTCTTTTTTTGGATGTTACACTTTCCAGTGTGGCATTAGAAGCTTGATTTTAATTTGCACGTCAGGAGCTCAATTATTGCAATATAGCTGGGCTGTCTCATAAGCATTTTGCAGATGTCGAACTACTTGGCTTGGTGATCTGAACATTAGAAAACATCCAGCAACATTAGAGAAGAGCACTCTAAAGAGGTTGTGTAATTTAAATAGGCATCAATTCTTAACTGCATTTATCTAACATACAAGAAATTCACCTAAAAAACAGGAGCAGGAGATGCCTTGAACCAGTTCTGCCATTCAGTAAGATTATGGCTGAACTTAACTGCATGTTCCTCCTCTCTCTCCATATCCCTTGATTCCCTATGTTCAGAAATCTAACTGCAAGTAACATAAGCTTTCTGCAAACCAGCAAATATAAAACCACATGTCTTGCTGAGCTGGCTTGACAGAATAGATGCTGAAAGGCAGTTTTCCCTGCTGGAAAACAGGGAACTAGAGATTACATCTCAGGATAAGGAATGGCCATTTCAGGCTGATATGAGAAATTTCTTCACTCAGAGGGTTATGAATCTTTGGAATTATCTACTCCGGAGGGCTGGTGATGTTGAGTTTGAGTATATTGAAGGCTAAGATTTGATTTTTTTTTCCTCCTTTCCACCCCTCCCACAGCCAATGCCCCCCACCCACTCTGGCCAAACGTTTAGAAGAGTGGTCAACTGTAGTGTGCCATTGTTCCTCTGCTCAGCCAAATATAGACTGGAGATCAGGGCCTGGATCTTCCAATGGCAACAGCAGCGAGAAGTTGAGACGTTTGCCTCTGTTGCACATTGGAACCCTGAGGAAGTTCTAACCAGCACATGCCTGGTACTTATCCTGGAAGTTTCAACTTCCAAAGGGCAGAATTACCAAGCCCAGTAGACTCAAAAACCATTCTTGGTGTTAGAGGCTAGGGCTTGATACCCTGTACTTGCGCAGAAAATTACCCGAGGATTCTCCCTCAGGCTTAGGATCAGGGTTGACGCTGAACAGTGAAAGCTATATTGGGAATGCCTAGAAAACATCTACCGAGGTTCCCCCCTCCCCGCCAATAATGTTCACCCCTCCTTGCTCTTGTAACACTGCTCACCCACCACTTGCCACACCCCCTCCTAACTATGCTTGCACTTCCTGACACTGCTTAGTTCCCCCTGCAGCCCCCAACACTGATCACTTCCCACAACCCCACTCCTGACAATGCTCACTTCCTTGCCCCCAATGCTGCTCACCCTGCCCCCACACACCTAATGTTCAACCCCCTGACCCATCCGTCCTGATAATGCTCAACCTCCTATTCCTCCACCCTCCAACACAAACTCATAACAGCAACTAAAAGTGTTTGAAGCATTAGAAATAGTTAAAATGAAACCTTAAGACCTTTAAAAGGTAACTCATCATAACACTGCAAGCATACTGAACTTAAGGGGACTTACTTGAGCTAGTGATACCAGGAGGGGGCTTGGCCTCGCTGCTTCTTCTCTTTGCCAATCTTGCTTATGAATTCCTGAGACAATACCTCCCTCCTCACTTTGAGTCCAGAACTCCCAGCTGCAATAGTGGACTAAAGTAAAGGCGTATTTTAATCGAGGTCAGCAAATGGCCACATGGCATCTCCACTCACCGGAAGACCTGGTACATTGCCACTGGTCTATGTGACTCAATTCTCTGCCCCAGGAGATGGTGGAGGTAGGGTTATTGAATATTTTTAAGGCAGAGGTAGATAGATTCTTGTTAGGCAAGGGAATCAAAGGTTATCGGGGTTAGATGGCAATGTGGAAATCGAGACACAAGATGATAATATATGATCTTATTGAATGACGGAGCAGGCTCGAGGGGCCAGATGGTCTACTTGTGGGACCCGTGTCCCTATTTCTTACTTTCTTATGTTCTAATTCTACATTGTTCCGTGCTTTGGGAATTAAGCCATTAGGGGGCGAAGAAGGCATAGAATTGAAAAGAATTTTATATTCCTTGTAGTTCAAGTGATGGAAGTCATAAAATATACTTAATGCATGAAATTAATGCTAATAAAACTCTTACAGTCAGCCTAATACATTGCTTTACTGATTCATCTGAGGTTCTACTTTTACTTTATTGTTTAGAACAGTGATGCAGACACATGGGTCTGCAGCAAATGTGGGCTGTGATGTTAAGCTTTCCAATGCATGACAATTCCTTTCAATCCAGTTATCGTGATCATGAAAAACTGAATCGTGAGTGGTTTTGCTGCATCTTCAAAGTGTTTATTTTACAGTTGAATCGAATCATGTGTTTATTAAAGGAGTTTGGGTGGTATCTTTTATTTTGGCATTAAAACATCTGGCTTAAGAATTTTTAAATCTTTGTTAATCTAAGCATCGGTATAGTTGTTTTGTAGAACATCTAATTAATGATTGTTATCCATGTGCTGTGCACATCGATTGGAATGATCTATAATCCACCTGGTGACCCACTATTTTATATCTAACCTTTCACCCATATCCCAATGACCTTGTCTTATCCTTGCAGGTGTTTTGGCATCAGCCGAAAGATTAGCTGCACATGGCAGTCAATTTAACTGATTTGTGTTGCACCATATGTGCCGTATAACCTGCCTGCCTCAGCCTCTTTGTCCCTCCTGGTTCTTCCGAAATTGAAATTGATAAGTGGACCAACACAAATGCATTGTCTAAGAAATTTACAGTGGCTATATGGCATTAAGACCTGAAATTCTAATGCTTAAAAATATTTGCATTGTAACACAATATTTGGAGTAAATATAGGAACATTGAACAATAATTTTTAGTAGAGAACTCTAGTTCAAAAGAAACTTTTATTGCATAGATTTATTTTGCTTATCGAAGATGTGTGGTCATAAATTGCACAGAATCTATACTGAGGATCTTCTGACTTCATTTAATTTTTAATAAATATTCATGGTAAACAATACTTTTTTCCACTTTCTATCTTATTATATGTGCTCTTTTTGTCTTTAAATTATTCAATAACATTTAACTGCAGACAACTTTCTATCAAGAGGTTTTAAAGGTCATAACATCTGCTTCAATTTTTGAAAGGCCAATGTACATAAAACCTGAAGTTTTAAGTAGGATGTCCTCTTTAAAGATGAAGTTAAAACAAAATTTTGCTTTTTGCAGCTGGTGAGGGGGATGAGCCAGTTTATTTTGATTGGTGGCCCATGTTCATTCTTAAACATATGTTTACCAAATTAATTAGAATCTTTTTGTTTTCGAATATAACATATTGCTACTTGGAATACTTTGTGCACATTCTGCTCTGATTTTATTGTTTGCCATCTGTCCTGACGTCTGCTGACTGAGAGCACCTCCCCTAATGTGCACTTCTGTAATTAGATGCCTGTGGCTCCTCTCAAAGTAGAAACAATGAGCGGCTATTGTGCTACACATCAATGTGGCCTCAAGGTGGCAATTCATACCCTTGCCAATCTGGTATGTTGCAGACAGCCCCAGATGGCTTCCTGCAGTGGGGCTTCAGTGTTGCAACATCTTTGTCCCAGCTTTAAGAACCATTTGGTCTCCATTTTAGTAATCAGTGTGGTGCACGTGTAGACTTCTATGAGCATATTGGTTTCCAGGGTGTGCATGACATAAAGAAAAATGTTCTGCCACCAATTTATTTTTAAGTCTATCTGCGGACCTGGGCGGCAAGCCCCTGTGTGGTGTTTGGAGAAAGGGGCGTCACCATCTGTTCTTCATCCCCAGATCAGTGGATTAGTAGCCCTATGTGATGTGATGAGATCAGCTAGATCAGTTTTCACGACAGGGCACTGCACTCGCTTCATCTGGCGACTTCTCCTTCTGGACTGTCATTCTCTCTCTAACTGAAGGCAAGGCTTTTAAACACATCAAGGCTCCTTTTACTGTGATGGAAGGTACAGGCTTTTTTAAAAGTTATCTGTGAAATATACCTTGATGGCTATGTTCAGCTTGCAAGCTTTCTTTTTCACTAGGCTGTCTGTGTCTGTCTGCCTGGCTTCACACTGAGCAAGGAAGTACTTCTGCCCTGTTTGCTGCTGATTACTGCACAGATGTGTGTTTCCCACAGCTTCTGCACTGCAAGTTAAGTTGGTTCAGAATTCTCTCTCACTCTGCCTATTAGGTTTCTCTAAACTGCTTTTCCTGATTAAATGTGTGAGTGCTTGCTCCTAGTTAGTGTTTTTTTTCTACAAAAGCTTCACTGACAGAGACAGCAGTATGTAAACAAGTGGACAGGCTATGTGTGCTCCTAATTCAGTCCAAAATAACTGGCTGATATGGTGAGTATTTATTTTATGCTAATCTTATCTTCTCCAAAGCTAATCTTAGTCACTCATCTACAGTTACATGTATCTTAGAAATGTGGACTAATTTGAGTGGTTATTGAACATAAACTGTAATGACTGTTTATCTTTTTAATCAAAAATCCTAGTGAATGCCAAAAGGTGAAGCCAGTTTCATGTCAAACCAAATCAGTAAACTGAGGGACAAACCAACACAGTCCTGCAAGGGACTATTGTCAAAGATTCATGAATCAAGCACAGTATTTATCTTTGTTAAAAAGAATTTGGCAAGATTTGTTTTGTTATCTCTAGCTCTTGAAGGGTATACCGATTACAAAGGTTTGACATATGACTGGTGCAGCAATGTTTGTGTGCAGAAAGAAAGACCTATTTGTATCTCCATTATTTGATCTGCAATGATTGTCAGGACTACATTAGGTGTTAAAAAGGCACAAATTTAACTTCACACAAGTATTTGCAATGAAACTGGGCATTATACCTGAAAAATGATTCAAAGCCTGTGTAATAAATGTATTTTTAAACTTAAAGAACTAACTGCTGAAAGATATGGGTTTCTTGCCAAGAATACTGAGCTATGGAGGGCAAAAAAATTGGCTGCTGCGGTGTTTGCTGATGTTGTGCTAGACACAAGTGATATATCTGGGGGGGAAAACGATCCAAATCGTCTCTATAGTTTCTATATTTAGCCGCTGTAAAATCAGCATATGCTAAATAACAAGAAAAAAACTAGCCCCTTCTTCAAACACAGTTAAGAATACCTGAAACTGAGGGCTCCCCGAGTCCAGTTGACCAATTCTGACTGGAAGGTCATGGGTCTGATTCTCAGTTTGCACTGAATATGCTAATCTCAGAACAGTGATGTGTGTTCCAGTTTAGCTTCAACTTTCAGGTTAGGAGGGGGCAATTTCTCCCAGATGTCTTGCTCCTTATTGATTTTGAATGACCGCTGCTGAACATTGAATTAAAGGAGAATTGGTTAAGGCCAAGTATGTCTAATTTTCTTCTAACACAGCCTGCATCTAATTTTCAAATCTGAGTTTGTCTTAATTTCCATATATAGCGTCTTAGATTACTGACACCAACATATTATATCTAATGTAGGATTTTGTACCAATTCACCATGGAAGATGATTTGGCTATAGGTGGAAATGATTAGAAATCTTGGAACAGGAGATGCTGGATGCTGTTTAAGTAATGCTGTGATTGGAGTTGCTAAATAATGAAATGAATATATTTGTGATGGCCACTTGGCTGAGCTATTATAGATAAATGGTACTCTTGGGATCATTCAACAAGCAATAAACATCATCAGGAGAGAGAAATTAAAGAAAGAAACTCTTTTTGACTGTTTTTACTGTTCTACAAAACCAAAAGATTCCCTTGAATCCTGCACAGTCTGGTCAACCAAAATACTCTTGTTGATGTAATCTAAACCCTTTTTTCTAGCAGAACTCCATTTCAAAATTTTCTTAATCAATTGCAGTAAAATTTTGAATCTGTTTCGCATTCACTTTGTTTAGAGTCAATCTTCTGAGTTGATAAAAGGTATGAGCGAGCTCAATGCATGTTCTGTAGTTGGGTTGCCAACCCTTTCGGAATGGCCAGGAGCCTCCTGGAATCACACCAATCTCCCTGTGGCTGTTGAAAGCAGTCAGGGAGACTTTAAAATGTAATTTTAAGCAAATAAATTAATATGCACAATAATTCATACACAAGTTCATCTTTCATTGCAAAATGGTGACCTGATGATGTACTTGGCAGCAAGATGACATGAAACGTAAACTGGTACTGATGCGGGTCAATTATGCATACTGCACTCATAAACTTCATTTCCTGTTTCCTCCCGCCAAGACGTTTGAAGGCTAAGCTCTCACATGTAGTTGTAGAGAAGAGTATACATGAGTAACGGAATGGCGACCGTAGTGCCTTTGGGTGCTGGTTTGCTCAGTGGGAGGCTAAGGGGGCTGAACATCAGCTGTCCCTGAGGGGACAAGGATTCAGCAGTGGCTGCTTTAAAAGGCCACTGCCTGATCGCAGTTCCAGCGTCTGCCTGTGCGGTGCCTGACCAAGGCAAATCTAAACAAGGATAGTAAATGAACAAAAATACTGTGTGTTATGCACATCAAAGAAACCCATCCCTTCCCACTAGTGTCTGAGGCTTTGGACATTGACCCCCACAGGATGGGCTCACCTCACGCCACGGATTCCGTGACATTACCTCCGCTGATGTCTCCAGAATATGTCCAGTTGAAGTTGACAACCCTATATGAAGTCTCCCCTTTCCGATAGTCTACAGAAAATATGCTTGGTTACATTTCATTTAAAAATTAAAAATGATCGCATTTGAGCAATCACTTTCACTTGCAGAGGTTCTGATCAAATTTTGCTCTTCTCTTTCTGAGATTGTTTACAAAAATGTTTCATTTTTTTCTCGAACTGTCATGATGATGTTGAGTCCCTTTCAAAACTTCAGTTGGTATGTCTGATATTGAGCTTTTCAGTTTTTCCACATTTCAGACCAATCTTCTGATATATTAGATGTAATTTATATTATTGTAGACATTTTTTAAAAAAGACCACAAGTGTGTTAAAAGTTGGGAATATTTTCGAGATTCCTGGAAAATGTGAAATATTACAGCAATGCGGTTTGGCCAGTTTGATTTTTTTTTTTGTTCACAAGATGTAGGAGCAGAAGTAGGCCATTCACACCATCGAGTCTGCTGCACCATTCAATGAGGTCATGGCTGATCTGATAATCCTCAACTCCACTTTCCTGCCTTTTCCCCATTACCCTTGATTTCCTTACTGATTAAAAACCTGTCTATCTCAGCCTTGAATATACTTAATGACCCAGCCTCTGCAGCCCTCTGCGGTAAAACATTCCACAGATTCACTACCCTCCTGAGAGAAGAAATTCCTCCTCATCTCTGTTTTAAATGGGCACCCCCTTACTCTGAGATTATGCCCTCTGGTCCTAGACTCTCCCACAAGGGGAAACAACCTCTCTGCATCTACCCTGTCAAGAATCTTATATGTATCAATAAGGTCGCCTCTCATTCTTCTAAACTCCAATGAGTACAGGCCCAACCTACTCAACCTCTCCTCATAAGAAAATCCCTCTATACCCGAGATCAACCTAATGAACTTCCTCTGGACTGCCTCCAATGCCAGTTCACCTTTTCTTAGATAAGGGGACCAAAATTGTTCACAGCATTCCAGATGTGGTCCATCTAGTGCCATGTATAGTTTTAGCAAGACTTCCCTATTTTTATACTCCATTCCCTTTGAAATAAAGGCCGACATTCCATTTGCCTTCCCTTTTACCTGCTGAACTTGTATGTTAGCTTTTGGGATTCATGCACAAGGATTCCCAAATCACTCTGTGCTGCAGCCTTCAGTCTTTCTCCATTTAAATAATATTCCGCTCCTCCATTCTTCCTGCCAAAGTGCAGAACATCACATTTTCCCAAATTATATTCCATCTGTCAAGTTTTTGCCTGCTCACTTAACCTATCTGTATCCCTCTGTAGACCCTTTGTGTCACCTTCACCATTTGCCTTCCCACCTATTTTTGTGTCATCCATCAACTTGGCGATAGTACGTTCACTTCCCTCATCTAAGTCATTAATATATATTGTAAATCATTGAGGCCCCAGCACTGAACACCTTCGGTCTGTCCACAAGCATTACCCAGACCTCCCTGTCGCTTGCCATTTCAACACACCACCCTGCTCTCATGCCCACATGTCCGAGCTTGGCCTGCTGCATTGTTCCAGTGAAGCTCAACATAAACTGGAGGAACAGCACCTCATCCTCCGACTAGGCACTTTACAGCCTTCCGGACTGAATATTGTGTTCAACAATTTTAGATCATAAACTCTCTCCTCCATCCCCACCCCTTTTCCGATCCCCCTTTTTCCAATAATTTATATATATTTTTCTTTTCCCACCTATTTCCATTATTTTTAAATGTATTTCCATCCATTGTTTTATCTCTACCTTTTAGCCTATTTCGATCCCTTCCCCCCACCCCACCCCTATCAGGGCTATCTGTACCTTGCTCGTCCTGCTTTCTACCCTTAATGTCACCATTAGCACATATCTCAGCTAATATCACCACCGTCAACACCTCTTTGTCCTTTTGTCTATGACATCTTTTGGCAATCTCCACCTATCACTGGCCCTCTATCCAGCTCTATCTGTCCCACCACCCATCCCCCCATCCCCCGCCCCCCCTTAAACCAGTTATATGTTAACTCTTTTCTATTTTTCCTTAGTTCTGATGAAGAGTCATTCAGACTCGAAACGTTAACTGTATTCCTCTGTGCAGATGCTGTCAGACCAGCTGAGTTTTTCCAGGTATTTGTGTTTTTGTTTTAAATTTGCAGCATCTGCAGTTTTTTGCTTTTATTTTTGCTTTTATCATTGACAGAGTAACTGCAGTGAACTGTAAAGCCTACTTCTGATGTAAGAGTAAATGAATTTTTCTGCAACAGCTGCATCTAGAACCAACAGAACTGTGATATTAATTTTTTTAATAATTGCTATTTCAAGTGATTAAATTGGAATTGCAACATAGATTTGTTAAAGGCAAAATGTGTCGAGAAACTTGATTTAAGATCTTCATTGAAATAATGGTATATATAAATGGACTTGCAGACATCACATGATAGACTTGTTAGCAAAACTGAAACCTGTGGGATTAAAGGGGCACTGGTAACGTGGTGGCAAAATTGTCACCTGAGAAAATGGTAGTAAGCAGAGAACCGTGGTGACTGATAGCTAATCAGACTTGAGAGAGGTATAGAGTGGTGTCCCCCAAGGATCAGTATTAGGAGAGTTGCTGTTTTTGATATATTTTAATCCCAGGACTTTGATTATAAGGGGAATAATTTCAAAGTTTGCAGAGGGCACAAAGCTTGAAAATTTAGTAAGCCATGAGGAAGATAGTAGCAAATTTTATGAAGATGTAGAGAGATAAAATTACATTTGAGTTTTTGTTCTAACTAAACCGGAAAGTAAAATCTGTTTTGAATCAGTGCAATCATTGATCATAATTAATTTGTGACTGGTCGATAGTCAATGATGCCTCAAGGTGCGAGTATTGATTTGCACAGGTATTAAAGGTAATGGCAGAAAATTCTCCTCTACATAAGACATGTAAAATGATGCACGGTTAAATCGGGCGGGTGTCCCGAGGTCACCGCAAATCATATAGATTTTCAGTTTGCCAAGTCGGCTGCGCACCCGTCAAACTATCAAAGGCCTTTTAAGGCTATTTAAAAACTAATCAATTTAATGAGCTGCCCGTCCAACCTTAAAGTTGGCAGGCAGACGAAAAGCCCAGGCGGCCGACACATTTTTCATGAAATCTCATCCATGGGCGGGATGAGGTTTCATAGAGTGTTTTAAAAACCTGATAAAAATTTATACATTTATTCTTTGACATGTCCCAGCTCACATGATAGTGTCAGGTGAGGAGACATGTTTTAAAAGTCTTAAAAACCTTTATTTAAAAGTTTAACACGGAAACAAATCTCCCTGAGGTACTTCAGGGAGCTCTCTGCGCTATGTCACGCGCATGCACAAAAGAGCTCACGGAATCACTTGGAATCCCGCCCCCCCCCGCCCCCCCCGGGCCTGCACAGGGAGTGCTCAGGGCTTCTGGGCGCACATTATGCTGGGCGGGCCTTAATTGGCTCGCCCACTTAAAATGATGGTGCGGATCCGATTGGGTTCGCACCCGCCCCCGCACAACCCCCCCAACGGGGGGAAATTTCTGGCCTTTATTTCTACTTCACCAGGGTCAACATGAGGCATTAATTCATTGCTGGTCAGTTGGTTTACACTGGTTTCATGCGACCAAGTGCTCCTGTGCACCTGAGAATCTGGGCACAATGTAATGAGCTCCACCTCTGCCCCAAGCAAATTCAGCTGGAGTAAACCTTCACTGTATGCTCGGGCCATGACCAGTGTTGTGTAGATGCAGGTTCAATGAATGTGCTTAAAGATTGTGGATACTTGGGCATATTGTAGTTACAATGTAATGCACTTATGCCCAAATTTCCACGATTGTTTTGCATTACTTGGCTTGCTTGTGCCCAGAATGTGTGTGTTTTTGGATGCAAATCAAGAGGAAATTCTGAGCCTAACTATTACCACAGTGACTACAAGACAAAGTTAATTTGGAGTTGGATCAAAATTTCTTTAATTAAAAACTACAGAATTTATACCATTTAAAAAGTCTGACACACACAACCTGTCCAAGGCATGTAGGATCAAAAAAATTAAGTAGCTTTTCAAAATCCCTTAAGCAAGAGCCTAAAGATTTTTGAATGTTGAAAATTTATAGTTTTATATTATATCACCAGTAGACTCACCAGATCCAAACAATATAGCAATGACATTAAATCAGGGGTTATTTCGTAGATATCTAAAGTATAAATATCTATACTTTATCGTATAGATAAAGCACTCTATACTTTAGTAGAGTTTGGTGCTCTTATAAGATCATTGGAAGTAAATTTCCAATTTCCACACAATGGCAATTGGGGTTACAATGTTGGGGGTGGAAGGTAAGGGTGAGAAAAGTACAAGCGGAAATCAGAAACTTTGAGAATGAAAAATAGGAGTGAAAAACTGCCAATACAATTCTCCTACACTAATTATCAGCCCATAGTGGGAAAGCAAGGACTAGATCATTAGGGTTGCTGTTTCGCTATTGCCATGATTTCTGGCACAACTACATGAAGAAGAAATGTATATGGATACATCAAATAAGCCAGATCCTTTTGGTACGTTTATGGAATATGTACTGTTAAGAGAGATAGAAAAGGCATGCCCATCTACTTCATTGTCATTCCTGCCAAACTGGGCCAGCTCATTGAGTGATGAATCTGAAGAAAATATCTTGGAGCCCTTTTTTAAATAAATTACTGGAAGCAATCAGAACAAAAAAAATCCAATTTAGTAATTAATTATTCATGGGATATATCAAAGTTGTCCAGTTTAAATCATCAAAGTTGGAAATCTTTTGAAAGCACAACTTTTAAGTGCTTGCCTACTGACTTTAAACTGTTTGTAAGCAGTTTAGAAAAATAGCATCTTTGGGCAGCCTTGGCCGAATAGTGCACTCAGCATGAATTCAAGTCCCACTCTGGGACTTGAGCACATAAACTGGGCTGGCACTTCAATGCATTACTGAGCGAGACATTGTCAGAAGTGCGGTCTTTCAGATGAGATGTTAAGCCAAGGGCAGTTTGCCCCCTCAGATGGATTTAATATGGCCCAACATGATGCACATTTTGTATCTCAAATCTATGCATTGATGACACTAGTTTTATCTGTTGACACAATTCACTGGGGATAATGCACAGTAATAACAAGCCCCACTGTTCCCCAAGCCCCAACAAATGTGAAGAGTTTGACCAAACTACCAGATTGCCCCAATTATACCTAAAGTTTAATTTAGCTTAACAGAATACAAGCACCAGGTTTGTAAACTTAACAAATAAATAACTTTATTGAACAAATGTCTTTAACTAGTGGCAGAAGAAAGAAATATGAACTGCTAATTTCTAACTCTATAACTTAAACTCTACCCCTTCTTAAACCCCTACAAACACACACACACATACACACACACACCATGGATTTTAAGTGTGAGATAAACAACTTCAATAGCACCAATCCAGAGCACAGGATTAGATGGGTTGATTTTGATTGATGTCTTCCAAATTCCTTGCTGTTTGTTGTTGATGACACAAGGTGGTCAGTCTCCCAGCATTTTGAGTGAGTACAAAAACAGAATTACCTGGAAAAACTCAGCAGGTCTGGCAGCATCGGCGGAGAAGAAAAGAGTTGACGTTTCGAGTCCTCATGACCCTTCGACAGAACTTGAGTTCGAGTCCAAGAAAGAGTTGAAATATAAGCTGGTTTAAGGTGTGTGTGTGGGGGGCGGAGAGAGAGAGAGAAGTGGAGTGGGGGTGTGGTTGTAGGGACAAACAAGCAGTGATAGAAGCAGATCATCAAAAGATGTCAACAACAATAGTACAAAAGAACACATAGGTGTTAAAATTAAAGTTGGTGATATTATCTAAACGAATGTGCTAATTAAGAATGGATGGTAGGGCACACAAGGTATAGCTCTAGTAGTGAGTGAGTAGTTCACTGGTTGAAAAACTTGTTTTTCAATGTCTCTACTGGTGATTTTTCCCCCTTTCCTCTTGTCAGGGATTTTCAGAGAAAGCAGTTACAGAGATGTGAGGAATAGCCAGCTAGCTACTATGGTAGAATTACTGGAATCTTACAAACACAGATGAGAGGTTTTAGGTCTTCCCTCTTTGCAGGCTAGGAGTGGTACTGTCTGCACTGTTAGCGCACAAAACCCTAGTCACCTGGTCAGGAGCTAATCAGGCATTTCACCTTAGTCCAGGACTCGTTTCCAGCACCAACCTGTTCTTTTTTGGCACACTCTGTTCCAGGATAGCAACATTGTAGACATTCCTCATTCTGTTCCAGTGAACATGCCTTTCAACTGCAGCCATGATAGTTTTTAAAGCCACAGTCCAAGAAAAATAAAAATAGATTCTTTATATGCCTCCGCCTTTATAAAGGATGAAACACCATTTTAAAAAATGCATTTCATCACAAGGTATGTGACACATGGACAACAAAACATGAGACTTACACTCATTCATCCATTCTTCCCCCTTATACTTATTTCAAAATTTACACCCAGGACAAGGCATCCACGATCTCATTATCTTTACCAGCAATGTGAATAATCTTTACATTGAATGGTTGAAACAATAGACTCTATCTAAACAGTCTCGCATTTCAAGTTTTTAATTTCTCAGTGAATGCCAGCGGATTATGGTCAATGTAGATTAGTGTTTCTTTGTTATCGTGTCGGACATAAACTTCAAAATGTTGAAGAGACAATAACAATTCTAGAGGTTATTTTTCTACTGTAGAGTACTTCTTCTGATATTGATTTAGTTTCTTGGAAAAGTACCCCACCTGCTTCTCTATCCTTAATTTATCATCTTCTAATAGAACTGTACCTAGCCCCAAGTCACTAGTGTCAACCGCCATTTTAAAAAGTTTGGCAAAGTCAGGGGCAGCCAACATGGATTCATTTATTAAGACTGCCTTCAGCTTTTTAAAGGCTGTTTGGCTTTCTGCCGACCATATCATTTTCTTTAAAAAATGGTTAGAGGTACAGCTATTGTGCTTAAATTAGGCACAAATTTCTTATAAAACCCACACATTCCTAGACGTTGTTACACCAAGTGGATCGTATCAAAGCTAGATATTCCTTTAGGCTTTGATGTTAATGGCACTTGCCAGTACCCCTTCAGTAGGTCAATTTAGAAAGAACTGAGGCATTGCCCACCCTATCGATACAATCCTGTAACTGAGGAATAGGGTACGAATCTAAAAGAAAAACAGAAACAGAAATACCTGGAAAAACTCAGCAGGTCTGACAGCATCAGCGGAGAAGAGTACAGTTGATGTTTCGAGTCCTCATGACCCTTCAATAGAACTAAGTAAAATTAGGAAAGGGGTGAAATATAAGCTGGTTTAATGGAGGGGGGGGGATTGTTGGTACAAGCAGCCAGTGATAGGTGGAGATAACCAAAAGCTGTCACAGACAAAAGAACAAAGAGGTGTTGAAGGTGGTGATATTATCTAAAGGAATGTGCTAATTAAGAGTATAAGACAGGACAGATAAGCTACAGATAGCCCTAGTGGGGGTGGGGGAATACTAAAAGGTAGAAATAAACAATGGTGGAAATACATTTAAAAATAATGGAAATAGGTGGGAAAAGAAAAAAATCTATATAAATTATTGGAAAAAACAAAAAGGAGGGGGAAGAAATGAGAAGGGGGTGGGGATGGAGGAGAGAATTCAAGATCTAAAATTGTTGAACTCAAAATTCAGTCCGGACGGCTGTAAAGTGCCTAGTCGGAAGAACCTCCAGTTTGTGTTGAGCTTCACTGGAACAATGCAGCAAGCCAAGGACAGACATGTGGGCATGAGAGCAGGGTGGAGTGTTGAAATGGCAAGTGACAGGAAGGTCTGGGTCATGCTTGTGGACAGACCGAAGGTGTTCTGCAAAGCGGTCACCCAGTCTGCATTTGGTCTCTCCAATGTAGAGGAAACCGTACTGGGAGCAAAGAATGCAGTAGACTAAGTTGAGGGAAGTGCAAGTGAAATGCTCTTTGTTCTTTTGTCTGTGACAGCTTTTGGTTATCTCCACCTATCACTGGCTGCTTGTACCAACAAACCACCCCACCCCCCACCCCCTTAACCCAGCTTATATTTCACCCCTTTCCTAATTTTACTTAGTTCTGTTGAAGGGTCATGAGGACTCGAAACATCAACTGTACTCTTCTCCACCAATGCTGCCACACCTGCTGAGTTTTTCCAGGTATTTCTGTTTCTGTTTTTGTTTTGGATTTCTAGCATCCGCAGTTTTTTGTTTTTATCTCTAGGGTACGAATCTATACTTGTTACTGCATTCAATTTCCTGTAGTCTACACAAAATCTGGTGGATCCATATAGCTTGGGAACCAATATGACCAGTGAACTCCAGATGCATTGGCTGGGCTCAATCAATTTATTTTCTAGCTTTTATTTGATCTCTGTTTCTAACTGAGCTTGTTTTTCTGAGCTCAACCAATAAGGATATTGTTTGATCGGCACTGAGTCTCCTACATCCACATCATGTTTAGTTAACGTAGTACATCCAGGTGTATCCCTACAAATTTCCTTATACTTTCACAGTAACTTTA